>NC_058407.1:127209145-127555773 GCF_002201575.2 Neomonachus schauinslandi
TTTTTTTTTTTTTTTTTTTTTTTTTTTTTTTTTTTTTTTTTACTGAACTGTTCAATTTAACGAGTGACTCTGGCTTTAGTGGCATGATGTGAGCCCAAGACCAGCTATAGGAATTGCTTCGGATCTAGGAAGAAGTTTAAACAGGGAAGTCAAGTCCCTGCTTCCAGCAACCCACTGCAGTCACTCTAAGAAGAAGAAGAGGAAGACAGAAATACCAACTATGCTTCACTGGGCTTGGTCTAGTAAGAAAAGCAGAGAGAGACATCATAACCTCTGCCTTCTGAAAGCCCCTCACAGAAGCTCAGGAACTTCTTCTCTCCCTCTCCTGGGCTTATGGTGTTGGCTGCTGGAGAAGGGAGCAATGGGGAAGCTCGAAACTTCAACCACGATAACCAGAGCTTCTGGATAGGGGCAGAGTCTGATACCCTCATGCAGACAGATTTTGGGACGGGGTTATTTAGAAGAAAGAAGACTTAACAGTGGAGTGGAAGTTATAAGGCATGTGCTTGCCTGGAGAGAAAGCAATTCAGAAGATGAAGAAGAAAGCCAGGGTGGCCAGGCTCAGAGCTGAGAAGGAAGTGCAAACCAGCGTACAGGGATGTTGGAAGGGCGGGCAGGGGCACCGAAAATGGCGAACTAAAGACAATGATAAGATAAAAGCAGCAAGGAGCAAAGATGATGCTCCTGAGTGAACCCCATGTGTGGGTCCAACCGGAAGAGCTCCGACCAAGCTGCAACGGTCTTGGGAATAAAAGAAGCGCTCCTGCCTTCAACGTCTGAACAAAATCCCTACTACTTCTCACTGCCTGAAATCCGCTAGGAAGGTACAGTTTGTTTCGATTTAAGTATTAAAATGCTCCCCATGGGGATGGAAACATCTAATTGTTCTTAGCTATTTACATCTTCGTGTCAATTTGGCTAAAGCACTTTCCTCTTGAACAAAGTCTGTAGTGAATAGAAGGTGGTGCGTGTATGTGTGTATGTGTGTGTGTGAGTGTGAATGTGTGTGTGTGTATGTGTGTGTGTTTAGAGAAAGGACAAGTGAGCAGTGTGAGATAGGGAGGCAGAGAGGAAAGGAATGAGGAGATGAGTCTCATGTCCAAAAGGGCAGATGGGAAGATACCCCAAATCTCAAACTCTTCCCAGGTGCATCCAGTGTCCTCTTAGCTTGTGCAATCAGGGTTACCTCGACAGACCCTCTTCAAACTGTGTGTAGCTCTCGCCTCCTTTACCCATTGAAACAAAGGTTTTTAGAGATTATGCCAAGCTAAGGTCTAGTTGTAGTTGTAATAATATGCAGGAGAACATCCCGGTTGATACTGGTGATCTGCTTCCCGACCCCAAACCAACAGCTCAGCCCCTCGGTGCTGTGCTTGGGAAACAGACTTAGCACCTTTGGAAAACGTGGGCATAGCTCCTCCCCATGACCCCAGGCGTGGCGAGCACGGGCTGGGCTGAATTTCTGCCTCTGCTTGTAGCCTCAGCTGGTTACCCTCATGCACTGAACTACTTGCACAAACACGGGGGTTTTGGGGAAGACAACAGGATTGGGAATATCACCTCAAGACTCCACTTTCAGTTTCATACATTTGGTTCCTGAGTGACTTAGACAGAAATAGCTTACTTCCTCTATACCTTAGTTGCTTTAGTTTCATTACCTCTTAATCCGAGAATAAAAACCAGGGCTGCCTAAAATCCTTCTCAAAACAACATGGATATACGGCCAAAGTGTTTTGTTTAGAGCAAGTTTTTAAAAAGTCAAAATTATTCTTTACTTTTCTTGAGCTAAAAATAACTTACACTTCATTTCAGCATGCATACTAATTCACCTAATAAAAACAGTGTTTGATTAAAGTTCTCTTAAAATTTGCAGGATAAATACAGAAGTACAAATTCAAGTAGCCACCTTAGATACGGTAATTTTTGGTTTTCCCCCCAAAGAGACATTAGTCCGTACACCACCAATATAAGACTCTTATTTCTGAGAGTACCCTCCCAGCTAATAACGAGTCTTTTTCATCCATCCATCACTTGATACACTCACTTAAAATCTTAGATTCATTGACCTGCAGGGATTATTTCAACAAAAGGAAGGGAGAAATACTATTTGCCTTGATGTAGTCATTATCATGGCAAAAGGTCAGGAAGCTACTACAGATCCCAGAAAACCCATGACGGTTCAGCGAAGTTGGGATTTTCTTTCTTGCCTCCCCTCTCTGGATGTACAGCTGTTAAGGGAACCACCTGTCTCTTAGATCTCCCTGCACCAGCTGTAACTCAGGTCTGAAATTTACTGGATTCATTTTCAGGTCAGCTGCAACACCAGATGGCTCCGCAGTCCGATTCAGACCTCGCTTCTTAACGGGTTCTTTTTCAAACATCCTTGTAAGGTGGGTGGTTAAACACCTACATTCACAGGTGTTCTTCCACAGCCCGCGGCTGCAGCAAGCACCAAGGGAGACAACCCCTCCGGCATCAGCAGCGTTCTGGAATCCCCCTCTCCCAGTTGCCCGTGGAGTGCCGAAGAAGGTTCTGCTCCATGTCTGAGACCAGAAGTGACCTGGCAGGAGGCTCTGGGGGATTAGCGGAGGCTAATGCAGTCTGGCCAGTCAGGTGCTGCGACAGGCCCTCCAATTTCTGCTCAGTGCGGCTGAGTTACACTGGCCCTGCATGTCTCTACCTTGTCACACAGCCTCACAAGCAGGTGTGCTGGACGAGTCCTGCCACCTTTATCCATCCGTTCAGGAGTCTCTGCCCGTTGCAGAAACTCTAAAGGATACACATGATGTCCCGCCCACACGTTCCTATATAGCATCTCACTTTTCAACAGTTTTGACAATTCATTGTATCATTAAGGGCTTTGCATTTCGGAGCCACCCTGCCCACCCCAAATCCATCTTTCATGGGTCTATTTATCAATACCTCCCTGTTACTCCTCACCAGGGCTTTTTCAATTCATGGGTGCCATAGGTTTGGGGGTAAAACTTGGGAGGTGATTCCAGAACCAAATACCAGTGTGTTAGGCCCACGTGGAGCCTAACAGGTGCCCCAGGAAGGACTCCTCTGCTGATCACCACGAGATGCTGGTGAGTCTGTACACACCTTGGGGAGGGGTAACCTCTGAAAGCTGGCCGACCACTCACATCTCCCTGGGAATTCAATTTGCTGCTTAGCTTGGAACATACCTAGCAGAGCTCCCAGGAAGGCGACATAAGATAGATCAACTTTGATGGTAGAGAAGGCCTAGAAAGATCTTGGGGGAGCAGAGAGCCCTCTATGAAGGCCAGCCTCTGGTTGGTCAGCAAGCAGCAAGTAGACGCTGGGCCCCGAAAGAGTGAGTCAGAGGGACTGGGAGACTTTGGTCACCCAGATTCCCACACTTTGACAAGTTTAGCAATGTGGTTGCGTATGTTCTGCATGTGAAGCAATGCGCAATCAGCATTATAATTAATTGTGTGATATGAGTAGACCATTTTGTCTCAGAAGTTGAGAGCGGCAGCTCCCACAGAGGCTAAGCGCTACCTTCTCCAAACAGGGTAGTTGGTGTCTGACTACATCTCTTCACAAAGAGTTTTCTGCTGTCATGAAGAGTTCCCTCCGGTATTTTGCCGGCTTAATTGCAGAATAATTTGAGGCACTGTTAGGTTTTTGCTGTTTCCAAAGATAAAGCCCCAAGCAAGACAGGCCAATGGTAACTACACACACACACACACACACACACACACACCACACACACATCAGTAGTGTATTTAAAATCATAAAGACACTCAACTTTACTGAAAGTCTTTAATTTTATTTTTTTTAATTAATTAATTTATTTTTTTAAAGATTTTATTTATTTATTTGAGACAGAGAGAATGAGAGACAGACAGCATGAGAGGGAGGAGGGTCAGAGGGAGAAGCAGACTCCCTGCCAAGCAGGGAGCCCGATGCGGGACCCGATCCCGGGACTCCAGGATCATGACCTGAGCCGAAGGCAGTCGCTTAACCAACTGAGCCACCCAGGCGCCCCTGAAAGACTTTAATTTTAAATGATCAAGTAGATTTATCCTCCAAGAAACCATCTGGATTATCACAAATCTTTTCAAACCACAGCTGTTTCTCTTGAAAATCTTTACTTGGAAACTCTTGGTAATAATACTCACAGAGAAAAATAAATGCACTGCTTACGTAGAGATCACCAGTTTCTATCATGGCTTGCCCTGAGTCAAACAGCACTCTTGTTCATATTCTTCAGTTGGAGGGCAGTGTGGACACAGCCTTAGAGAATGATACCAAAAACCAGGTTTTAAAACTAGCTCTGCCCTTAGGAAAACTGACACCATACTCATTAATGAAATTTCCTCTGAGGTTTCCAAACCTTGCCGCACTGGGGAGGGACGGAACGAAGGATTAATAATATGCCGTGGAGACGCCATTTTAAAAAGACAGCTTTAAGTCTTTTACTCTAAAATATGGATGACAAGGCAGTTTGTACTATAGAACCCAGGCTTAAAGACAGGAGGTCAGTGACTTCAACGGTTTTCAGTTATTGGAATAGTCACTGGTCAGCTACAGGATGGAAGGTTCGGATCCTGTGCCAACAACCTACACTCACAACGCGTTGCACAGGGAACCAGCCCTCCGCACAGCTACTCTGTTGAAACTCCTCATGATTCTCCTGGAGCCACCAGCCTAGACTGAGGTAGTTGCTCCTTGAAAGGTACTCTCATAAATAGGAGAAAGGGGCTTTCTGGAATGTTCTAGTCCTAAATGTTGATTCTTTTTTTTTTTTATTTTTTGATGCTACTCTTTTGTAATATCTTAATATGGAAAATGGTGGAACATCTTCTGAAATACATAATTTTCCGTATTAAGTTATTATAACTGAAGAAGAACAACAAGATGGAGGAAAGAAGGCAAAAAAAAAAAAAAAAGATTTCCCACAACTCTGGCTAAGCTGATAAAATAAAAGTATATCACGTTTGGAGCATACAAGTGTTGTGTCCTGAACACCTGTCTCCCATGTGAACTCCATCCATGGGGCTGTTCACATCCTCAAGTCCATTCAACATATCAAACACGGGAAATTTACATGACTTTCTAAATCTCAGCCAATAAAACACTTGAAAACAGCCACAAAATGATCATCTGATGACTGAACGCTGTACTTAACTTATTTCCGTTAAAAACAAAGTAATAGTCCTGGCAGACATATTTAGCTCAAGATACATTTGAATTCAGGACATCGGCAAAGCCATCATGTTGTGAATTGAGAATTCCTTTCAAGGCTGCCTTTGAATTCCGAGGGGCCGACAGATCAAGGGACGAAGGCTAAATTAGCGAACCCGCTATGTTTTTATTCTTTCTGTGAATGAAGCTCTCTTTTGTATGCACATTTGCAAGCAAAGCAGGTGCCTGCCTTACACAAGTTGAACTGCAATTGGGATCTTGGCTTCTTGTCAAGTCAGGAGCACACAAACCAGTTTAAGTCAAAAGAGGACATACTTCCCATACTTGATTCCCCTTGTAATCTATTTTCTCCCCCAATCTTAGCCACTATATAGAGAATTTAATACTTTTTTTTCAGAGTCCAAAGGTTGCTGATCTAAGTGGTACATTTTGTGCTCAAGTGAATCTTCCACACACTAAAGTTTTCGACTATCAATCACTGGCCTCACCCTTGCCAAGACCCCCGACTTTCAGTTTCTACAAAGCAGTTAAAGGTTAAAAAAACCCCATCAAAAATCCCCTGAATTAAATTTTTAAAGAAAACTCAGCAATGACCTTAAAAACAAAACAAAAAAAAACGGGAAGTAGTTTTCCAGTGGTCTGGAAGGTGACCCTTAGCAACTTGAGGAAAAAGACAATGACAAGATGCCATTCTCAAACCCACGAAGACCCTTCGGAAGGCAAACTGGTCCGCTGGAGAGGCATGGATGGATCCCTTTCCTCAGCCCAAAGCCTACCCTCCAAGAGCTGGCCCTGCCAGGGAAGACCCCCAGCAAATGCAACGTTGTTAAGTCATGGCCGCCATGGTCCTAGGTGTTTATCCCTTCTACTCTGTCCTCACAACCTGGCTTGCTCTAGAGGAGCGCAAGACGGGCCGTCACCATTAATGCTCTGATTTCACAAGCCACATTTAACATCCAGGCCCCTTACTGGGCACGTTTCTGTGAACCTGTGTACCACACCTTCCTTAGCGTAGCTCCTCTGAACTTGGACGCGGCACCAGGACGGCCACAGTGAAGGAAAGGAATAAAACAAAAGCAGCAATCAAAGCAGACATTAGTTAGCTATGGGAAGGGCCTGCAAGAAGATGAAGGGGTTTTGTTCTGTACCGCACCCCTTTTTTGCTTTAAATTCAAAACTGGGGGAAAAAAAATTAGAGGAAGTTAATTTTCTCTTGGCTTCTGTACCTCTTCCATGGATGGGATTTTCCAATTAGTTAATGCTAGTCACCTAACTCTCCTCCCACGATCACACAAGTAGCTAAGAGCAAAGGCATCACCATCCGGGTAATTACTGATTGACGGCACCCTTCAACGTCAACGCCGCCGATCAGAGGAGAAAATGCCATGAGCCACCAAGAGGTTCTGCCTTCCTCTGAAAGATCCCCAGAACGGCGGCCACCTCCTTTCATGGCACCAAAAATATCTTCTTATAACCTAGATACCCCTCGTTTTAAACTTCGGACAGTCTCCTGGGACAAGCTTTATTTCCCTCCCTCTAGTTGAGAGTGGGACTTCCCTGGCTAGAATGACAGCTGCCCAACACAAATGCCACATCCTGTAGAAATCAACTTTTAATGAAACCGCATCCAATTAGCCGACCCGGACTGCCGTCCCCAGCAGGGTTACTGCTCTACAGCAAACCTCAGCCAACTTTCCAACCAAGGCGAGAAGAGGGATCTCACCCACTCCGAGCAGCCCCGCCCGCTTTCCTCAGACTCCGTACCTAACCCGCCGTGACCACATTCTGTTAACTGGCCACCAGATCTAGGCCACTACCAACCTCCTGCTGCCCTGGGGCCTTCTCCTGGAGGAACCATCTCCTGATACTCCCATGGCCTTGTGAACAAACTCAGGCATGCTTTCTAAATCTTCTGCCAAGAAAATTGAGTTTTTCTCTCTCTTTTTTTTTTTTTTGACCTAGATTAAATCTACTGCATTTTCAAGCCTTTTGGGAAAGCAACTGAGGACGAATGTGCAGAGCTTTGTGTGCACTGCAACACTTCCTCACCATTATTATGTAAATCCCAACAAGAACGCAGCACAGATCGAAAAAGACGTCAAGGGCAAAGATGCTGGAATCTGCTCTCTCCCAGTCCCTGGGCCTCTGAAAAAAACCCACTTATGTTGAACCACTTCAAATGTCTAATAGCTGTAAAAGTATCTGAAGAATTTTAATGTCACCTTTCCCCCAGATAGCACGAGCCCTGCATTTAGCTGTTTCTTGAATGCTCCAACTCCGCTCTAAGCATGGGAAGGCCAGAGGCTTGGTGCCTTTGCTTGTGAAGGAGCCATGGGGGACAGCATGAAGCAGGCGAGCAGCCTCCTTTTTGGGAACGTCATTAGATCTTTGGAATGCAAGGTAACAGGCAAACTGTGGATTTGGTTTTCATTTTTTAAAAGACTAATTCTAGAGTTAACAGGAGGACCTTATTTTTTCTCTGAAGGTAAGAAAAACAAAATAACTTTAGGTTGAACCTGACAAGCCAACTGGAAGGAAGGCCATAGCAAGTAGTCTCCCCAAAACCAGCGTGGCGGCCCGGGTCAGTCTCTTCAGAGTCTGGGTGATGAGGCGGTGATGGGTACCCATGGCGACGGCAGGAACTGCTCCTTCTCCAAGGGCCTGGCCACTTGAGCGGGGCGTCAGCGTCAGTTCACCAAGAGAATTTCACAGAGATGAAGGAAGGCATCCCAGGGTTAAATGTGGTAGAAGGTAGTTCTACCCTGAATCCAATTAAAAAGGATTTAGGTTCCAAAGTACTGAGGGACCTCATTAAAAGGAAGTTTCTAATATAAGTTTATTTCGTAGGATGAATTCTCTTGAGGACAGGATGGCATTATAATTAGGAGCCTAGCAGCAATGAGAGTAAGTTGAAATCATATCTGTTTTCCTAGGATTCTCAATTCAGCACACTGGGCTGTATGATGCTTTCTGGCCAGACCAGTCTTGTGAGTCTCAACTTCTTGATCCTGCTTCAATGGTGGGGTCACTTACATTCATGGACACCTCACATACGGGCCCTGTATCGTCAGCTTGGGTAAAATAAAGCTCAGCTCAGTTACTTCAGCACTCATCTGTGGTACCGCTGTATTCTAATGTTTTACGGGCCTGTTCTAAGGCTGGGGCTGCACTGTCCTAAGAGGTATTTCAATCTGAGTTAGAACCAAGGTATTTTTTTTTTTTTTTTTCCCCTAGAATCAGAGTGTGGAAACTCCTATCTACTTCCTACCTCTGGTCTCTCTGGTCACCCTGAAATGGAGAGGCACGAAACTGCGTGCTGGCTAAGGTAAAGATCTGTACTGATTCTGGTCTTTTTCCTGTGGTGGAGGATTCGGAAGAGCTGATATTTATGGCCTTGATAACTGTCTCACCCACTCCCACGGTAACTGAGTCATCTTTCATGTGCGTGGAGATCAGGGAGGGAGATATTTTTACAAATTGCCTGGAACAGCAGAACTCATATGAGAAATGCGCTTTTGTAGCCGACTATAAATTGATGTTCCGGGGATAAAAGGCAAGTATCCTTGGGCCCGGAGTTCTCATGGCAGAGACTATGACAGTTTCCAAAGCGACGCTGAATATTTCTGTCCTGCTTCATTCATAAAGCTTGCCGGTGAGTGAAGGAGTCACCCCTTATCAGCATTTCAGACTGACTGGGCATTTGACAAATTTCTTAACCTCTTTCAACCTGTTTTTTTATTTGTAAAATGGGGTTAGTAACAGCAATTACACCACAGGGTTATTCTATTAAACAACATAATTGATGAAAATGGAGGACACAGCTCTTGACATAGACATCAAAGTGCTTAATAAATGTGCCAGATTATTGTCCGCCTTGAATTGGTTACGTTCCTCCACAAGCCCCATGCCCAAAGAGACAGGTGAGGGACAAGGCAGCATCGCCCCAATGTCACAACACAGGAAACCGAGGCATAGAAAGGCCACATCAACATGCCTGCCACAATGTCGCACGGCTCCCCGCTGGTCTCTCGATGGAGGGAGACAAGGGAGCCTCTTTTGTAAGTGATGACCACTCACCCTTTAATAGGGTTTGGAATTGATTTTGTTGTCTTGCTTTCTGAAGTAATTACTTGGAACTAGCCAAGTTCACCCATTTGCATGGTCTTCGAGTACTCTGAACATCCATTTACATGGCCTCTGAAGTGTCAATCAATTTTAATGGAATCATTTCGATCACTTCCCTATTCAGGGGCCAACAAAATTTTAGCCAACTGTACACTTGATGGTACTCTCCCAAGGGGCAAAAATTCCCTAAAACAGTTTGTGATGTGAAATAAAGCCCGTCGCCATCTAATGGGCACACCCGGGTTTCATTATTATAAAAGGAGTTTAACCACAGACTTGTCACTTCCCTTGATGTCAGCAACAACAGAGGAGGGAAAACAGGGACACGGGGCTGCACACAAGGAGAGGGCACTCTAAATGTCTCGGATCAGGGGACGCAGGGGAAGAAAATGTGAGGAAGAGAACTGGGGTACATGCGTCCAAAGTGTATTTAGGCACCCCCTGAATAGAGGGGTTTCCAGGGGCTGGATTTCATTTTGAGAGTTGCCATCACCATGAAAAGACATGAGAAGAAAATCACTGATCGTCTTATAAACTGCTGTCTTAATCACAGTGGAGGTGTGGCCTTAGTATCAGGCCTATCTAAGGACTCCTGAAGGTCTCTGAGTGCCGGGGGGCCACGTCGAAAGGCTCCTTGGTCCCCTGCACAAGGCGCAGCACGGTGCTGGGCATCTACTTCTTGATGGATTGTCCTGGGGCCATTTTCCCATCTGTCTGCCCCACAGCAACACGGATTTCTTTCAGACTTCATGTTCCACGAGCCTTCCTGATTGGGGCGACCAGAGATAAAAACCGTCCATGCAACACACTGTTCACCTCCGGAGAAAGGGCTCTGGTTTAGCCGACCAATTTCTGAGCTAAGATAGGTGTGGTCTACTGGTTGAGTGAGACAGATTTTGTTCCATCGGTTTAGTAAGATCACGTATACAGACCACCAAGCTCAGAATCTGGCACCTAGAACCCATGGAAGAAAGATTAGCTGCTTTTCTTCCTTCTACTGTAGGGTATCATTTTAGGGGCACCAGGAAGCCTTCTTCTACATCTAGGGTGATTCAAGAATTCATGCCAGTGGGGACACTTGGGAAAGTGGAAGGGGGTAATGTCAGTGATTATCCCAGGACAACAGGTGGGAACCACAGGGCTACTGCAGACAAAGCTCCACACACCCTCTCCATCACTCTCCTGGTCCTCACTTTCCACCCTGGGGCCCAAATCCAACGACACAGACTGTGTGCCAAAGACCACCATGCCTCGTTGTTCTAAATCTCACCCCTCACATCTACTGAGTGCAGCCTTCCATTTTTCAGGAAACTAAGTAAGTATAACAGATTATGGATACAAGAAAAATATAATACACGGTCCATGCACTTGATGTATTTAATATTTAGTTGTAGACTTAAGTGCTCATTCTTTAGCAGGTGGAGAGAAGATTCATCTTCTTTGCCTACAGAATCTCTCCCTAGAAAACCTCAGAGGGAAAAGTGAAATATCTCCTTGATTTCAAGATTACAGAAAATTCTACACGCCACACACTGATTAGCAGCCATTTGGTTTCACTCGAGAATAAAGTGCCATCTATCAGCCAGCCTTCCCCACGCCGCGCACACACTCAGAAGCGGGATTTGATCTAAAAACTTTCATTTCTCTCAATCATTGCCAATGACACTTATTCTTCTGTGAAACCTTTAGAGAAAAGAGAAAAGGAATCTCCCGCAGCCTCCCCCTTCCATCCTGAGATGACTGGATGAAGATGGATTTCCAAGCTTGTAACTCTTTTGGACTTAAGGGCTGCTGCTTGTGTGGATTTTGAGCACAAGATTATTAAGACCCGGATGGGAGGCAGGGCAGGCTGCAAAATCCTCCGCAGTGAGCTACAGGGCGCTGGGCACCACAGATCAGTTCCACCGCCAAGCCTCTGCCATACTCACTCGGCGGCCTAATTGTGCAGATAATAAATGATAATGACACTTCTTTGCAGTTGGAGGAGATCCTCCCCCATCATGAAGGGTCTCATGGTTAGTTCTAGATTTTATTCAATCTTAGGAAGATCAAGAGCTCAGGCAATCCCCAACAGTGGAGGTTAGGGGGATCTTTTATGGTTTGTCCTGGGGCACTTTTCATGTTAGCGGGAGGAAGGGTCACCTTCTCAACTGTAATTGTCTTGGGCTAATGTTAAAGTTGGTGTGAATTCGCTGAGCACACTCTGATCCGTCGGGAGGGACATGGTCCACGTGACTGCTGGGTAGCCGAGAAAGTCGTCCGGGATTCCAGTGTGCCGTGAGGAGCAACAAACAGAATTCCTCACATCTCATGTGATTCTTCTGACATGTGCAGAAGGCTGGGTGGAGAGCTTTCCCTCCTTCATGTTTGGACTGAGGTCACTGATAAACAATTCAATCACTCTTCATCTAATTCTGTTGTGCTTTTTAATTCCTATGGTGGTAGGTTTCTAAAAGATTCAACGTTATGACGGGAGGCAAAGTAAACTCCTAAGATTTCATTCCCAGTCCATCTTACACACTATGTGTTAAGAGCTGTCATAGCTGATATATTCCAAGTATCTGACATAAACCGTAAAGTAACTCTGGGTCTAAAATAAACCGTAGAATAACTGTATGGACAGATCTGTAATAGTGTTTACCCGGGGGAGTCAGAGCATAACCTTGTCTATACAACATGGCCGACAGCCAAATTCTAAGGCTAAAGATAGTCAAACAAGGGTGCCAGGAGTTAGATTCGGTTCATCTGGTCTGCCACCATGCCTTATAACATGATTCTCAGCCTTGGACTGCAAAAATGCACATAATACCTTTCTACAATCCAATTGCATCTTATAACAGTGTTTCTCAAACGTTCCTAAAGATCACCACCACCTGGAGTGTGCGCAATAAAACAGATTCCTGGAACCCACCCTGGGGTCCTACTGGGTGTGGATGTCCCAGGCAAAGGGCTGGAAATCTGTACAGATGTCCCCAGGGAGGCTTACTCTCTAAGAAGTGTGGGAAGCTCTTCAGGAAAAGACCCCCATGGCAGACGCCACCTGCTGTGGCCACATACTCATCCTCTCCTTCCACCGGCCAGGACTGGTGTGGAAGTGCATTTGCTAGCCTCTTGCCGTGTGACTCATGGCAGTCTAAGGGAAGGTGAGTGCGGGGGATATTTGCTGCTTCAGGGACAGAGCTGTTATTATTTTTTTAAGATTTTATTTATTTGATAGAGAAAGCATGAGAGTGCACGCACACAAGCAGGGGGAGCAGCAGGGAGAGGGAGAAGCAGGCTCTCCACGGAGCAGGGAACCCGACGCAGGACTCGATCCCAGGACCCCAGGATCATGACCTGAGCTGAAGGCAGACGCTTCACCGACTGAGCCCCCCCAGGAACCCCAGGCCAGTTAATAGATGGGACCTAACTCCTCCGTATCTTTCTTCCTTTTCTTCTGGATGGATCAGACAGGGAAAAAGTAAAGGCCCCCCGGCGAAGGCAGAGCCAGAAGATGCAGCTGGCTGGATCCCGGACCAGCAGGTGGGGGAAAGCTGCCCACCACCAAGAACACCCAGAAAGGCTTAGTAACATGAGCAAGAAAGAGACTTCTGCTGTGTCTGAGGCCCTGACACGGTTCTGGGTCTATCACAGGATGTAAGCCTACCCCGGTTACTGCAACACCTAGTGGTAAAAGATACAAAAACACAGTTGAAACAATAACAAACATGTCAGGCCACTCTGCCCACACCTTCCGCACACCGGCCTGACGTGGCTGATACAAACACGTGGGGAGGTCGGAGTATGTTTCAGAAAGTCAGAAGGCGGTGGATGGCTCTAGAGAAATCAGGTAGATGATGTGCATGATGCATTTAAGTTGGTTTCATGGTTAGAATACCTCCTCTTCCTCTTTCTTTTTCTTTTTTTTTGAATGAACCACTTGGTGAAATTAGCTAGACTGAGAGGAGGAGGTAATACTTCTCGATAGGCAGGTCTACATTTCAGTCCTCAGCGATGAGCAATTCTTAATTCCACTGGCTTGTAGGATGAGATTTAGTCCACAAATAAGTTTTTTTTGTCTTCTCTTTCAGTTTTTCCTCCCTTACTCTTTCCAGGAGCACTTTTTCAAAGTTGCATATCCAGTAATTCAGGCTTACTCCCAACTCCCTTCCTCTACTGCCCTAACCCATTAGCATTCTCAAATGAGTGTGGGCACCAGGCATGGGGTACTGTGCAGGTGTGCACAGAAATCTGACCTGCAGAGATTTTGGGGGGTCTGGACATGGCAAAGGGGAGGAGCATTATCCTGGACCATTTTCCTGGGGTGAGATATGAGCTAGCGAGAGGTGTCTTCTAGCCCTTCTGGTGCTTGCGTAGCTCTGTAATTGTTTTAAATCCCTCTTAAGAATTCTCAAAAATAAGCACATGCTCCACTGTAACAGTGTGTACCAGACACCAAGGTGTATGCAATGAGTATCTACGTAGCAGGTATTTGAAAAAATTTAATAAATTCACCTCTTTTTTTAATCCTCCTTGGTTGTGATTTCATGTGAATCTAAACAGGTGTACAGAAATACTATGTATCTTTGGTCTAAGAAGAGGCTTTCAGTATTGTGATCTAAGAACAAAGGAAAATTAATATTTCGAATGGAGTTAAGGGTGGGGTTGAACAGCAGAGAGACAGCTATGTATAAACGTGACCCTGAACAAGTCTGCAAGGCAGCTGGAAATCCTCCAGGCTCACCGGTTCTTGCAAACTATTTATAAAGCTTCTTTAGTGGCCCCGAAGAGTTAACGTCCTCCCCCACCAGCCCCTCACGGGAGCACTTCCTTAATGCTGGGAAGTTTAGGTGAAGGTGAACACCCATTCATTCTCTGCAACCACAACGAGAAATCTGGAAGGACTGTCAAAAATCTGTCCCTGGAAGACCTGCCCTCAGATATCTTCTCTGGAATGCACCACACCTCCCATGACCCAGTTTTGTGGCATTGATGCTGGGGCATCTCTGGGTGCTGGCTTTTTCATTCTATTAAAAAAATTTAATAAATTCACCTCTTTTTTTAATCCTCCTTAGTTGTGATTAAAAAGCCGGAAAGCTCCCAGGTAAGAAATTCAGGCCATACAATCAGGACACATCTAGGTTATCTGACGCCTCAAGACTCTGGTTTTCTCTCATTAGTCTTCATCACGTCCCCTGTTCTATGTTAAGCCTTCCTCAGTACTGCTGTAGAGAAGCAATGAATAGATTTCATAGAGAGTTAACAAAAAAAAATTCTAAGTTTGCAGGCATCGGGGCTAACTTCTTGCCTGTCAGCAACTTTTAAAATATTGATGGCTTTTTCCTCATAACAGACAAGCTGAGTGGAGTCTGGAGGGCCTGCTCTAAACTGTGACTAGAAAGGGACTCCATGTAATTAAATGTATTTTTCAAGAGAAGGCATACTCAGAAAGGAGGGCAGGGGGCCACATCCATCAATCCCCCTTGCTAAGCCCGATGTGTCTAATCCAGACTGTAGGCAGAGCAATAATCTATGGGCCTGCTCTGCTCCCAGGCCTGACAGCTTCTGGTACTTGTAGCTGGCAGCAAGAGGAAGCAGGACCCATGTTCAAGTAATGAGAGGGGCAGCCCTTGGCTGGAGGGATGGAAGTCTGTTCGGAGGGAGTGTGCTGCATATTCAAGAGGGAAAGAAGAGGCAAAGGGACAATTAGCAACTGAAACAAGGAGGGTAAAAACTCAGAGGAACAAACAGAAAGCATCTCACATGTCTCCTTGACCAAATGGCTTTTCGCGCCTCCAGTCAAAGATGCTGGCGCCAGAGAGAATACTCCTGGGTTCTAATAAAACTATCATCTTTGTCCTGTTAATCTCTCATCTGTAAAAAGTAATCACACAACTGTACATCAGACTCATCCCTGCTCTACAAACCCCTGTCCATAAGGTATCCTTGCTTACCCAACAGGTACATGATGCTTGGTCCGCAAGATGAGAACTGCCCCAGAATACCATTTGTTGTATTCTTTTTTCCTATACACAGAAAAACTTACATTCCACTTTTGCTTCAAAGACAGGTCATGTAAGTTCATCAACAGAACTTTATATAAAAGATTCTATTCCAAGTCTTGGGTCTTCCTCGAAACATCAGTAAGTTGTCTATGGATTACTGCTAACATCTTGGTAAACAGGAATAAATATCCCTTGAGACTTCAAGTTTATGGAAAAACAAAAAAAAACAAACCCAAAACCCTATGGTGTTTTTCCTTTAGATGAGCTTTGTAGAAGATGCTAGATCTGAAGCAGACCAAATGACCTCTCTTTCAGGTCTTCTTCAATAGCTGGCTATGAAAGTAAAACGTGAAAAAGTAGATACTGGTCTAGAATCTTTTTTTTTTTTTCTTCAGATTCACATAACTTCAGATATCTTTTGATTGCTTTCAGAACAAAAGAAAACTCTAAGCATCAGCATCCTTGTTTCCAAGGGGCCTACCTAGGTCTAGAGGAGGGAAGGAGAGGTCTCCTCTAGTCAAGTTTATCTAAAAACAAAAGATCAAAGGTAGAAAAAGACATTGGCTCCAGATTAAGTGATCCATCCCCCAGGCCTCTGCCCTAAGCTTTTTCAGGCTCCTAGGAGGTCTGACCATCACAACCCGTGTGTTCCCTCTAGGAAGTTAACAAAATACAACAGCCCAATTCAGAAAAGGACTTGCTGAATACTGTTGCTTTATCAGCTCCTGCCTTTGGCTCCCATGTTTCAACTGCAGCAGAATAATTATTTCTGAGATTGTATGCTGCCATACGGAATAAGCTGTAACCTGGAGAGATACCTGACTGATTACACAGCCATCTTTTGCACATTTCATCAGTCTCAAACAGCAGATAAAACAACTATCTCATGTGCACCAGCAGGTTCCAGATTAACCCTGCCGAGTTCAAACCGGTGGAACCAACTATCAGCTGATTCCAATTTAAAGCAATAGATCGCTGGCAACGTTGACAAAGTTAGATGGGGTCTGCTTACCAGGTGACCTTGCCTATACAGTGGAACTCAACTTTTCCATTAAAACAGGGTATCTTGCCACCGCCTCGAAGCTGCCACAACAACACATTTGTGAAATATCAAGAAATATCCTTAAGAAAGCTGTCAATGGCATCAGAAGAGATACAGAAGATCCCTCAACAACATATGACTTAACATCAGCAGTAAATACACACCCATAAAGGAAGCATGCAGGAATTGGAGATTTGGGTCTCCATGCACCTAAATATCCATTTGGAAATGGAAATTTTTTTAAAGATTTATTTATTTGACAGAGAGAGAGAGAGAGAGCGAGAGCAGGAGCACAAGCAGGGGGAATGGGAGAGGGAGAGGGAGAAGCAGGCTTCCCGCCGAGCAGGGAGCCCGATGCGGGGCTCGATCCCAGGACCCCAGGATCATGACCCCAGCCGAAGGCAGATGCTTAAAGACTGAGCCACCCAGGCGCCCCGGGAATGGAGATTTAAGGGGTGCTTGCCCCTCCCCCTGCCTCTGACTGCAGGTTGAACAGGACTGAGATTCTCTGCAGGGGCGGCGGCCCCGCCCCTCCAGAGCCCGTCCGACGGTGTCACTTCTACTGTGTATTGTTTAACAGAGGGTGGCTCACCAAGGGACAGGGATGGTCAATCAATGTTACTGCTGCTTCCCTTGGACAGACGTGGACAATGAACTGTACCCTGGAGAGCGCAGAAAATGATTCTGGTTTTCTCTTTCCCCGGTGACACTGGATAAGGAACCCTTTGCTCCCCTAGCATCTGCTGCTTTTATGGGAACTGAAACTCGAGATGCAAATGGTTGCTCCTGAAGCCACAAAGCCTTTTTCATGGAGAGAATGGGTCCAGTGCTCCACCCTGCAATGGAAGGACCCTGGATTTTGCAGTACCGCCTGGTGTCATGGCTCAGGCGCTGGCCCGAGTCCCACAGGTGGCTTGAGTTCCTGGTGTCCGAACGTGGGCAAGTCACTGACCTCCCTCAACCACAGACCCCTGTGCTATACACCAACCCCACCCTGCCCAGTCTTGGGGCCACTGCGGGGAATAAAGGAGAGGGCGACGTGACATGCTCTACGGACAGGTGGAGTCCACGCGGACGGAAGTTCTGATCAAACAGGCGATCAGAACGCTCTAGTTTAGGGCGCCTGGGTGGCTCAGTCGGTTAAGCGACTGCCTTCGGCTCAGGTCATGATCCTGGAGTCCCAGGATCGAGTCCCGCATCGGGCTCCCTGCTCGGCGGGGAGCCTGCTTCTCCCTCTGACCCTCCCCCCTCTCATGCTCTCTCTCTCTATCTCATTCTCTCTCTCAAATAAATAAATAAAATCTTTAAAAAAAAAAAAAAAGAACGCTCTAGTTTATATAAACCTGGATGGGCCGCAGCAGAGGCTAAGCAGCTTCGGGCAAAGTAGTCTCCGTGTCTTCTCTCCCTTTACAAAGACGCTAACAACGCTCGTGTGCCGCACAGGGTTGCCGTGGATCGACAGGTCTAAATGACTCTAAATTACATATTCATGGATTTATATGATAATACAGCCGCTAACCAATAAAAGTAGCCCAATTATGAATTCAGGCTATACGAACATGCAAAGAAGAAAGTCATTTTCGAGGGGCTAATTTTCTCCCTTGAGGTGCTGGTGCCCCACAGACCCGGACCAAAGAGGTTTAAATGAAGACTCTGTTCTGCCATGTTTAAGAAAGAGCATTAATATCTCGTGTGACTACATCTGTGAATGAAGACATTCAAAAAGCCATTGTGTTTTCAACATAGGTTAATAATAAGTCTGTTTTTCCACCCACTCTTTGGCACAGCTGTAATGTTCTTGGCCTCAAGTGGGAGGCAACGTGAACAAGGAATCAGAGGACAAATGATACACAGCATCGCAGTGCCAGTTCATATAAAATATTACCAGGTTGGAAATGGCTGTTTATTGTCTTAGTGACTGCGACTCCTTCCCCCTCCCTTGCGGTGGGCAGAGGGTTGCGGCAACAAGGCCCGCCAACAGAGCTTGGTTTACAGTGCCCAGGTAATGGCAAATTAATTTTTGCCTAATTCCAATCAGATGCCAGCCAACACTTGAAAGACAATTTATCTCTTGTCTTGTTTTCTTTGGCGACGCTGTTTGCTGTAAAAGCAGGTTTGTCGGTCTGGATGAATGTGGCCGGGATACGACCAAACCTGATGATCGGGGAAGAGGAAGAGTTTATAAAAAGAAAGGATTCCAAGGCACGGCTCTCAGACCTGGTGACCCAGCACAGACAAACCGCAGAAACAGCGTCAGGGAATGGCAGATCCGCCTCACTGCTGGTCGGAACCACCTGCTTAGTGCACACTCAATCTCCTCTGGGTGCCTGGTGGGCTTCTGTTTTCTCCACTGCAGAAAAATGAGCCAAACAGCAGTTAACACTCTCAGAAAGCACTGTGGGGGATATCCTAGGAAAAGGACAGTACAAGTGTCAAGGGTGACATTCCTCTGTTGTAAGAGAATGAGAAATATTATCACACCTTAGAGGAGTGATAGGAGGTGAGCTTAAGTTCAGAGTGGAACATGGATAGTAAGTATCAGATATTTCTATAGCCTCCCAAAGGGCACTTCCGAAGCTCCTTCTCAGCTATGGGAGGGAGAGACATTGTCGTTTCTCTACTACCCGGGGGTGGGTACTGCATTCTGTGCTGAACATAATTGCTGCACTTATCTTGTCAAGGTGAGACTTCTGAGTTGTTCTCTTCATTCACATAAACCTGCGACTGCTTGCAGACCCTTAGTTGTAAGATCTGGAGACCGAAATTAAGTGCCTTATCCATCCAAAACACTTCCCTCCCCTTGTACCTGGTTCCCATCCACGCTGGAACCACATCCCCCCCCCCCCCCGGGAAAGGCTAGTATGACATTCCACGGGACAGTCCCCGCAAGCTCCATGAGGGGCTCACCAGTGGGGGCATTTGTGTTGAGGGCAGTGAACTACCACGCCTAAGTCTCACCAAAGAAATGGCCTGCAGAGGGTGTTGGAAGCAATGTCAAGAAAAACAAAACAGAACCAGGTCATGATCGCATTATCTTTACATTAGCCGGGCTGAAATCTTAGGGATCGCCGAAGTGAGTGGAAAATGTGATGACAGGAACACCCAACTGGATTTATTTAGCGCCTGACCCTTCCTCAAAGCGTCTCTCCCTGTCCAAGTCTTTCTGACGTCTGGCTGCACATCTGATTCACCTGAAATTTTGTAGATGCTGCTGGGGCCCTTGTGCAGAGAAGTTAATTCAGAATTCCTGAGGTATGGGGTCCAGGCGCTGATACTTTTGCTGCTTCAATTCTCTAGGCGATTCTAATACAGACATTCTCGCAGGCCAGCACCTCTCGTTGGAATCTCCTACCACCATCGTGAAAAGCGCCCTGAGAAGGTATACGACTTACTCCAGGTCACACAGGAGAACATTCTAAGTCTGAATCAGAGAAGTCTTGGCATCCTTTCTCAATCAACACACTTACTTGTAACGTTATAACAGACAATCAGAGACGTGGCTGTGATGGGAGGATGTCCATGGAGTAGCAGGAGCTCCCCCCAAATCTAGTCCATTGGTCGTAGCAACTGCCACAGCCTCCCTCCGCCGGTCAGAGGCATGGTGGCAGAGTCAGGCAGGATGGTGGTGGCACACTCTCCCTCCCGGCGACAAGCAGGTGAGAAATGGCGTGCTGGCCGAGATGGCAGGTGCCCTGTAATGCTGCTGGAATAAAGGGGGGCAGCCTGGTGGTGCTTCTAAGGAACTGCATCGTTTTCTCTCACTTTGAATGTCGCTGGGACAAAGGGGGGGTCTTCCTCGGGTGGGGGGAGGTAGGGGTGCTGCAGGTGTGAGCTGGAGGAGCCCCATCTGAACCATGGCTGGGCTCCCACACCCCGCTCACCGCGAGCAGGTCTGACGAGACCACAGCCCAAGGGACCACACAGCTGTGCACGTGGGACAGCTGGCTCCTTAAAACTGATGGATGGGCTTCCACGGGGGCACGGGGGGCTGGAGAGAGGAACAGATGACGATTCCTCACTGCCAACTGGCTCCTCTGGGCGAATGGCGGTAGCTCAAACAACGCTGCCTCCATACCTCCACAGGAAAATTCCCTGCGTTGTCAAGTTTCTAAGAGGTGAAAGTGACACGGGGATGGGGACTCTGCATGTGAGCGTGGGGGGAGGGGTGCAAGAGAAACCAGAGAGACAGCATCTGCGCCCACACGTATCCCCTCCCTCCCTTCTTACTTGAGATTTCTCTACATTCAGACTGCGGATAATCAGTTTGCTTGGAAATCTAAACACTAATGAAATAACCATTAGCTATTTCTTATTTACAAAAGCAGCCTGGTGATTTGGAAAAGACCTGAGCTTTGAGAATGAGGATGCCTGAGGGTATATATTCCAAGGAGTCCGCACTAAATAAAAGCAAGGGCAGGCAGAGGGCTCGCTTAAGCTCTCATTTCCTTCTTGAGACTACTACGTACGGAGCTGGTCCCATGGCGAGTCCTGGTCCAAGGGTGTCTCCCCTATGATGACACGAGAAACTGGCAGACCTGTGACAGTCTTCCTTCCCGGGGACACCTCTTGAGACTGCGGTCCCAGGGTTCTTGTGATCCAGCCTCTTATCAACAGGAAGACAGGCTGAGCTTAACTGAAGCCAGCGCCTTCCCAAGCCACCCATCTTGCCTCATTTACTTTGTATGTTAGAAGTGCATGGGCAGGATTTTCAAAGTAAGACTAGTCACTATAAAGCTGAACAGGGAAGAACAGAATGAATGTTTGTGAGTGCCCACTATGTCCCAGGCACTGGACCAGGCAGTTCGAGCTCAATGCATCGGGCCCCACGTGTAGATGAGAACATAGATTCAGAGCGCATAAGCAGCTTTCCCAACCGTCCCACAGCTAGCAGGTACTGGAACTGGACTCGAAACCCAGATTTACCTATCAATCACCTGTCCATAACATGGACTTTTTAAATGTACTGCTCAGTGGCATTGTGTAGGTTCACAATGCTATGCAACCATCACCACCACCCATCTCCAGAACTTTTCCATCTTCCGAAACTGAAACTCTGTGCCCACTAAACAACCCTCCTTCCTCCCCTCTCCTGGTGCCTGGCACCCAGCACCTGGCACCCACCATTCTACTTTTTGTCTCTCAGAATCAGACTACTCTAGGTACCTCAAATAAGTGGAGTCATTTCAATGAATTTTTTTGAAAAGAGACAGAAAACCCAAAAAGTCAGGAGTTTAGTCTTGTGCTTTCTCCTCTCTTGAATGCTTCCAGTATTTCAGACAGATTTAGGAAGACAAAAGAGCTGTCCTTACCACATCCGTTGATCCAGTCTACTTTGTGGAATTTTTTTTATTTTAAAGAATAAGTCTATTGAGAGGACCTCCCATTGAGAGTCACCACTGTGATTAGAGGCCTATTTCTTGAACCAGGTACAGCAATGGGTTGTGGGAAGACAAAGATAGCAATATAAAAATCCCTGCCTTTAGAGTCATTCTTTAAAGGGACAATGTCGACTCTCATTTTCAAAATGAGACATAGAGAGGAAAGAAGGAGATACAGTAGCTCAGTTAGGAGTAGGACTAAAGCATCCTGCAGATGATCAAATCTCTCCACTTGCTTTTTAAAAGCCTAGAATATTCTTCATCGATGGGCTAAAATTTCATCAATACCTTTTCAGGGTTGATTTCAATTAAGTGTGTGTTGAATAGACATATAAAGATTGCTTTACACTCTACACATCATATATTTTTCTAAGAGCCTCTGAATGAGACGTGAATAAATCCTCAGAATTTATAGATACTTAGAGGAGCTAAGATCTGTGCGTAAATAAGTTAATACATGGTGGAAGGTGATAGGGTGAATGCAAGAGGCACATATGAGTCTTTAAGAAGTTGGAGAAAAAAAAGATTATTTTCAACCTGGAGATTTACTAAAAATTTGTTGGAAAAGGCAGGTCCTGAAAAAAAGGCAGGCTGTAGAGAGAAAGAGATGGAGTCCAGGAATTCCATTTTATAAAGAATCAATCTAGGAATGGAGATTATGAAGGCAGTTAGGAAAAATGGGGTATGGGGGATTATGGAAGATTCTGAAAAACATGGCGAAAGACTCTGAGCTTTACTGACTGGGCATTATGGTGCCACTAAATGCTCATGTACTCTTATCAGTATTGTGACTCCTCTGGATAAAAAGGCACCCTGAGAAACGAATCCGGAGTAAGAAAAAGAATCAGGAGGAAGAGACCTCTGCTTCTGGTCTAGATGGATAACCTTCCAGCCTGAAAACAGCTGACTGCTCTAAAGAGTTTCCAGGCCACAGAGCAGGGATCAGGAAGCCAGGTGGAACTTGGCAGATATCCTGAGTTGAGAATTTGGAGCTGAGAGTCTGGGGAGGAAAGACAGGTAGAACTCACAGAAAGAGTACTGAGAGGAGAGAGCGACAGAGACAGAACCTCGGGGATCTGAAGATGCTCCCCCTGAAGGACCTAGTAGAGTACCTATCAGTGCACATGAGTAAAGAAACTATCAAAGATGGTGGGGTGGGGGGCACCCAAAAGGATTAAAAACTAAGAATAGTGCCATTCCCACCAGCCAGACTAGAGAAACGACTTCATGGCACATTGAATGGAGAACTCAGAAAGGCCTGATCTCAGAAGTAGGAAAGAAGTAGCCCTAGGCTGGGTATTGTTCCAGACCTGCCTAATACACCCCAAAAGCAAGATTCAAAAGACTGAATTGCTCTCAAGTATCTTAACTGCACTGCAGAACAGAGCTCAAAATTTTTTAGAGGCATACAAAAATTCCCAGAACCCAGTAAGATGAAATTCATCATGTCTGGTATCTTGGTAAAGATTTCTAGGCACGCAAAGGAGGAGAAAAACATGGTCCATTGTGAGAAAAATCAACTAACTGAAACCACCCGGAACTGATACAGATGTTAGAATTAGCAGACAAGGTCATTAAAATGACTTTTATCCCTGTATTTGTATATTTCAAAAGATAAGTAGAAATTTGGAAAATACCAAAAGGGCCCAAAATGGACTTCTAGAGATTATTTTTTTAAAAAAAGATTTTATTTATCTATTTGAGAGGGAGCAAGACAGAGAGAGCACAAGCAGGGGGAGAGGCAGAGGGAGAGGGAGAGGAAGAAGCAGACTCCCTGCTGAGCAGGGAGCCCAACACGGGGCTCGATCCCAGGACCCTCGGATCAAGACCTGAGCTGAAGGCAGGCGCTTAACCATCTGAGCCACCCAGGCACCCTGGACTTCTAGAGATTAAAAACTATAATGTCTGAGATAAATGAGACAGTGGATGGGATGAAAGGCCGATTAAACATTAAAGAAAAAATTAGTGAACTGTGTTTCAAAATGCAATCTAGGGAGAAGAATTAAGAAGAGGAAGAGGAGGAGGAGATTAGTGAGCCATAGGATGACTTTGAGTGGCCAAGTATGGGAGTAACTGGAAGCCCTGAAGGAATGGAGAAAGGGGACAGAAAAAATATCTGAACAAAGTAAGGGCTTAAAAATTTCCAATTACTATGAAAACTATAAGCACACCGATCCGAGAAGCTCAATGAAGCCCAAGAAATAGGAAGAAAACTAAATGAAGACACTTTATAATGAAATTTCTTAAAACCAGTAATAAAGAAAGAAATCTTAAAAGAAGACTGAGGAACGAAGAATCATTAATGAAGAAACAAAGATAAGGATGACATCAAATTTCTTATCAGGAACAATACAACTGAGAAGACTGTGAATCACTCACAGATACAGAGAATAGACTGTGGTTGCCAGAGGCGGGGGATGAAGGGTGGGGGAAATGGGCAAAGGTGGTCAAAGATGCAAACATCCAATAGTAAGAGGAATAAGAGCTGGGGATCTAACGTACAGCATGGTGACTAAAGTTAAAAATATTGTACTGTATATTTGAAAGTTATTAAGAAAAATCTTAAAAGTTCTCTGCACAAGAAAAAAAATTTGTAACAATGTGAAGTGATGGATGGTAACTAAAGCTATTGTGGTGATTATTTTGCAATATATACATAAATCAAATCATCACGTTTTATACCTAAAACTAATACAAAGCTGTATGTCAATTCTCAATAGAACTGGAAAAAATAAAAAATAAAGTACGGAAGGAAAAATATCTGTCAACCTAGAATTCTATACCCAGTGAAAATATATTACAAAACAATGGTGAAATAAATGTTTTTAGACATACAAAAGGTGAAAGAGTTTACCAACAGATGATCCACCCTATAAGAAATGTTAATTGAAGTCTTTCATTAAAGGAAAATGATACCAGAAGGAAACAGGGGTCCACACAAAGGAATGGAAAGCACCAGAAATAATAACAACATGGGTAAATATGTAAAATATTTTCTTATTATTTAAATCTCTTTAAAAGAAATCTGACCACCTCAACAAAAATAACTATGTAGTGTGGGGTTTATGACATATGCCGAATTTGAATGTATGATAATAATAGTGTAAAGTCTGGGAGGGAAAAATGGAAGTATACCACTGTAAGATTTGCAAACTATATGTGATGTTGTATACTTTCATTTGAAGGTAAATTGCAATAAGGTAAAGATCTATACGATAAACCCTAAGGCAACTCCTAAAATAACAAAGCAAAGAGTTTTATAGTTAATAAAGAAGATAAAATGGAATAAAACAATCTTAAAAGGAGGCAGAAAAAGAGGAAAAGAGAATAAAGAACAGATAGGAGGAATAAAAAGCAAACCATGAAATGGTAGACCTATACTCAACTTTATCAACAATCACATTAAATATTCATGAAGTAAATACTTCGATTAAAAGGTAGAACTTGTTAAAAGACTGAAAAAGGAGTAAGACCCAACTGTTGGCTATCCACAAGAAATTCACTTTGAATATAAAGATACAAATAGGTTAAAAGTGAAAGAATGGAGAAAGACCATTGTAACACTCGTTAAAAGAAAACTTGAGTTTTCTATATATTGGTACCTATCAAAGTAGATTTCAAATCAAAGGATAATACCAGAAATAAAGATTATTTCAAAAATAAGAAAGGGGTCAATTCATCAAGAAGACATAAAAATTCTAAACATTTATGCACTGAATAAGAGAACTTCCAAATACATAAAGCAAAAAAAAATGATAGAACTGAAAGGCTACACAGAAAAATCCACAATAATATTTAGAGATTGCGATAGTTTTTTTCAATAATTGATAAATGAGGACATAGAAAATCAATTAAGGTTACAGAAGATTTGTACAACACCATCAACCAAGCCGACATTTGTAGAATATTCAGTCCAATAACGGCATGACATCAATTTTCAATCACACATGGAACATTTACCAAGACAGGCCATATTATGGGGCATGCAATAATTCTCAACAAATTTCAAAGTCTTCAAGCCATTCAAGGTGTGTTATGTTCCCTGACCATAGTGAAATAGAATTAGAAATCCGTAATAGGACAATCTCTGAAAAATCTTCAAATGTTTAGAAACTAAATGACATACTTTTAATAACCATAGGTCAAAGAAGAAATCAAAAAGGAAATTAGAAAGTAAATTTACAACTGGATGAAAATGACATCACAACACATCAAAATTTGTGGCATGTAGGTAAAGCAGTTCCTAGGAGAGAAGTATTAAAAGTGGTCATCAAGAAAGGAGAAAGATTTCAAATCAATGACCTCAGTTCCACCTTAAACAACCAGAAAAATGAGAGCAAATTAAACCCAAAGAAAACAAAGAATAAAAATCCAAGTGGAAATCAGTAAAATTGAGTAAACAAAAAAACAAAAACAAAAAATCAAGAAAACCAAAGGCTAGTTCTTTGAGCAGACAAATAAAATTGAGATACTTTTAGCCAGAGGAAGGAAAAAAAGAGAAAGCATAATTTATCAATATCAGGAATGAAAGAGGTGACATCACTATAGATTCTACAGATATTAAAGGGATAAAAGAACATTATATGCAGCTTTATGGCAGTAAATTTGACAATTTAGATGAAACAGACATATTCTCTGAAGGAGAGAAACTCAACAAGAAATATATAACCTGAACAGACTTATGGGTACATATATACATACATTCAGTACATTTATGTCTATATATACTAAAAAAAAATTGAATCTGTGCTTAAAAACTTTCTTCTCAAAAAACAAAACAGAACAAACTTGAACCCCAGATGACCTCTGCATGAACTCTACCAAACATTTAAGAAAATAGTAAGACAACTCAACACAAACTTTTCCAGGAAATTGAAATGGAAGGAATACTTCCCAAGTCACTCATGAGGCCAGGATTACACCAAACCAAAATCAGCTGAAGAAATTAGAAGAAAATCGTTTAACAATATTCTCTTGAACACAGATGCAAAAATTCTGAGTAAAATTTGAGCAAACAGAATCCCATAAGGGCTGCACATCATGATAAAGCGGGGTCTATGTCCCAGCAATGCAAGGCTACTTTATTTTAAAATTTTATATTTATTTATTTATTTATTTATTTATTTAATTTAATTTATTAGAGAGAGAGAGAGCACATGTGCGCATGCACACACAAGCAGGGGGAGCAGCAGAGAGGGAGAAGCAGGCTCCCCACTGAGCAGGGAGCAGGACTTGGGGCTCCATCCTGACCTTGAGATCATGACCTGAGCCAAAGGCAGACGCTTAACCGACTGAGCCACCCAGGTGCCCCATTTTGTTTGCAAGGGTACTTCAACATCAAAAATCAAACTGTGTGATTCACCAAATTTCTGAACTAAGAAAGAAAGCCATAGGATCATCTCAACAGATGCAGAAGGAGCAACTGACAAAACCCAACATGCATTCCTGATTATAATTCTCAGTGAAACAGGAAACAGAAGGAAATGTCCTGAATTTGATAAAGGGCATCTATGCAAAACCTATAGCTCATATCATACTTAATGGTAAAAGAATGATTTTCTTCCAGGAACAAAAACATGATAATGATGTCCATTCCTACCATTCTATTCAACTCTGGAGTGTTTAGCCAGTGCAAGCAGCTGAGGGGAAAAAAAAAAAAAAGACACCTATTTTGGAAAGGAAGTAAAACTGCCTTTTATGTGTGCGTATGTGACTGTGAGTTAGGTTTTGATACAAAACCAAAAGCATCATAAGTAAAAGAACACATTAATAAGACTTCATCAAAACTAAAAACTTGTGCTTTTAAAAAGAAACTGTTAAGAGATTGCAAAGACAAGACAGACTGGCAGCAAGTGTTTGTAGAACATGGACCTGGTGAAGGCCTTGTATACAGAGTAGGTCAGAAATCTCAAAATTCAACAGTAAGGAAACCCAATTAAAAAACTGGCAAAATATCTGAACAGACACTTCACCAGGAAGAAATAGGAGTGTCAAATAAGCACACGAAGAGAATGATTAACGTCTTTAGTCATATGAGAATTAAAACCACAATGACATATACCAATAAATATCTATTAGAATGATTAAAATTATAAACACTGATTGTTCCAAGTGTTGGCGAGGACATGAAGGGACTGAGACTCCTGCACTGCTGGGGAGAATGTAAAATGGTACCATCATTTGAGAAAACAGTTTGGTAGTTTCTTACAAAGTTAAATCTACACCTACCATAGGATTCAGCCATTCCACCTCTAGATGTTTCCAAGAGAAACAGAAGCACACAAATATCTGTACGTGAATGTTCACAGCAGCCTTTTTTGTTAACAGTAAAAAACTGGAAACCACCCAAAGGCCATGCACAGGAGAACTGAAAAACACTGGTATATCCATTCAACGAAATGTGACTCAGCCATTAAAACAAAGTACTGATAGGCATGAAGTACTGATACTGAGTCTTGAAAGACTTAACGCTGAGTGAAAGACATCAGGCCAGAAAAAGGCACATCCTTATGACTGTAGTTACATGAATTCTAGGAAATAGAAACTTAACAGCAACAGAAAGCATCACTGGCTGCCTGGGGGTGGGAATCAGGTAAGGAAGGGATTGCAACAGAAAAAGAGGAAGTTAATAGGGGTGATGAATAGGTTACTTTCCTTGTGGTGATAGCTTCAGAGGTGTACCCACGTCAAAATTTACCAAATTTTACACTTGTAGTAGTGTCCGTTGTGTTTTGTATTTGTTATGCCTCAAGAAGGCTGCTGGGCTACACACAATAAGAAGGCGGTATGAATGGCAGTGAGGAAAGGAATGGAAGAAACGGCTGGAAGAATACAACAGGCTCAAGTTCCAAAGATCTGGAGCTTGGCTGGCAGGAAAGGAGGTGGCACCATCAAGAGCGACAGGGACAAGCAGCAGAAGACAGGCACCTTCAAGCTGTGGGCATGGGGTACATCTCGTTCCAAGGCGCAGTTTAAAACCTTGGCCTAGAAATCACAGGCCAGAGATACAGCCTTGGGATGCTCCATCCTTTCCTTCAACCCCCCCACCCCCACCCCCCAATCCCTCTTGGGTGGATACATTTTCTTCTGTGTTACAATCTGAGTCCTCCAGGGAAGAAAAACCCCACTTTGGAAAGTTCCACTCACCTACATGTGACCTTCAGGGAATTTCTAGGCTCACACCCAGAGGTAAAACCCACCAGGTCCTCATTTCACAGAGTTCCAAAAACGCACTCAGCAACGTGAAGCTTTCAGAGCCTTATAAAAAGCTGTATGCATTGGCGCTAAGTGAATAAAGTGATGTATGAAAACTCGAAGGGAACAAGCCATGTGCGCCCCAGGATCTAAGGAACTAGAAATGGGTAAGACCTATGAAGTCATTTCTCTGTTTGCTGTCCCACTCCCTGTTACATCAGTCCCTGCCAGAATGGCACTGTTCCTGAGAACTGCAATGTGGCTCTCCACACCGGAGCCAAAGGAAACATCTGTAAGTCTGGCGGGGTTTCAGGTGAGCGTGCTGCTCAGAGGGCACGGAGCCTGCCCCGGCAGGAGACTCGAGCTACAGAGTCAACTGCTTTTCTCCTTCCTTGTTTTATTTTAAATGTCAAAGCTTTTCACACTACGGTGACACTCTAAAATGATTCTCTTACTTCCGTTGCCTCAGTTGAAACAATATTTTTTCATGCTCCATAGAGTGCCCACCAGCTGATTCAAAACCAGGAATGCAACGGGGCACTCTATTTCAATGTGCCATGAAAAGGAAAAGGAGGAAAAAACAGGTGGACGAAGCTGGTGGGAAAAAGTATCCCTTTCTCTTGAATGTTCTGCAATCACTCATGCAACCGATGCCTAGGACAGTTCGAACGCCCCGTAGTAAACAAGTTCTATGAGGTTCTATATGGTGTACCAATGGACTCAAATAGCCCCTGACTGCCTGCCAGAAGCTTCCAGTTCAGTAAGAACAGTGCCCAGGCACCTGCAGCACGACAGAAAGCACCGTGCGTGGGGAGAGGGAGACACGGTGCCACAAGGATTTCAGTGGAGATTCTAGTGGGGTGTTCAGAAGGAGCTTTTATGGATGAAATGACATTTGTGCTAGGCTTTGAAAAGGCCAGCATATAAACAAGTGGAATTGGGAAGAAGAAGGAATAACACCTCTAGGAAGAGGAAATGGACGGGACACAAGGCATAGAAGCCGAAATCCAAGAAGTGCTCGGGGAAGAATTCAGTATCGCTCAACAAACATTATTAAGCACCTGTTGGTTACCCGCTGCACCAAGTGGCAGGCATACAGAGATGCCAGGGGAGTGCCTTTTGAAGTGAAATGGATGATTTCAGTATAATAATAAACACCACGAATAGAGACACACCCAGCGTGCTCTAAGGAACCCCCAGGAGCATGGAGTCTCAGGACAAACTACTTAGGTCTCATTTCCTCATGTGCCTCTTCACTTAGATGTGTTTGTTTGCTCAGGCTCTGTTTTTTCAGCTGCAACATGGGCTCAGTACATAGTATTCGCCTCCTAGGAGTGTTGTGAGCATCTGTGCAATCACAGGACCTTGTAAGACTGTAATACTGTCACCGTCACCCTTTGTACAGGACCTGGCGCAGGGCAGATACTCCACATACATACCACTGGTTGTTGGGTTCAGACTCCCCAGAACTGATCCTGATTTTGCTGAGAGGCCAGTTTGTTCTGGCTGCAGGCTGTAGCAGCTCCCCTAAACTCTCTGAACTTCAGGGTTCTCTCCCAGAGCGGACGCGGAGTAGTAACGTGCCGCTGCGCTGGGGGTTCTACGTATGATCCCCGCGAACCCACGCAACCATCGGGGCCATTTTGTAGATGAGGAAACCAAGGCATGGGGGCGTCCAGTAACATGCTCTTGGTCACAAGCCAAGCAGCCTGGGGAAGTGGGTCAGAAACTAGCACTTTACCTCCAGGGCCCCATTCATAATCCCTGGAGCCGCGTGGCCTTTCTGGTTCGACCACTGGCTGAGTCCAGCAGTGTTTTATTGGAAGCTGTCATTTTATTTGGTAGGAAAGGGTGAGTAAAAGCTAAACACGGCATGGAGATTAACCTGCACCAGGAAAAGCACACACCTAAACATCACACCTCACATCTGTACAGAGTTTTACGATTTAGAAAACACTTTCACTGGCGTGGTTTTTTGTTGTTATTGTTTGTTTTTGTTTTTCCTTCTGACACCACATTGCTGAGGGCCATACGTAGGCTAATGAATACAGCCTCATGTAATGGACACCTCAGCCCTGTATATTTGGGGGTGCTGACAGAGATGACCTAGGGGCAGTCATCCCCGGGGACAGAGTGAAAGGTTTGTTTCAGAACAGGGCACCCCTGGGCACCCCACCATTCCCACACGAGACCCTGAGCTCCCTGTGGCCGTGGGCCACACCTTCCGTCTCTGCATCCCCAGGACACTCCACACTGCTTGGCACAGAAGGCTCTTCAAACACGTTCTAAGAACGGTTAAAAGCCTCTCTCGGCTTTTCAGCAGTAACTCTGTAAAAACCGGTAAGTCGGTGTTGGATCAGAGAGACGGAGTCTTCCCCTCATCCATTCAATCTGCAGCTAATTCCAAGGGCCCATTTCATGCCAGGCACTGAGCTTGGCACTGCCGTTTCAGGGATTAAAAAAGACACAGACTTCTAACAAGGAAATTTATGCTGGTTGCATGAAAGATACTTATGAAAATAAGTATTATAAATTCTCCAGGATTTTCAAAGTGTGCCTGGGGCTTTGATTTTTACGGTGCGGTATTATGTGCCTATTTTTATTTGAATGAATGCCAGGGAAGTAAATGGGAAGCTAAATTGTCTTTTGAACTCCACATACAATATTAAGGCTTAGATGTAAGGTCATCTGGAACCCACATGGTGTAGGTAAGAGAAGTAGGAGCATTATAAAAATTACTATGAAGGATGTGTTCGATTTTAAGACCAGATCAGCAATTTTCTCTGGCATTATCAGCCTTGCTCCAAATATCACTTAATCTTTGTCTCAGGTTCCTCTTTTATAAAGTGGGGGTGTGCTCTGCCTGGGGCAGTGGGGGAAGTGGCTGGTGGGGCAGGCAGGAGAGGATGCGATAGGGCTTAACGGTTTCCTCACTTTGAAGTGTTCTAAAAATAAAGCGTTTTCATCGCGAACACGGCATGGAATATTATGTCAACACAGCATTCCGTGTTGCTAGGGCAGTCCGACCGATGGTTTTTACAAATCCTCACGCGGCTCTTCAGCTAATGCAGGCAAAGAGCGAGCCACAGAGAGGCAGGCCCTTCTCTTTTCGTCCGAGCATTCTGGGCAGGGCACCCTGAAGGGAGGAGGCAGGCCTTCCAAACGACTCATCAGCCTAGGTTCAACAATCAGACTCTGCCATTGGACGCAGACTCTTCCGGTGGCCTCTTAAGCTGTCACAGTTTTATGTGCCTTGGAGTTTAATCTGTGGAGTAAAAGCCTGACATGTCCCACTTAAAAACTGTTCTCCTAAGTCCAGATTAGTGAACAATTAGGTAGCGAGGAAAACCCAAAAGACCTGATTTTTTTAAAGATGTGGCTTTAATTTATTCATTACTTTTTCTTAAGTCTTCCTCCCGAGAGATGAGAGCAAAGCCTGGACTCTCGGAGGCACTGCCTCCGCGGGGACGAGGGCACGGTGGCCGGACCCCCTCAGCTTTCCGCCCCCCGGGGGGCGGCACACAACCCATATTGGACTTGCAAAACAGCTAAGCCCCGCCACCATCTGGCAGCTGTACGGGGCGCCGCGTAAAATGAACCGGTGGTCACAATCCAGTTCCCATTAGACAGATGTCCACTCCACAAAGAGAGCACCACACTCAGCACTGGGCTTGGCAGAGAGGAGAGAGGCCTGAGCCTGGAAATTGCGTTTCCTGGTTCCGCCCGAGCCAGGTTGCTCGCTCGGGGGTGCGGAAGTGGGCCAGAGGGAGGATGGCAGGTAGGACGGCAGCAGCTCTCAGAGGACTACTTTATGTTCATTGACCTGTCTCACTCCTTAGAAAACACCTTGAAACACTTCTCCGAGGTCTTCTCACTCAACCTGCTGAGAAGCAATGTTTTCATAAACTAGGTTTTGGTTTATCGAGCCACCGGGTGGCTGAACTCTAAGACCACCACCGGGACATTGGGACCTCACCCAGGGCCTGATGGAGACTGCACCTGCCCGCAACCCTCTCTCCAGCTTCCACCCCAGCCACAGGGAGAACACGCAGGGCAGGGCAGGCAAATTGCCCCAAATGAACAAGTTAGCATTCAATCCTAAAGAGAAAGGGCAAAAACAGTGGTCCTTTATCTCAAAATGTCCTATCTGCCTGGACAACTCATGAACATCTTGCAGAGGACTTAAGAAAAGAGAACCCCACTTGCTGTTCTGCCATTGACATTTTTGATTTAATCTAGAGAGTGAAGCGAAGTTGATCGGTTCCCCTGCCAGCCTAAAGGAAGTGGGAGGTGCGAAGGAGAGGTATGTTTCCTGCATGGCAGGGTGTATAAATTAGGCAATGCTTTCCATTGATTTTTTTTTTTTTTTTAACACATCCAGTTTGGTTCACATCCTCTTTTGAATAACCGAAAATTCTTTACAAAATACACACACACACACACACACACAATCAAATACCAAATACCCAGCTATACAAACACCAACTAACCTGACTTGAAGGAGAATCTTTAAGCAGCAACCCAGAAGGTGAAAAACAGGCACTTTTACCGCTTTATTGGACTGCATTAACTCTGCGCTATGCTGGTGTCAATTACTACAATGGTTCTCAATATTAAACACAGTCCAATGTGCCAAGCAATATGATGTAAGGCCTACAGTTATTATCCAGAGTCCATGGAAATTTGGGCCAAAGCAAGATAATTAGACACAATTACTCTGAAAGAAGCTGTTGTCCTCAAGGCCAGGACAGGAGGATCAAGAATTTGGAATAATTGCTTGGGTTTGGAATCTATAGGAGGCCCTCTACAGAGTTTCAAATATTTGTTTGGCCAACATTTATACACTGTCCCCAGAGATCACTGGTTTTTTCTGATGACCCCTCCCCCTGCTCCCTCCCTACCACGTTCTTTTCGTTCCCTATAAAACGTCTATTTAAATCACGTCTAATATTTTCTAGCAAACTAGTTGAGAAAGAAGCATTAGGTTTCTGTGCAAAAAAAAATTTTGCAAACCCTTCCTAATACACACAGTCTACAAGTCTGGATGCCAGGACTGCTTTTCCATCCCTGTCTTCTCATGCTCTACTTACTATATGCTACTTCCTGTCCTTTATCCACTTCCCACCATATGCCAGGCCCAGCACCAGGCACTTAACATTCAATAGTCTATGGATAATTTATTCCTCTGTGGTCTACTGCAGAGGGAGTAACACATCCATCTGAAGAAATGGTGTTGGAAGAAACGAACTTTGTGTGGCTACAAAGTTTAAAACAAATGTATGTGTGTTGTATAAGTATACAAACACAAGTACACACATACCTCCTACAAAGGATTTGTCACTCTTTAGCATCAACTGGATGTAGATTCATCAGGCAGGGGCCAGACATCCTTCCACAGGACCCTGTACCAAAGACATTACACGGGAAAAGGGTCCTGGGGGCCAGCGGACATATCCTCCATGTCTGCACTATCCTACAGGAGGGCAGCAGACCACTCTGCATTTAATGGAGAACCCTCCAGAAGGTTCATTTAGTGAAAACATTAGCCTCTTCCTGTCCTCAACTCCCTACAGATAAAGGGGAAAGAGGACATATGGGGCACGTTGCTGGAAAGATCAACATCGGACTCCTTCCCCTAACTCTCTTGCTTCACCTTTCTTATACAAACAGCCCAAGATTTTCTGCACATGGGGCCACTTGAGTTACTTTTTGAAAGAGACAATGTTCCCATGCACAAAATGGGACACCGTGTCACCCAAAGCTGACTCCATTTCCAAAGAACTTATGGCCATCCTGTCTTTAATACTGTTCCAATTCCTTCTCTCCTTCTGGGTCAAAGAATGTGGCCTGTTCATCTCTCTGTTCCCAGCCTGAAGTCCTACGCCTTGCACACAGTAGGCGCCGATAGATGTTTACTGCCCCATGATGGTGCTTTGGTAAACACGGTGTTAGTTTTCTGGGCCACACCTTTCATCTTTTCTAGTCTACATGAAATGGGATCCATGGCTTTCAAGGCTCCAAATCCCTGCTACAAAAGCTCCAGGCATGAGGCCTCATGGGAGCGCCGGCCAGAGGTCCACTCCTGGGGGCTGTGAGTTAGCGAGCTCGCCATCTCTGTAACTTTCATCATGTTCTAAGCTCACCACCTCTTCTGTGTCAAAGTTTGGCTCAAACTCTACACTTTGCTGCCGTGCCAACATTTTAAGTCTGAGCAGCAGAATCCAGGGGTTTAGCATTAATTGAAAGAGCTTATCTATATATAGCCTCACTCTGCACTTTAGCATCTTCAAAACTTCAATCATATTCTCTCTTTTTTTTTTTTTGAGAGCACAATCCCTCTCTTTTTATGTTTTGCTACAGCCTTCCTCCCTTTTCATTCTTGTGACTCAATGCTCTCAGGCCTTTTAAGTTAACCTCCTAGACCTTTCCATATGGGCTCACCTTCCTAGACCTCTGTGATTCATGCTGCTCTCCTCTGGAAGGCCTCCATCTCCTTGATGCATTTTCAATACCATTTCCTGATATCGGGCACGGTGGCCTATAGAGGAGTGAAAAAGCTCTTTGTGCAAGGTGGTGGATTACCTGTTCTTTATTACTTGGTGTCTGCTATTTTCATTTGTAACGTTTAGCATTTGGGGCTGTTTTGATCATGAACTTGTCGGAGGTATTGTTTCTCGTGCCCCCCACCCTCCCTATGACTGTGTCCCTCTAGTGTCTCTGATGCAGCTCCTGTTAAACTATAGGACTTTAGGAAGCAATTTTTTTCACCCAAAACTAAAAAGAAAGCAGAAAAACAAAAAACAAAAACCCAGCAATTCATGGGCCAGCCATGTATGTGTCTGGTTGCAGGACTCATCCTCCATAGACTTAAGGTCTACCACACCCCAAAATACTTTATAATGATCAGCTTCTGGGTCAATCAAGGAGTGTGATGAGTGGATACTCCCTTTCAATCCTTCATTTCATCTCTGACTCCAATTTATGATCCCCCTAATGGAAATAGAGAAATTACATTTCTTTATTCTTCAAACTGATCACTGTCCAAAGTATATTTCTCTGATCGGGTTTCTCCAATTTGAATTAATGCCAGAACGTGGAAACTGGATTAGGGGCATCTTTCTCAGTAATTTACATAGAGAGTGAAAAAATATTGATCCTAATACCTCTTCCTGTGGTGTCTCAATTGCCGTCCCCATTCTCCCAGACCCATTAGTTTTTACCATTATAATCTGGCCCTGTTCAGCTAACTAGCTCTCTCTTCCAGCTGTAGCAAAAGCTGCTTCTAGGCTGCTACCTATGTGTCTGTCTACGGGCCTTGAGAAATCCATGTACCCCATAATTCATCATGCCATGGGTACCTTTATTGTGTGTTTTCTTCCCCATCACATGTGCTCACCAAAGTAGACTGGACAATAATACCCTCACACCCTGGATGGCTCTAACTCTTTAACACATATAATTGGCCTAGTTCACTGCAAATTTCTCTAGTGTGATACCTCATGTATCACCGAGATACCTAATGTCTGATTTTCCACTGAATTTCACAGTGGGGGTCAGAACATTTCCAATTCTCTTGACCAAGTGTCCAGAAAGCCAGTGGACTACCAGCCGTCATTTCTGTTCCCAGAATATGAAAACCGCTATCAATCTGTTGCTAAATCCTATTATTTTAGCCTATCTTCTACTCTCCCCCCACTCCCCAATTTGGCCAATTCTCTTTTCATCCCTTTTTAGTCTCCAGTGGTCTTGAAGGTCATTTGATTGTTGTGCATTCATTCATAGTGGCCCATCCTGGCACACTTATGTCTGGAGGGAGAGCGGGTCTCATAAGAGGTTTGGGCTAGCCAATATGAGAAAAGAAAGCATATGAATGGATGATCTCAGCATCAGTGAAGTTTGGACAAGGAACAAAGAACCCGAGACCTCATGCCTAAATCTTGTTAGCATCTGGGGCCATATGTCCAAGAAGATTCAGTCTCTAAAGAATCTATGAACACAGGAAAAAGGGTTGTAGCTGTACAAACAGCATTGTGCATTTCACCGTGGTTGGGATGATTAAAGATAATACACTTTTTCACACAAGCTATGTAATGACTTTATTTATATTTTTAATGCCAGCATTCTAAACATCTCTAAAATCTAACTTAACTACGGTTTAACAATAAATTCTAATTAGAAGCAATGCTTGAAGGAGGAAGAAAGCCAATCTTTCAACCTGATTGCCTGATCATCTGGAGCATTTGGAGTGGAAGTGAGGAAGGGAGGGTAGGTCATGGTACACCAACTCTCAAGCCACGCATATGTGTTTCAGAGAACTGATAGCACCACCCTAAGAAAGCACTCTCTTTCTGGCCAGGAACCCAGACTTCTCATTTCCAAAGATGGTTTCATAATGACCCACAGTATGGTAAGCCAGAGTGGTTCTCTTGTGTAACTGATGGGAGAACATGTCTAATGTGGAGAAATCTCGTTGGGGGCAAATAAAAAGGCAAATAAGACCTCTAGGCAGGCAAACTACAAATGCACTCACTGGGAAATGCAAATTGTGAGATCATCTAGATTTAGCTCTTTTAGTCAACCTGTAACATGTGTTGGACGGATCCCAACAGACAGAAGCCATAGAGCCCTGGGCTTACTTTTCATGTAAATTTCTACCAAAAAAATCCATTTCCCTTTCATCCAGAGTCTCTTTTCTTTATTCTCTTGCTACACTGATTCCAGAAAGGCAAACCTACCAGGGACAAAATGGCTGGGGACCAGCTGATGTCCCAGACAGAGGAGAAGAAAACAAAATGGTTAGAAGCAGCCTTAAGTAGTTTCTTTTCTTTCTTGATATTGGCTCTCTCTGTGTGACCTCTGTGGCTCCCTCCTTCCTTTTCTTCCTCTTTTTCTCACCAGAGATGTAAGGATCAAAATATGCCCAGGACAGATACTATCTGCCAGGGGAGAAGCTGCCCTTTGATAGAAGTGACAGAAATTCAGAGCTGGGCTAGACAGGCATGGTCCAGTGTCAGCACCAGAGTAGGGGGTATTTAAAAGGATTCCTTCTCACTATAAGCCAAAGGAGGCTAATTTAACATTTTTCTTAATTTACCTCCATCAGTGCTGTGGGTGAAGTCTGTATAAGTCAAAATAATTTAGAAGTCCATTTAAGAAAATGAATCGTTAAATCTTTCACACAGCCATATGATAAAACCACTGAAGCCCCCACACCACCCTCACAGGCATGTGATAAGGATCCCTGACTGCATGAATATAAAAATTCTGACTGCATTTTACATTTATCCTGTAGGACCTCAGTCAGCCAACAATGAAGAGATGTCACAGGAAGTTACACAGTGATTTCTGCTAACGTAAAATTAATTCAGGATGAAAGATCCTTCCTGTGGGCCACTGAGGCAGTACTACCCAAACTGGGGCTGTCCCAGAAAATCTAGGGCAGCAACCCTAGCTTCCAAGAGATTTAGGGCAGAAATCCTATCCCTACTTGTGTGCTCTGAAATGTAAAATTGGTTCATCTTTTTGCATTTTGAATTCTTTCTCAATTACGGATTTCAAGATGACATCGCTTAAATAAACTGGTTCCAAGTCCATTTCTGGTACTTAAGGGAAGTTTCTGACAAGAGTTCTTTGAGGAAGAAAGGAGAGGTATGAAACATGAAAATGTCCCCACCCCAGTCCTCCAATGGGATTCCTTCAATAAAAAGGTCAAAGGTGTTCTCTGCAAGCCTTTCACATTTTAAAGATTAAGGTTCAAGAAGACAGCTCCTCTCTTCAGACTATACCAGCAGCATGCACCATTGTCCTCTCCCTGAATATGCAAACCACAGGTAGCTTGTAACACTGTTACTGTAAGGATAAAGGAAACGGAGATGCATTCTCTGAACGAGCTTGAGATAATACATAGTTCTAAGTCTCTTACAGGTAGCTTGTAACACTGTTACTGTAAGGATAAAGGAAACGGAGATGCATTCTCTGAACGAGCTTGAGATAATACATAGTTCTAAGTCTCTTACAGGTTCTGGAGCTTGCTCTCATTCTTCCTTAACACGGAAGAACGTTCTGGACTGGGGGGCAGGGAGGGTGAAGGGGCTGTCCTCTTGTCAAATTCTGAAATGAATAAGATTAGGTTTTGGTGCCTTTCATCCTTCTCCTGGAGAGGAGGCCAAACTCCGATGTTACTAATGAATTCCTGCAGCCTGAAGTAGAGGCATCTGGAAGGGAAGGGGCGACTCATGGTCTGTCCTAGCGGAGGAGCAGTGCGGGAGGGACAAGGGTCGAGTCAGGCAAGGCGAGCTGCTGTCCAGCGAGCCTAGCTGCAGCCTGACCATCAAGAAGATGAAATGCCACCAAACGCCACAACCACTACGAAATTGCTCTTTGGAAACTTAATAACTCTTCCCAGAGGAGCCGTGAATTTAATTTTTGTTCCACCCAGAACACTCTGGGCTCTAGGTGCTAGAAGAGCTGCAGCTACACGGTCCTTCTGTCGCGACCTCTGAGCACATTTCGAGAAAAAAGGAAGTTTTGTTCTTCAGGCCTGTGGCACATAGTGATATAGTTGACAAAAGCCACTTCCTGTTTCTAGCTCTCTTTGGGGTAAGAAGTTGCAGGGGGAGGGAGGGAGGGAGGGAGGGGTGATCAATGAGGCACGAGGTCAGGAACGAGGGCCTGGTTCCATCCTCCAATTTCAAATGTTAAATGATTTCATTCTAGTAACTGAGCACAGACCCCTCAGCTTTCCTTCCTGCAAAATCAGAATAACAACATTTAACTTAACAACACTCAGTAATAATATTTAACACTTGAGCTTAGCACAATGTAACTAGCGTTCACGAAGGAATATGCTTTTTCAGGGTGTTATGATCCCGGGGTACGACTATGAGGAGAACAGAGCTATCAAGAGAGCAACGATCCGAGGAACACAATTTACCAACACATGGAGGCTCTGAGCTTGGGCTCAATGAACACACTGCTGTACCTGCCACCTCGTGCATGGGGCCTCACTCGCGATTGATCGCCAAGCCCAGACCAGAGCTACCCCTCTGCCTTTATCAGCTTCCCTGCCTTAGGTCTCAGAGGACATTCTCACACACCGAATACCCTTCCTGACCTTCTCCCGCACCTGTCTAGGTCCTCTCCAGCAACAGGTGATCCCGTGTCTGGGCTCACTCACAGAACCACAAGCCTCAGGGCCCTACTCCCCAATCCTCACCATCCCGGTGTCATGGGGCCTTCCTGCTCTTCAGCAATCCTGCTCTTCTTCTGCGTTGGATTTTCCAAAGCAGTCGTTTTAAATCTTTTCCCTTCTCCTTATGACTTCTGTTCCACTGGCCTCCTCAAGAATGAGCTGTCTACTGAGAAGACGAGGGCATCTGTATTGTCTACTTCCCCCCATGAGACTGAAATGTGCTTGTTGCTACTTCCTTCTAACTGCTCTGCTGTCTCAACTGAGGTCCCTTTCTACCCTTTTCCATGTGCTCTTCAGCCACTCTTTCTATCTCCTCAAACACCCTGATTCCTGTCTTTCTTATGCTTTCAGTATGTCCTTTTGCTTCACCTTTTTATTATTTTCTTAAAAAAAAAAAAAGGCCAGCCTACTAGAAAGGGCAGTCTCTACTCATAGCCCCACATGTAAACCTACACTATCCGTGGCCTCCACCTTCTGAAATGCTCTCACGCCCTCCCGACCACCAAAGCCACTGGCTTTGCTTGGCCCACATCCTTCTTGGCATTACTGTGGCACCTCAGACTCAACGGGATCAAAAGTGAACTTACTCTTCCTCTCTCTCCCGTTCCCTCCACTGCTGACTGCTCTCCCATGCCTCCCAGTGAAGGCCAAGTCCTCCTGCTCATCCCCACCTCAGCTGAGTTATCAAGCCTCCCTTCTTTCCACCACCATCATGTCTGTGTCACTCAGGACGCGCCTTCTCCGCGGCCCCGGCCACCGGCATCTCTGTTCAGGCCCCGTGCGCATCAGCCAACACACTGCCCCGGTCTCCTGGTCTCTGTTCCCCTGGCTGCCAGAGCCTTCACAGACCCTCCACTGTCTCTCCAATCAAATTCTAATACTCTGGCCTGAGAATGAAGGCCTTCTAAGAACTGGCTCCAGCCTCTATTTCCAGATGTCGTGACTTTCCCCTCTGCCATTTCATTTCATGGACTTCACATTTCCTTTGAACTCTGGCAGGACTCATAGCTCCCAGAATCTGCCCTGCACTTTTTCACCTCCCTGCCCAAAATCAGGCCGGTCCGTCCACTTGTAATGCTCAACACCGTCTTTACTTATTGAAATCCTATTTTTCTCTTTTGAGATTTGGAAAAGATGCCATGTCTTTCTGTCTCCACAGCTGCTAAGTATTCATTCCCTCCCCGAACTTCCAGAGTTCAAATAGGCTCCTCTCTTTCTTATCCTTATCCCATGGTCTTCAATATTATCGTGACCTGTGCACTGGCCTCATGGTCCCTGTTAGATTTCAAGTTCTTGGGGACAGTGATGATAACAGCAACTATAACAGTAACCATCGCCTTAGTAACACAAGCTCCTACCACCTTTCAGCTCTGTGCAAAGCATATAACTTCATCTTAGCAACCCTAGGAGGAGAGACCCCATCCTCAGATGAGATCAGGTAACATGCCCAAGGCGGACACCCAAGGAGTGGTAGAGCCAGAAACAGAATTTAGGCTTGTCTGACTTCAAAACCAATGCTCTTAACTACTAGGTGGTAATTTCTCACCACCCACAGACTCAACCAATAACTACTGAATAAAACATCATCTCCATGAGTCCTGGTAGATGGGATAGTTCACCGAGCTGGGTTCCTCAGAGTTGCAGACTCTGCCTAGCCAACACATACATTAACAGGGAGAAGGCACAGACAGTTTAGGGTCTCTTAGAGGACGCTTTAAAAATATAGAAGAAAGTTTTTATGCCTCAAGACTTAGGAACATCAGGTGCACAATGAAAGAAAAACCTAATTCACCTGGATTGGGTAATAACCTGATTTTGTCTCTTTCCTTGGAACCACTCATGTCAGTGAGGCAATGAATTAAGACTACTCCAAGAGCCCTACTTAGATCATTTAGACCGTGTTTAGTAGAAAATTCTGTTATCTGACGCTATGCCACCAGCCCTGGGAAAACATGACGACCATAGTCTGCTGACAGAGGACCAATGCAAGTGCGGGGTCCTACTGCACGTGTGCACATGAAAATACCACATGGCACACACAGGTATGAGGTAAAGACAAGCTGTGGTTGCTGCTCTCTATATGCAAGTGGCTAAGGGCTGTAATCCTCGGAAGGGAATGTCATTATGCAGCTCAAATCCCATCACAACAAATACCGTTACAACAGAGATATCTGTATAACAAAAATCCTTTCAAGCTTTGGCTGACAGCCCATGTACTTCAAGCAATATTTGATGTGAGATTTGGAGTCCACAGTAATGGGAATTGACCTATATTTCCAAAGGTAAGATTTTAACGATTTCATCTGTAAATTCTCTCCCATGGTACCATGAGTTGGAATGATGTACGATCTAAGCCCATGAGCATGAAAACCAAACACAAAGCCAAGGACCAAATCAACCTTGCTCGTGAAGGGCAGAAGTCCTTCCTTTCATCTGGGGAGCACTGAGGTACAGGAGAAGGCCTCTGAGCCACACCCTGAAATGGAGCAGAACAAAGATGGTGTGTGGCCTCATTTCCCTGAGGTGAGCACATGGTGGTACAGTGTGTGAAGACAGAAGGACTGTGTTCAAATTCCGACTTACTAGCTGGGCCCCCCTGGACTGTTGCTTAACTTCTACAGAGCCTCCATTTCCTCATCTGTAAAATGTGACAAACAGCACCTAATTTCAAGATTTCGGCAAGAACTGAAGGAACTGACTCCTAAAACAGGGCCTGGTGCATAGCATACGTGCTCACAAAAGTTCGTTCCCTCCTCATGCCTCCTCTTCCCTCCAAGACTCTGGGCTTATGCAAACTATTTAAACGAGGTTAGTTGTAAGACCTAGTGAATGAGGTCAACAAAATGTATAGTTTCAAACACAGCCTGGTCAAGACAGTGCTCAGCGGAACGCTGGGGAAAAAAGAGAAAATGGTAGAAGAACTAGAGCATGCACACTTTCATGACTAAAAGGAGGGTCTTCTGGCTAATGCAAGCTCTGTGTAAAATCAAATGCAAGTAATCAGGCAACAAAAGAAATGAGCTTTGATAATATATATCAGAGGTCATCCTGAAAAATGCTGATAAAATGAAATTTGGAGGCATGTTTTCCTAGACTGGGATGTACTATGGCTAAAGCTCCAAAACACTCGCTTACTGCCCCTGGCCTAGTTCTCCGTGGGTGTCATTCTAGATGGCAGGATGGCCCTTATTTGCTGACCTTTTAGCTCTAGTCCGGTGCACTGTACTGTCTTTCCTCGATAGGATACTACAAAAATTAAATATTAAAACAAATTCTAGTCTTCTCCATTTGGGACACATGCAGGTAAGTAATTCAGGAATATTATCGATAAACTTCTCAACATTGCCCCAATTTGTGACATTTTAAATGCTACTGAATTTTAGATATGTGATTTTTTTTTCAAATTATGGGACAATCGAGTTTGTGGGGACAAAATTCCACGTAAGCTATTTGGAGAACACTCTTGGTGTTACACGTCTTGAGACAGAAAACGGGAGTCCTAGGAACATAATCTGAAGGCATGTCTGTTCACCCTTATAAAATGAGTACTGGCTTTAAAATTCTTCAAAGGTTTCCCAAAGTGCTATCAGACCGCAACAACTAGAGAGAACATGAGGCGGCCCACCATTTCTCAGAGTCACAGAGCATCAGTCTCAACGATGATTTACTCCTCTCCCTTCACCTTGACAGTAAGAAAGAGGCTCCGAGAAAAGTGTGTGCTAACATTCATGTGTTCAACTCCAGGATATGTACATTCAAAGCCAAACAATGAGTTTGCAGGACCTCTCCTGAGAGGCAACAGAAAAATAAAATAATAGGGCAGACCCAAATTCCAAGGCACAGAGAAAAAAGAAAGTGCAAGAGCCACTGAAAAGACAGGGGAGCCCTGGGTAGACAGCCCAAGACATCAAGAACAGAAAGAACAAAAATACGAAAGCAAGATTACAACAGCGACAAAGACCAAATGGTAGCAGCCGAGAAGATATTTTTAAATTTAGTTTGCACAGAGCTTGCAAAAGACGATTCCAACACACGGAAGCTTCCGCCCGGTAACGAGCTTTCTGGTCTCTATTTTAATAACTGAAACCCCCTCTCCCCATCATCCTCGTCTTAAAATGGAGGCAGTAAAAACCACCAGATTGTACACTTGAATCTTACCACTGGTAAGGGCGTAAACCACAAGCATTTTTGAAGGTGTGCTAACTATTTCAGGCCACTAGGGCGCTTCTTCCCGCCCGAAAAGGCACATTTCACTTAATGATCCCCATCTAAACCCCAAGAATTGATGTCCCTCTTAAAAAGTGTACCCTTTCTTCCTTACACCAGTGGCACCACACTAACTGTTCGGGAGGCATTTCAGGGTCCCCACAGGCGATGGAAAAGTAAAATGCAATTGTAATTGCACGGGCAATAACGGGGAAGGCAGGGGGAGAAAGAGTTAGCTTCTGCAACGCAAGGCTGAGAAACACGGTTCCTTGGAGAGGCATCCACTCCACCCGAGAGGAGCCTGCGCTGCCGAGGAAGTGACCTCGGGAGAGCAATCACGCGCCTGGACAGAGGCGCGGCCGCGCGCTCCCGCCGCTCCTCCCTCCCGCGCGTCCCGGGCCGGCTCGGTCCACCTGTCCGGCAGGCGGGCGGGCTGACGGGCGGGGGCGCGGTGCCGGCGCGGGGAGGAGCCGGGCTGGTCGGAGGACCCGGGCGGCGGTGGCGGCTCCCCTCATGGTCCTCCCTCCCGCGGGCAGCCCCGCCGGCCCCCCGCCCCGCGGCGTCCCCCGACTGCACGCCCTGCGCCCTCCCCTCCCCCAGCCAACCGCACGCGTCCCCCCAGCGGTCTGTACCTTTACTCTGGGGAGGGTTCTGACTCCGGTCCCGGAGGACGTTGATCTGGTAGACGGCTCCGTAAGGCTCAAAAAGTTCTTTCAGCTCCTTTTCCGACCAGGACCGGGGGATCTGTCCGACAAACATCTTAATGGCATCTGGGTCTGGTTGGTCTGAGTGATCCAAAGCGCCGTTCATCTTGTTGGTTGTGCCGTTACTGTCAAAAAGGGAACCGGGAGCCAGAGTTAGGGCTGCACGGTGAGGGACAGGAAGAAAAAGAATGGGGGTGGGGGTGGGGGCGGGGAGGCGGAAGGAGGAGGAAGAGGAGCACGGGGCAAAGTGCCTAATGAGTCGTAGAAATTTGATGAACTAAAACAAAGCACAGGCACCATTAGGTTGCTCCGCGGCGGCAGCGGCTGCGGGCTCTCACTGCAAGCTGCTATTCAGCATCGCCGCCCGAGCACAGGGCAGCGCCCCGCCGGCTGTCACCCGGGGCGTGGACATCTTGAAGCCCGGCTCGGGAGGCAGCTGCAAGTTAAGTGCAGGTCTCGCTCTGCAAGGCTGCCACCAACGCATCCGCAGCGTTATCAGCCCCACACTGGCTCTCGTGTGCAAAGAAGGGCAGGGCTGGATTTCTGCTGGATTCTCCCCCGCCGCCGCCGCCGCCGCCGCCACCGCCCCCCCCCCGCCCCGCCTTTTGGAGGTTTTTTGGAAGAGAGGAGAGAGGTGGTAATAATAAAGTCACATGAAAAGAAAATGAAACACTTGGCAGCCCGTCAGATGACTAATGCAAGATGCTGGTGATGAATTTGCAGAGTGCGCGAGGCATCCATGTGTGCATCAAATTAGTACGTTGTTGCTGCTCAGAATGGAAAGTGCTCCAGCAGTGTATCTCGGAGCGGCGGATTGGCTGCCCACGCTGGAGAAAAGGACCGGGGCGGGGGCTCCCGTTTAAAAAGCACATTGTTTATGGGATCCAGGCACAAAGGGTTTAATTCAGAGAGGCAAAGGCGATCTCAGAAATGCCTGCTTTGTGCAGGAAAAAAAAAAAATGCAGCCCCAGAAAGTTGAGTTCCCACTAAAGGACACTGAATATTTCAAATCTTTCACACTCCATAAATTGCTCTCTGTATATCTGACTTCCAGATGTTGTACTTGAGTTCTAAACAATCACACGTTTGGGAGAGAAAAGAGAAAAGTCTGCCTTTTCTTCTCTTAGCTTCAGTAAATATTTGGGGCTGATACAAAGGCGAGACCATAAGCTTTTACATACCAATCTTCTTTAATGCTGTTTTCCAAAACCCTCATTTGGAAGAGAGAACGCTCTCATTTAGAATTCTGCCATTCTAGTCAACATCATGTAATATGATGATGAAGGCATTCATTTTTTTTAAAGATTTGGATCCCTCCTATTTGAGCTGCAATAAACAGTAAAGCAAAATCCCCTACTTTCTTCATTCCTCCCAACACTCCTTAATGCACCCTAAAGCCACCTACTCTGCCAAGTGACAAGGCTGAATGCCCTGAGCAGCATTCATTTGCAGTACTGTGTTCTTGATTTAACATCCCATCCTGTGAAAATAAAATGCACCTAAGCAAGTGCAAACCCTGCAGATAGAGTACCACCAAAGCCACTCCCATGACCATGGGCCAGCCCCCAGCTCAGGAGGCAGAAAGGTCAGAAAGGGGCCACCTGGACTTTACTTCACTGCAAATGGCAGGTGTTATTTCCCGGTAGCCTGGGGGTAATAATTAGAAGATAGTCAAGGATCTTAAGCAGGGTTCCTTATTAGGTTAAAGACCACAATCCAGGACCACCAGAGCACCTCTAGTCTGCTGTGGGCCTAGCTAGGGTTACCCTGAGCCCCGGATAAAAAAAAAAAAAGACCCTGGGTGATGGCTAAAAGACAAACAAAAAGCCTGCAGAAAGGAGAAATCCTGAATTCAATTTAATCCCGAGAGGAAAATGATGGCAAATACTCTTCACTAGGTCCTGGCTCCAATTTCCACTTCTTCTCATTCTCCCTAGTTTACCACTTAATTTTTTTTTTATTCTTGAGATAAACAATCAGACTGTCTAACTTGAAGCACTTTCAGAGCTTTCTCTAATCAACCTTATTGTTATAAAAAATGTTCTGCTGAATAAAATTTTGAGTGCAAAATCTTCTTTCAACAATTTAGGTGCAATGTGATGCTTGTTTATGGTAGAGGTTGATCGTTTATCTTGTTCTTAGGCACCTATATACTTCTTTACGAATCACCCTGTGCGAATTCAGTGAACGCTGTAACCCCACCGAGCTGATTCTGGCACACTGGAGGTGGCAAAGCCCCACGCAGAACAGAATGTCGTGCTCACAGCTCGCTGAGAGCAGAGAGTGTGGCAAGATGTATTTCTGGGACAGGAAGGGCTGTGGTTACTGCTGCTGACAACCAGCTAGGATGAAAAGAGGAAGGCACTGCCATAGGTCTCAGCTAACAGGGAACGGAAGTTCCAAAAATGGGGCTCTTGCATCTCGGCTCTACAGAGCACAGTTAATACAATGGAGGCGTTAGGGGACGGTATCCCAGTCCTCATGCCTGAACTTAGAGCAAGCCTCCCATAATTGCCTTCCCCGTAAGGGGCCTTTTTCGTTTCCTCAAAAAATACTCACCAAGGCGCCTAAAGGAAGGGAAGCGGACAAGAGGGCTTACGCCTCATGCCTTTGCTCTTTATGTTGGTAGGTGCATATTTATAACCCTTCCCCATCAGCCATCCTGCAGAGATGCCTGCAAGACCGCCGATCATCCTGAGGCAGTGGGCTGTCAGGGCTCGGGGCATGGGCTCTGAATTCCGGGGCCAGCCCTTCCGATCTGTGCCACTCTGGGCCTCAGAGTCGGGTGTCTGCTACAGAACATAGCCCAGAATAAGTGTCTAAGAAGTGTTGGCTTTTTCTACTGTTAAATCGCATCTTTGCAATTGTGATGCACTCAGAATGAGTGACAATTACAAACCTTCTTTTCAATCCCCAATTTTTCATAGTGGAGACTGAAACACAATTCATATCCTAAATAATAATGCCTATTCTTTAGTGAGGACATACATGCCAGATACTGTGTGAGGTGCTTTACACTCATTATTTCTAATCCTTGTAACAACCCTATGAGAAAATTTTATTTTCTGGATGCAAACATCAAAGAATTAAGTTCCTTTCTTAAGGTTACTGGCTTATATACTGTAGAAGCAGAATTCAAACCTAGTCCCAATGGGCTCCAAAGCACGAAATATTTCTAATCCATCATGTGGCTGAACACTGTGCCAGGTCTCCCTTGAGCTGAGAGTGAATGGCTCAGGGTAAATCTAAGAGAAGACAAGGCCAAGAGCAAATCCTATTGGGTCCCTAGAATCACACTGTCAAATAAAAGGCAGCACTAAAGGAAAAACACACACACACACACACACACTTTCTACTATCTATGAAAAGGAGGGGGCCAAAGGCTGAACTTGTGGCTCCATTAAGACTATGTTAAAACACACATTTTTCTCAATCATCACATAACAACGTCTCCATCTCCACAGATCTCCTTCCTCTCTCCATCCCCACAGGGTGACATCAATGAGCACCTCTCATCCACATCTACACATTATTTCCCAACTACTTGCCATTTTGCAAACAACTGTTCCAAAGATTACCATCGAATGCTAAGCACATGATAATCCTTTAAGTAAATCCAACAATGTCTATTTCTTACACAAACTACCACAACAGCACATCTTCTCAATCAAAAGCTTCTGTGCAGGACAGGTGGTCCTAACCTCGCCGACCCCACGTTGCTGAATGCCTCACCGAGACCCTAATGGTACTACAAAGGACTGGTTAACTTTGCTCTAATGCAGGCAAGCTCCTCCTTCTTTGGACTCCCAGCTTTCTTCCTGGCTGATGCTTGTTTCTAGCAGAGACTTACTGACTTCTTTTGTCCTCAAGAGGCTGTAAGCCTCTGACACTTCTAAGGAAGCCAGAAATTATGTGTCCAACAGTTAAACCTTTGGGGGTACTTGCCAGAGGCCACAGAGAGCCAATGTGCTCTTCACAGAGGGGTAATTATGGGAACAGATAACCCAAATCTCAGTAAGATCATCTATTTACTAGACTCTGACCTCAGGCTTAGAAAATTAGACTAGCTCACTTCTCTGTATTCCCTAGCCATCTTTAGCACCTATTACAAGGCAGGAATTAGATTCAAATTCAAATACTTATTGAGAGCCTCCTCTTTGCCAGAAAACTCTGCCAGGTACTTGACATACGATATCACAACAGCTCCACAAAGTTGGCATGATTACCCCTGTTCTGGAAATGACGCCCCTGAGAGTCATGGAGGTAAAGTGACTTTTCCAATGTCACACCCCTAAAAAGAGGCGTCTGCAGAATCTGGACACATTAAGATGTAAAGGCTAATTGTCATTGCTCAGTATTCCATAAACTGGGTTTCTCGAGGCTGAGGTTTCCTGAAGACTCAGTGGCCATGCGCAGGCACCGGACGAAAGCACATACGTCTCGGCTGGCATCTCACCTACAAACTGCAGGAGACTGAGCGCCAATTCTGCTCTTGCCGGCTGTAAGGCTCCTCCAGGACAGATGCCATATGGAATCGGACCATGAGTTAGAGAGCACCAAGCCAGCAAGCATTGGTGGTATCAGTCTCAGAGCCAAGACGAAAACATAATGATGTTTGGGGGGAAAAAAAATGAGTGCGCTTACTTTTTTGCTTTTAGCACAGGCACTGACCTACTTCCCTACTCTATTTTTGTGTAAAGAAAACTAGATCAAAGGAGGACATGCAAAATCTTCTGAGGTTCCTCTAAGCAGTCAAATGTTACCAAAATTATAATAATTTTTCAACATATCATTGTTATTAATTCCAGGACAATAAGCTTTTATAAGGCCCAGTGAAGTGCAGGTTTCCTTTTGGAGAGTGGTAACAAAACACCGATGGTTCCTTTCATCTTGTTGCCTAGAAAGCAACTTTCTGCGTTATATCTCCTCTAATCTATAGGAAAACTAGAAAAACAAACTTACAAAATGGGTATAAGAAATGATAAGTGGCTATAAGTAATTGTACTAATGTTGGGGGGAAAAAAAAAAGACATAAAATGCCCCTTCAGAAGATATCCCAAAAGGATGCCTTGTCTTGGAAAAATTTTGTATAAACACAGCTAATCTCCCTGATGGTTTATCAACAATCTTACTGTTCCTATCCTCTTCATCTACCTGATTTTTGTTTTTTAGAGGATCTTGTATCCATGCTGCCCAACCCTGGGCAGTGATGGAAATGTTCTGTAATTGCACAATCCAACATGGAAGCCAATAGTTATAAGCGGCTACTAAACACCTGAGAAGGGTGTAGTGCAGCCGAGAAGCAATTTTTAATTTTAACCTTAATTAAATACCTCTAGCTGCAAATATACTTAAAAAAAAAAACTAATGAGAGTTGAAATTCACTAAAATATTATTTCATCAGGAGGTTTTGAGAAAACAAGAATAAGGGGTCAGGAAAATGACACCAATGCAGGAGCGTTGTGTGTAGGGTAGTGGGCTGCATGGCCGGGGTTCTCAGCACGGCTCAGCATTACATTCACTGAGGGGTCCCAGGTAAACCATGCCACCACTCTGGACCTCGGTTTCCTTACTTGCAGAACAAAGAGAGAGAGAATCGTTCTCATCTGGCTCGTTTCTCTAAACCTGCGACTCTGCTTTGGGCCCAGATGATGATGTATGGAGAAGATAATTTAGGTAATATGACCAGCTGCCTACAGCCTGGGGGCGATTCCCCGTCTGTGTCTGAATGCAGTCCCCTGGGGCTCACAGGTGACGGAGGCACAGGCTGGAGAGCTGACGAGGTGCCACCTACTCCTTGCAGAGCAGCCCGCAGGCTCAGATGGAGCTGCTGAATGGGCTGATGACTCAGGGTGGTTACCAGAGCATCATCTCTTTCAATTTGTGCCAATTCGTCCCAATAGCCCAACTGCAGTCCCATCACTTCAGTCAGATGACAGGCCACTCTTTCAAAGGGCTCAGGAATCGTTTTTTTTTTTTTTAATATCACTTGTACTTAAGTAATAGCACATGGAGAAACAGGCTTTGTTTGGTGATCACAGGAAATTGTCTAAGACTGAGCTGCATAAGGCAAAGGCAGAAGGAAGCTGGCGAGGAGCCTGGAGCCTTCTGGCGGGCATGGGCAACAACAGGATGGGCATGAAATTCAGTACTATGAACCATCTTCCACACTGTCCAGGTTGTTGTTGCTTATCATTTAAAAACACAATTCTCTCCTCCATCGACTGGCAATGTGGCGCCCAGGGTCCAGCACCAGCCACTTCCCACACCGCACCACGAGCAACCCGGCAGAGACCTGGACACGGCCCCGCTCGGAAGGCACAACCCTCTAATTCTAAACCTTCCACGGCCTCTCACTTTGGAGAAAGGAATCATCTGTCATCAAACTTCAAGCTCTGGGAATTGCACGTCCTTTTGAAAATGTACTGTTTCGGGGTCACCATGATGGAGGAAAACGTCCATCTTCTGTGGCTACCTTTCAACACAGCACCTTCGCCACCGGACTGACACAGCTACAGTTTAATTACAGTGGGATTCTGAGTTGCTGAATGGTTTTGGTAAACACAACAAGACTCTCTGGATGTGTGCTCTCTCACCAAGAAGATGACAAAACCAAGGGCATTCCTGTGTTTACCTGGGAGGTACTGTCACCTCGGGTTACCAAAGTTTTGCGAGCCCAGGCAACGCCTGTTACAGGATGGGACCCCAAATCCCCGAGGAGCGACATCTGGAGGCCAGCTGCTGAACTCACAGAAGATTAACTGGAGCAAATCATACCCTAAGTCACTGAAGGAGGAGACAACACCTTTCTCCAAAGGGTCAAATTGTAAATAAATACGTGTTCCTCTTAAGCAAAGTTCAAGTTTCCCATAAGAACACGTATGCAGAATACATTCATCCCTGTGCTCTGACAAAGTGGAAAAAATATCTAGCTTGTGAAGAATGTACAGGACATCGATTTCATTCACAGCTGACTAGGAAAGAGCACACCTGTGATAGGGCATCCTGCTGGATTGCTGGACTTAATGTTGGATTGTATTTGGAGGGAGGTCTAAAAGCTATATATTTGTTTACCAGGGTGAAATGTAACCCTGACTCGTAGGAAGTGACTCCCACAGAAAAGACCACACAGCACAAGCGTCTGGATTCACCAAGTAAAAGGGAAACCTTATTACCTTATCTCAACTTGACGGCTAGTAAAAAGCAGATAGCCGGAAAACCCGCACAAAGAAGTAAATTTGGAGGCTTCCGGGGGGTACCCGGAGTCTGAACATACAACAACCCTCTCTGGGAAGGCAGTGAGGTGTCAGCTCTGGATGGCCCCTGCCCAGGGAACTCATTTCACTCAGTAATTTATCAGAAAGAGTTCAGTGGACTTCAGAGCAGAGCACAAGGCATTTGTATAGGGAGAAGTTTTTTAGATGAACTTTTAGAAATGGCAACAGGGAAATAATAATCACAAAGAAGATTTATATTGGGCTTCACATTTTCAAAGTCCTCAAGGAGCTCACATTAATTAATCCCCCCCCCAAGGCTGAGGGCAGTATTACTGCCCCCACTTTGTAGATGGGAAGAGGAAGTGGGGGGCCCCCTGGCTCTGGACACATGCCCCTTTCTAGGTGCCCTCCCCATCTGATTTACCTCCCCATGGCTCAGTGCTGTGGAATCCACCTGTCTGCCTGGGCAAGTCACTGTACCTGGTCCTTCTGGCTGATGGGGAAGATGCTGGTTTGGTCCCATCACGTAAGTGAAATGTGAATCATTATGAAATGAAGACAAATGTGGGGAAACTCCCCATACTGAACACGGATCTTCACCTAAGATGTCTCCTGTAGTCACCTGCTAGCAGCAAATGATGAAAATAAGGGACATACACGGAGAGGGCAAACAGCACGGACACCACGTCGGGTGCCCCATCCCTAGGTATGAGCCACCGTGTTTCTTGAGGCACGTAACTCCTGCTGCCAGCCCCGGCTAAACTATTTTGCCAGGAGCTACTGATGCAAGAGGAAGTCAGCAGGGAGGGCTGACAACACTCTCCACTCCCTGGTGGCAAACGTGGACGGTTCTCCTTTGCCTGTTTCTGTCAAACCCACTGGGAATTGATTCTCCCCCCAAATCTTATTTTCTTTCCTTCAGATGACGCAGTTACGGAAGACCTGCTTTATGTCAGGCACGGTGCTAGATTTGAAGGAGAGTTGAAAAAGAGGTCACTGATGCCCCGAAGCCACTCGCAGCCAACGAAAAGAGAGTGCACAACGTGGAACCAAAATATGAAGCGATAATGCCCAGAACAGAGGGACAGACGAGGGCCTGCAGTAAGCCGGCCACAAGTGGGCGACTGGGCCACGGGGACTGGCACGTGGCATTCCAAACACGCTTCTCAACACGCTTCATCCTGGTGGTCAAAGCTTTAAGTGGCATATGAACCAATCAGAGGCAAAGGAAGAGGAGCCATACGGTTTCAAAGAAAAAAGGCTATGGTAGGGGGCTGCGACTTGACAGAGAGCAGCCCCAGCGCCCCCTCCCTCCCGTGGAGCTTGCACTTGACATGGGGGACCATGCCACGCTGGGGAGACCCATGGCTGGGACGGCCATCACGGCACTGCCCCCCTCGAGCTGGGAGGCACAGCCCTGGCTGCCCACCTCCACTGACCATGCCAGAAAGTGGGGGCCCACCAGCATCCACAGAAGCTCTTGCACCTCTCCTGTGGCGTGACGTCCCACGGAGGCCACCTACCCTGTCGCTCCTGTTGTTCACCACCCTGTGTGTGGCAGTCCCTTCCCTCCTGGTCCGCTCAACCCTCCAATCTGCTCTTCTAGAGTTGCAGCAAACAGAAGGCTCTGGACCACCACAAACAGCGTACCGAACAAGAATCCTTCCCTGTCTTCTTTTCCTCCAGTTTGGTTTCACATGTGACTTCTGTTTTTCTGAGCGGCTCCGTAGGGCCTCCTAACCCTGCCCCAAATCTGAGACCAGGAACGACACCTTACACAGAACACACACATCATACACATCTCCTGCTGGCCCGGACCTCTCCCCGTCTCAGACCGCCGAACCTACAGAAACAGTAACTCACTGAGCCCCCAGTCCGGTACACGGTGAGACTCTGAAATTCGCGATGTCAAGGATGTCTTCCTCAATCATTAATTCAATAGGTATTTATAAAGTGACCCCACGATCCAGGCATTCTTCAAGGTGCTGGAGAGACAGCAATGAATAAAATGAGGTAAAACTGCCTTTAAGGAGCTTATTTCGGGGGGGGGCATAAAATGACAAAATAGGAGAATCTTCCAAGAGATTAGAAAGGGGTCATTCATTTCAATGGAGAAAAATGAAGCCCGGGATGGAAACGTGGAGTGTCGGTTGGAGGGGTGCAATTCTAAATAAGATGTTTAGAGAAGACCTCATTTGGAAGGTGAGCATGGGGCCTGTCCAGACTCAGTGTGCCTAACGTATATTTTCTGAATCAAGAGATTTAATATAGCAAGAAGGTTTTAGAGTTGTAAAATTTAAGTCACATGTTATGCAATATTATAAAGAACCGTGATTATAAAGAACCATGTTATCCCACTTGGCACTGTTCTATTGAATCTGAGGATCGATACACCTATTACCAATGAGTTACTGAGTCATGCCTATTTTTCTCTAGATGCCCTCTGGGTCCACTTGCCCTGGCACTGCCACTGTCCTAATTCTGGCCATTCTGGTGATAAAACCATTGCAAAAACCATTCAGGGGGCTCTCCTACTTTGGTCGAAAGGACAAAGACTTCATTGACCTCTGTGCTTGCCCTGTATTCAGAACTCTATCTACCCTCCCGTTAAATATTGATTATCTGTTCATTCGTTATTCATTTTATCATTTATCAACGGCAAAACTGAATCTCAGGCTGGTTCCTCCTCAACTTGCTTTTGGCCTACCTTCCTTGGTCAGAAATGATGTGTAATCAAGGAGTACAAGTTAAAATGAATGGTGGCCTAAGGGATGCAGCCAGCAGTATAAGGCTTGATATAAATGTGCTGGAGGTTAGCGATGCCACGGTTTCCTTCCACTGATCTGGAATATCTAAAGTTGACAGTATATCTAGGAACTAATTACGTCATATTAATGACCGTTCAGATCACAGAACGGCATCCATTTGTGAGAGAAGATACGTATTTCTGTAGACTAACAATTTATTAGGTTCAGATGTATTTCTTTTTTGGGGGTAGTGCCTTCAACCTCCCACATTTGTGGAATGCCAGCAAGAGAATTCAGGGAAAAAAAGGACCTCCGAGCAGTCAAAACGTGTGTCACCAAGTTCCCGCCCTGATGTTTATGCCCTTTCAATTCTTTGGGGAGCTTCTTGATCCATTCCTCAAAGATTCTTATGCTTTATGTTGGTTTTTCGCAGCCTTGATCATCTGCCTTTCAGACCCACAGGAGACTGCAGGTAGCAAAGGAGAGGGTTTGCAATCGGTGGCCCAGAGAGTGATGTCGCTGGCCGATTTCGAGGTGGCGCAGCTGTGGAAAGCCCACTCCGAGCTGGGGCTGACTTCTGTTCTCCACGGGTTCCCAAGGACAGCTTCACAGCGGAATAATTAACTTGTATAATGGCAATTTTGTCTCACTGAAAGGGCCACATTATGCTCAATAACTCCGGGTAAGAAGGCAGGGAAATATATAATTCATCGTTAAGAAGGATTCCTTCAAAATGAGACAATAAGGAACTTGCGCCTTAAAGGATACACTTTCAACTCTAGTGCAAACTTAACTAACAAGGCTGACTCATCCTGCAGGGACCTCAGGTATCTGAGACTTTACTCTCTCATCCTAACACATGGTGTGCCTCAAAATTCAAGATCGGGGTACCATCTAATTTGCTGTCGTTAAATGCAGCGGCTGATTTTGCCAGGACACTTCAGCTTTTGGGGGGTTAATTTTCCCAAGTTGCCTGTTCTATTTTTACCAGCTTGTTTTACCAGCTCTTGTTGCATTTGGCTGGGACAAGTGAGGGAGTTGGGTGGGAATCTGGGGAGAGAGGAGTTGCTCCCTTTGGGGGATTTTGTTTTCCTAAAGTAAATTATGTTTGTTCACCGATCAAGAAGTAAACCTTAATTCTTTCTCTTTAGGACATCACAAAAGATGATGTTCGGGGTTTGAAAACTGGAGATTAAAAAGCCCATAATGGTTGCCTGCGATACCATTCAAGGAACTAGTCATGAATTTTCTAGAAGCTTTCTGTCCCAGCATAAGAAAAGGAAACAAGAAGCTCTATAGAGATTGCACTAAATTCCTAGATAGCAATCCAAAACGTTCGTCTCTCCCATAGTCTGCTTAAAGAAATTTGCAAAAGTAATGGAAAAACACTGCCAAGTCTGTAGCATTACTCAAGGAAGACTTCCAGAATTCCATGCACGTCAGCTCCTTGGGTATGTTTCCCTATGATACAAACACACCAGTTGGTCACGCTACAAAACTACATGTCAAAAGGCAAAGTCCAAATGACATTCTACTTTGCTAGTTTTCAAATTCCGACATCACGTCTTAAGATGAAATCAATACCAAATACCACGTTTTGATTCAGAAATCTATAAGCCCCCCTCCCCCAGCATCTCAAAAATTCCATTTAGCATCTTAAACCACCAATTAAAATAGGCTTTGACATTTAATTTGCTTATTTCTTTAAAAACACACCATCAGATCTAACCCCCTAAACAAATAAGAATAAAAATCAGATTATGTGCTAAATTATAATAGCTGTTATTCTAAGAGGCTGAATATCATTATATCAAAATTCCCCATAGTTGATTTTTTTAAAGCCATTTCTTCATTTTTTGACACTACATCTGGCACAATGAATACAGATGATCATTTGTTTATGTATCTGTCTAACTGCCTTTCCCAAACACAGCCAGATGGAGTCTTTCAGAATCAAATTAATTTCAGATTAATTCACTCTGGACCCACTCCAGTTTCATGACTCTTCGCTTTGAGGCATCAACCAAATTGATGTGAAGTCATGAACTTAAAAGAGCACAGGTTCCTTGATATCAAGGGGGAATAAATAGTACAAATCAGTGGTCGCTCCCCGTGCCCAGAAAGAAATCCATCCTACGGCCTGACCAACATTTCACCGTGTCAGAGTCATCCAGGAAGAATTTCCTTGTGGATCCATATAGGAAAATGGTTAATTTCACATCCAGCATTCACAAGGCCTTGGGATGATTCCAGTAAAAATGAGCGACCTAATGACTAACGTCAGGACCCATTACGTTATGGTAAACTTGCCATATACGCAGAGCCAGGTACGGCCCCCCCCGTGAAGTGACAGAGTTAATTCTAAACACCCAAAGTGCACATTGTCCCTCTCGAGCTGTGGGTACTGAACTAGACACAAATGTAACCAGGCTTTGCATGCTGTCAATCTCGGTGGATGCCTTTATTACCGTACTTGTTTCAGTTGCAATTTGGGTTTCCATGGAGACACAACAGTCAGCTCTAGAAAATTATAAGATAAATGTCAGGTGGTGATAACGGTGTTAATGAAGCTTCGGTGACAAGCAGCTCTGTGCTTCAAATAATAAGCTTATTTCTATTAGCATATGTATAACCTGTCAAAAAAAACCTGGAAGAGAGTATTAAAAATGCAATATCTATCTATCTATATTTAAGAGGAGAGGGGATAGACCCCTCTGGAGTGACTTAAATTTGGTGGGTCAACCTGAACAAGAAAAAACAATAGTAATGGCTGCTTTTGTGGGAAAATTAGGCACCAGTGATGGCTCCCAATGATGCTTTCACTGACATGAGGCAACACCTTACTTCACCCAGTACTGGATGGAGTTTTTTTCTTATAAGGTGGTTAATCTCTTTTGTTTCTGGAAGAGCTCAACTCACGAGGTCTGACCATGGCAGACCGCAAGCTTCTGAGAAATAAACGCCAAAACCAGCCTCGTGGTTGGCTAACTACCACTGGGTCGCTAGAATCCAGAATCTGAAACCACCTTTGAGTAGTCTACTGCTAAATGTGTGCCGCCGAAATTTTCCCCAGAAGGACCTGTCAGGTCCATCAAAACTGCCAACTGTGGGTTTCTGTAAGCTTGATGCATTGGAAACATATAGTTTCATGCTGTGGAAACGTGAAAACAGTGCAAGGCCAGATTTTAGGAAAAGTCCGTGGAGGAAAAAGAAGTTTCCTTTTGTTCGGAAAAGATGATTCAGACGTGGAACACATTTTTTACGTTCTCTTTGTGAATATCCTTAAAGATCCTCAGGTATGACAAGGGTGATAATTCTGCTAATCAAAGACAAAAGAAAGACCCGCCCACAAGAACTTCTTCACAATTCAATGCTCAGTGACCTGGCCATAGGGCCTGCTGTTCTTTCATTCCCCCATATTCTTCCTTCGTTTATTTAACAACTTTAGTGAGTGTCAGTCAGGCACTGTGTTTCAAAACTCACTGATGAGTTAAGACACAGTCACTGCCCTTACGTTTCTCATTGTTTAATGGCTTGTGCAACTGAACGTCCAAGTTTGAACCAAGTATCACAATATTTTTTTTTTTTTCCCTCCCCTGTCCAATGTTTAGTCCCTTTTGAAGCGACTACATGACTATATTTTTTCTGGGGCAAAGCAACTCCTTTTGCTATAACTCTACATTGGGATGAGCTGACTGCTGCAACCCTCCCCTATCCACCCTATCTCTGTCTGGATTTCTATAACAAAAATACCATAAGCTGGGTGGCTTAGAGGCAATAAGCATCTACTTTTCCCAGTTCTGGAGGCTTTAAGTCCAGGGTCCAAGTACCAGCAGATTCAGTGTCTGATGAGAGCCCACTTCTTGGTTCATGGACGGCTATCTTCTTGCTGTGTCCTCACATGGATGAAAGGGGTGAAGGAACTCTCTTTTCTAACAGCACTAACCTCATTAGGAGGGTTCCACCCTCATGACCTAAGCACCTCCCAAAGGCCCCATATACCTTTTGATACCATCACCCTGGGCGTTAGGTGTCCACATATGAATTTTGGGGAAACACACTCATTACTACTCTCGACTCCTTTCCTCCCACTCCACTTTCCAGGAAGAAGATGGATGGGGTCAAACCCAAGGTTCGGGATGTCACTGGGCTTTGGTGCTAGGGCAGAAACGTGTGGTGCAGCTTTTGAAGAAGTTACAAGTTACTGTTTCCCCATGAAGCATTTTTCTTTTTAGAATGTTCTCTTCTAACTCCATATGGCTGGTGTACCATGTACCAGGGCTGCCTCCCACTCCAAGGAGTGGGTGCCTCTCCCAGCTTTGCAAGATCTAGCATGACAGAGGGAGATCCAGGGGGAAGTGGAAACAGAATGGTTCAATCCTAATGCTCCGGTTTTTAGGAGAAAGGTTATATGACTTTCCCTAACAGCCCGCCCCTACAGTCTTTCCTCCCTGACTGAAATCACCATGAGGCTTTGAAGACCCAGGGATCTCAAGCTAGGGTTTGGTCCACAAGAAACAGCCTCAGGCTTCCATTTAGGGTAAGGCTTAGCTCATAGAACACAAAGATCTTCTGGCTCTCTTGTGGCCAAGCTGCCTCTCCAGAGACAGGGGTCCCACCCACGCCACGGCTTGTCGCCACACAGTGTCCCCTGCGCATGCATTACGGTCCAGGTTCAGGTGTAATAAAGCTGATAGAAGACTCCAGAGTTCAAAATCCTCTCCACCTCACTCAAGAGTAAGGAATATATCCTTACCTCAAAGCAAAATAAAACAACACAAAACCAACCAAAAACCAGCAACAACAACAACAAAAGCCTAGAATATCATCACACACTCCAATGCTCCTCGATTTCTCTTCCTGTTATCCCACCCAGGGAAAAAGGATGGGAGGAAAAATAACTCAAGAACACATATAAATTCCAAGACATTAGCAATGGGATTCTTTAATAGGGCCAAAGGGGTCATCCGAATCCGGGGAACACAAAGGGAAAGTCATGAGGTTTAAGTTTAATAAGTCAACTTGAACTATGGGGCTTAGAGACTGAAAACTTTTCAGTTGTAAATCAAGTAATGTGATACTATGTTACTAAAAACTGGATGAAGCAGCATCTGTGGTCATGGAAACAAAAAGATTATACACAGCATGCCTCTGACCAACCAGTTAAATATCCTCAACCTTTTAGGGGCTTTCTTTTGACTAGTACTCCTCATTTTCTTTTGCTCCTATTAGAACTTGTCACAAAATTTCACATCAATCTTGAAAGGCTTTGGAGAGTCAAATCTTGAGACTGAAAAGTCACCTGCAATGATTATTGTTGATATTTTGAAATTATTGAAATAATTATAGTTATCTTTAATAACACCATCACAAAGCATATTACAATAGTTCTTCAATTTTAAAATGACAGCTCTAAACTGGGGCAACCAAAATTACGATCATAATTTTCCAGAACTGACAATATTTGCTAAATAGACTCCTCGAAGAGGAGGAGGTTATACGCGTGGGAAATAAATAGGAGATTACAATTTAAGTGTGGCGGAGCTTTAACAGTGAGTGCAAAAGTGAAAGCAGAGAACAAATCGCTGCCTAAGTTTTTGTTTTGTTTTCTTCTTGTTGTTGCTTAATGTTGAGAGGTTTGACTACATTTAGGTGGCTTAGCCTTAGGGGACAGCAAGTAGGGGACAGGTGCCCACTATGACCAGCATAGCCCCACCCTCTGCTTTGAAAGGTATCACAAACAGCTGTCCAATTTTGCGTGTTTGTTTTTATAGACAATGGTATAAGGACAATCAAATCACATACACTGAAGAGGTATTACCATAATCATTCAAGTCATTAAAAACTACTATGGAAGAAGCCCTTCCAAGATAACGTGGAATAGATCGTAAGTTCCTCCGGGACTTGGGGTGACAGGGTTCATGCTTCTCTGAAAATGGGACACACTACAGAAATAGCATTTCAGTCAGTAACTATGCCAAGAGCATGACGATTTTAAGCCACAGACAGTGGGATACCTATGATCTTGTCTTTAGCTGCAGGTTTACTTTGAAAATCATGATCCGTTTGTTTTTCTAGAAAACTGATGGAGGGAAAGCAAAACTACCTGGAAAGATTCATGTCTTATGTTACCAAAAACAACAGTGAAACAGAAACACCACTGAGGCTGAAACCCGAAAACTCATCAAGGACAGGATGATGCAGAAATTTTAAAAACAACACCCAAATCACTATGAAAATGATTTTAATTCCCCTCCCAAGGTCATATGGCAACAATTTTGGAAACCACATTTCCCCTGGGAAATATAACTGTGTGAGGTTTTCTGTGTCCACAGTATCATGAATATATTTAACAGCACAAGGCGCTGGGATTTTGGAGATCAGCTGACTAGAGACAGTACCCCTGAAGGAAGGCATGAATCCCCGAGGACAGGATGCATTCCTATGGAGGCAGAATCCAAGATGATAATCATGTACCTGCTGTAACTATACACATGCTTTGAGATCAGTGTGTTTTTGAGGCCTGCACATAGAGGTTTCATTAGCGACCCAAGATATCATGATATCTGTGGACATCTTGGCAACTTTCCACCTCAGCACACAGGGACCAGGAGTACAAAGCACAGAAAGATCTAGAAATAACAGGAATGCCAGATGTGTCCTAAAGCTATGCTCAGAAAGAGCAAACCCTCATGTTTACTTCAGATACTGCTCCTGGAAATCCCACCCCCTTTGGTCGTGAGACTTACAGTCATGTGTACTGCATTTACAAAAGGGATTTGTTCTTTTGGGAATTTTCACCTAGAGGACATAAAACCTAAAGATCTGTGGCTTTGGCTGTGTGGGAAAGTCAAAATGCATCAGCTGATGAAGGCAGGGGATCTCCTTAATATGCACATTAATAATTTAGGTGTGGGAGGGAGGCATTGGGCGTAAATCAGTAGAAGGTTCCCCTGGTAAATGGGTTACTTGTGATAAATGGGTTCTAGCTAGGAGGCAGTTCACCTGTGAACCCGGGATGATGAGATTTACTGAGGCAATTTTTAATTCACAAACTGGACCTTATTGACAGGCTACCAGCATTGTTTTGGGTTTGTTTTTAAGACAACAATCGATAACAATGGCAACTTGCTTGGCTGACTGGAGGGAGATACTGCCTTTTTTTTTTTTTTCTCTCTTTAATTAACAATAACATTCAAGACCCTGACAGAGAATAATGGTAAAATAAATTATGGAACCACTTACGTATGAAACCATACATTATTAAAACTACTCTAAATGGGTCCTTAATCTAAATAAAGATGGTCATTTTAGGAAGCCAAGCATCTCAAGAATTAGAAAGGACACAGTGTTATTCTGACCCAAAATATAAAAGGTGTGTCACTTTGCCAGCCGACCAAAGTATCAACTGCCCTTGACTTTTATTATGATTCATGTATGTCTCTACCGCTGCCTGAGTCTCAGCTTCAATTAGTTACAGCCTTGTATTTCTGTTGGCTAAAGACAGGAGAAAGAAGCAATCGGGCAAAATTCACTTCCAATATTTACACTTTGCGTATCCCAAATGGTCAACAAAAGCAATTCTATCCATTCTATACAGTGTGAATGAGCGCAAGGACCACCTTGGGCAAAGCATGAATGATGATGCATGATGGGTCACGGTGCAGGATTCTCTTTGCTGCTAAAAATACCGACTCTAGGATGGCTAGCCTACCTTTCACTGTGTTAGTTTTAAGACCAGGCATCCTAATGAATGCAGTAGGAAAAGCACAGGAACCCCTTATTAAACCAGGTCCTTGCCATACAGGTTCCGTTTTTACTGCTGCTTAACTTAACGTCAATAAACAAGAACGCAGGGTTTTCTTGGGCAGCTCTGATGGTGCTAAGCTCTAGAACTCCTTTAATGTAAGTTTTGTTTTAACCTATGTATAGAGCTCTGACACCATCAGGGCAGCTGTCATTCTGATGTGTGGCTCTCCACGGGGTAGAACCTTCTTTGCTGCCACCATGACCACTGCCCCTGCCGGGAGGAAGGAAATCTCACCGCGTGGGGAGCCTGGGCATGGCTTTGCTTGACCGTTTTACACACATAAAAATGAATTTTCAAGTGACACAGGAGCTTGCAATCTCCAGTCTACGCCATGGAGATAATTATGATCAGAGCAATTTCCTCCCTATAAAAGCAGCCAACAGTGATTGCATATACTCCTGTAACTTACAGTCCACATCCAATGCAAGAGAAATCCACTTGTCTCACATCCATTGCCACGTGATTATGAAACACCGAGCTCAATCATTTTAACAGGCTTACCCTACTTAACAAAGACATCCTGGTTTGTATGCATGGGGGCCACGCTCAAAAAGGCTTATGGGGACAAGCTTTGCACAAGCATTTTATTTTTTAATGACTACAGAAGCTCTTGGGGCTCATCATATTAAAGGAAACAAAAAGGGAGGGAAGTAGCATTGGTTTTTAATTACTTCTACCTCTGAAGCTAACCGTGTTCAAGCAAGAATTCTTTGCACATCCAGAAACCAACCCAAGTGCAGACTTTCTGACTTGGCCAGTCGTCAAGTTCTGCCCATACCACTGCCCCAGGCATGGAGATTTCTCACTGACGGGACAAGGCAGACACTAATAAAAAGTTGAAGTTCCTCTCCCCAAGGCATCATCCTTTGCAAAAACAAAACCCTGAAAATCTCAGGTAGTAAATTCTCTTCAATCCATCACTTCTTATTCATTTCTGTGGTCATCACCCTAAAGTATCTGTGTGTCTAAGCAGAGAGCCTGATGCATACAAGGGATGGGTGGGTGGATGGATGGATAGATCAGATAAATAATCTGTCTCCTCAGGTCCTGATCTAAAATTCTAAGGACTCCTTGTAACTTTTATTAAGGCACCATTCAATCTGAGTCCAAGTTTGTAAAACCGTATTTACCATTTTGGCTCCAACCTTTTCTTTTAAATAAACATCCATTCTGATCTAGTTCGGTCTTCATGTGCTATGGCCTTGGGCTGACTGCTGGCACTGCCTTATTTTTTCACCTAGGAGACATGAGGGAGATCAGGCAAAGATAAAACTGCACAGCTAAACACACTTAGGGACACGGCTGTGGGTTGTAAATGGAAGAAGAGCAATCTAATGACACGGAGAGCCAAGGTGCCTCTGGATTCAGAAACAAAGAATCCTGACCAGTGACCCAACGATATACTCCAATCCACTTTGCGTGTAATTTTCCTTAGCCAGCTGAGGATGAATAGCAGACACACAGGCCACACAAGGGATAATAACAATAGAGTGAAAGGGGAAAACAGTTTCTGGTCTGCATTGTAACAAAAATGATTCCTCCCTTTATTAGGAAAGTTTGATTGCTTAAATCATCACCTTTTACACCTTAAACTTACACAATGTTATAAGCCAAGGATATGTCAGTAAAGCTAGAAAAAAGAAAATTCAAATAAGTCTGATTATCAAGATCCGAAACACAGCAATGTTTATTCATTATTTTATCCCTTTTATTATTTTTTTTACAATATATGTAGAGATATATTTGTTGTGTAGAGATATATTTGTTATGTTAGAAAAAAGATATCCTAGTGAAAAGCTTGGGATCAATTACATGTTGAGCCCTTCCGGAAAAATTCAGATGATTGCATGTAAAATACTAAAAAGATACCATTATTTGAATCACTCATTCATTCAGTATTTATTGAGTACTACAAACTGTTTCTAGAAGTGTGATGATTGGAAAATAGGGAGGGTGCTGATGTTAGCCAGACCCTAGTTGAAATCCCAGCTCTGCAGCATTCTTGCTCCCTAACCCTGGGCTAGTTACTCGGAGTCCCAAAATCTTCCACTAGACAATGAGTTTGCAAGGACCCCTCTCTCTGTGCTAACAGCACTTGGAAAGAGTATGGGTGCTCTTACAACATTCTTTGAATTTTTTTAGTCAAGTAATACATGAATATGGAAAAAATGCATACACGAGTAAGGAATAACTGTTTCTCATGCAGGGTAAACAGCAGTATACAAAAGCCACATTTTAAATGGAAGCCACGTGGCCTAACACCATCCCAAGCATCCAAGATGCTAACATGAAGCTTTGCCAGTATTGAAAATGATGTCTAAGGAAGAAGAATGAAGGCCCTTCGTCTATACGAGAGGGGCCTGGCTGGATCCTCTGGATGCTGCTGGGTTTCCATGTGGCTGTGCCACCCTGGGGCTGAAGGGGGTTCACAGCCCCCTCTCTCTCCGCACCCCTGCTCTCTCCCCACAGTCACCGTGCACCTACCCGGCAGCTCACTTCCTCTCCGTGCTTCGTCCCTCAACATCATCACCCTTCCTGAGCGTCTGATTTGAGAATATAGATTTCCCAGAGCAATCCCGCCCTTGAAAATCTCCACCCCACCCAACGGTTCTGTGTGAACAATCTTACCTGATTCTCATATTAAATGTAATCACTCACCAGGCAATCGTGTTTCCGAACGTGGGAGCCCCACATACAACCTGCTATTATTTGCTTGGTCAGGACAAAAATGCATCTCAGAGCCGCTTATGAATCCCGATGCCCCTGGAAGCCCATCTGAAGAGCAGCCAGCTTTTCCAGTGATACATAAAAGTATCTCTGCCACACAGATGCCTGAGACTCATTTGTAGACCAATTACAAGACTGGAGCGGCAGCAATGTTTTACATTTGTTCTGTTTTGTATTTTTAGCCCTGGCTTTTTCCTTTCGTGGATTATGGTAAATACAACATTTGCTTCCAGAATGTGGGACTTGCTAGGATCATAAAGGAAAGTGCCTAACAAGCAGATTACCTTTGGCTATTGCATTATAGGGATGCAGACAGTTACACTAAGTGGCTGGCTTTAGTCATATTCCAATTCTATTAAGCGGCCTTGCGTAGAAACACAGAAATAAACAAGGGAACCTCAGTGCACAGTGTTTTCAACTCCTGGCCCCCAATTAACACATCCCATGGGAGGCCTTCTCTGGGGAGGAGGGGGGAGAAGTCTCTTAAAAAAAAAAGTCTAGGTTTCTGTAAGTTTGTTCTTGAAGTTTCTTTTTTCCCTTACCATCGTGTCATCTGCTTTCTCAACATCAAGCTAACAAAGGAATCTGGAGAACAAAGTAAAATAAGCCCTATAATTCTACTGGAAACCACATACTATGCCCATTTTATGGAGCCAAATATGAACGATTTTGCATGGAGCACTGTGTTTGGTCCTGGGCGGATGACATTCCTTGTGACTTTACCTCCCACAGCTCAATCTGTTAATACAACATCAAATTACAATCTATGTATTTTGCCTACTCGCCCAACTACACAAATCATGGTGAAGATGAGTGGCAGATTTTCTTCTCCTCTTCCCCACAAGCCTGTTGCTCTTCTGACCTTGCCATAAATTAGCAAGATACTGAGTTGTCAAGGTAGAATGTCTTCCAGAGGCAATTACAGTGAAACTTTGTTCCAACATTATGACATGTGACATTTTCACTAGATAATGTCCATATGAAATACACCAACGGAGGGCCCAGTGCATGTACCTGCAGATGAAAGGGAAATGTGCCATGTGGCCAAACATTAAGGAGCTCGCGGTCCGGGCCGTGATGCCAGGGATATCTGGTAGTGCCGTGAACAGGTTACTGAGAGAAAGAGAGGTCACCTGCAAGTCTGTGCATTTTATTTAACAGTTCCCTCTTTCTTTGAGGAATAAGGTAAAGACGTTTTTCACTGCTCTAAAAATAACATTAAAAAAAAAAAAGTCAGGGGTAGCCTTTGAAGAGAAATGTATTTTAATAAAAGATGACAATACATGTGAAGAGATGCTCCGAAGAGCACTGGAAAGGTTGACACAGGGTCTGGGGAAGACGGATGCCTTGGTAAGGATTTCGACCCAGGGGATAAACTGCATGACCTATCACAGGGCACGCTAGGCTGTGTGTGGGGCGGAGGTCACCGACGTGAGGTACTCAAGAGATTAGAAAAGTGGGATGAGGAGGGGACAGAATGACATGCATGTTAGAAAACTTCCAACTAAACCACCTGGGGTGAAAACCGCTCCAAACACAGACATCCTAAATGCCGACAAGGGTAGGTAGAGAGTACAGCAAGAAATGTGGGGCGTGAGGGGAAGCAAGCCAGGCCAAAACATGGCGTCAAGGGAATGGGAAACCAAGCACTGAAATCTCAAGCTGTGCTGGTAGAGTCCCCAGGACCTGGTAAGAGGTGCACGTGGGTTTCTGAAAGTCTCTAGCATTTCAAGAGGGTGAAGATTTTCAAATATAGAGGAGTCATGATTATTCAACATGAGCAAAATACTTGATTGAGCTGCATGTCAGGATCAAAAGAAAGTAACAGAAAGAAGCCCCTTAAGAATTGGTGGGCCGAGGACCCCTTTGGCATCTCAAATATCTAAGTGATGTGGAGTTCAAGAGTGACAGGTGGAGGCATTCCAAAGAGAACAGGAAGAGGTGAAGGAGGCAGCAGGGGAGGACGTTCTCCTTGGGAGGAGGGCATACCCTGGCTTCCCTGTAACCCATTTCTAACTGACCTGACCTTAAATCTCTCCCACCCGCTCATGCTACACATGATCACTGAGTTCTTTATTTCTGAGCCTGGACTTCTAAGCCCTTGTCATCACCGCTCTCTTCAGGATCACCTATACATACTTTTAATCTTGACATTCAAATTATTCACCCTTGGATCCGAATGGCAATTCTAGTTCTTTCCCTATTTCCCCTACCAGAACCCTCGGCCACAAGCTTTTATATCCTGTTGTCTGCCTCTGCACATTTCTTCATTCCATTTCTGTACCCTAGAATTAGCTTCCTACTCCATCAAGAAGCAAATTACCATTCAAGATACAGAGAGTGATTAATTCTTCTCCAAACCAACCATACAGTTCTTGTCTATATAAGCCATCTGATGAGTAATCACATTTTATGTAATCTTGTATATTTCCACCTTATATGTTTACCTCATTATTATATTATTTAACACATGGGACTGTGTGGTATAGTGCAAGATCTCACACCTCGGAGTCCAAAGACCTTGGTTGGGGTTGCAACACCAGTGCTCACAAACAGGGCTGTGGAACATGAAAATACATCTGGGGTACAGTCTTTCATTAATAAAATGTCACCTGTAATAATGTGAAACATCATAGTTGCTTTAAGGATCAAAAAAAGATGTTGCACGTGAAAGTACTCCACAGACTAAGACAATATTATACAGTTGACCCTTGAACAATATGGGTTTGAACTGTGCAGGTCCACTTATACACACATTTCCCCCCCAAATACAATACTGTCGATGCATTTCCTCTTCCTTGGGATTTTTCTTGGTAACATTTTCTTTTCTTTAGCTTACTTTATTGTAAGAATACAGAAAATAATAGAACATACAAAGTATGTGTTAATCAACTCTATGTTATTGGTGAGGCTTCCCGTCATCAGTAGAAGGCTATTTGTAGTTACATTCTGGGGGGAAGTCAAAAGTTATATGTGGATTTCTGACTGCATGAGGGCTGGTGCCCCAAACCTGCATATTGTTCAAGGACAAACTGTCTACTACATCCTCTGTTTTGATCTTTCTTCCCACCTAGACTCTCAATGTCTTGAGGGCAGGAACCAGGTCTAAACAGTCCTTGGGATTTTTTTTTTTTTTAAAGATTTTATTTATTTATTTGACAGAGAGGGAGAGAGAGCAGGAACACAAGCAGGGGGAGTGGGAGAGGGAGAAGCAGGCTTCCTACGGAGCAGGGAGCCCGATGCGGGGCTCGATCCCAGCACCCTGGGATGGTGACCTGAGCCGAAGGCAGACGCTTAACGACTGAGCCACCCAGGCGCCCCAGTCCTTGGGATTTTTAACTTCATCTATCAAGGCACCTCAGGATCTAAGTAAATGCATCAGGAATTAAATAAATATGCAATGATTCATTATTTTGCACTTCAAAGTCAGTGGCAAAGGGCCTGAGGAACCAAGGCCTGTTGCTTTTGTCTCACCAGTGCTCCAGGAATGCCTGGTCTACACCACACTAACTCATTTTCCACTTGGCTCCCAGAGGAGGCTTTTGACAATGCAAACCTGTCTCTGTTGCTCCAGCTCCCTTAGATAATCTTCAAACTCTTCAGAATGATCAAAATTTTTTAGGAGCTGGTCTGGGGCTGATTCCACAGCCTCTCTTTTACCCCTGTGCATGCCCCTCAAAGTCTGCTCCAGACCTGCTGGTTTCCAGTGGAAGGAACTCCCTCTTCCCCCGTCCTACCATGTGGGGCTGCCTCAGCTCCATTCCATTGGCCGAATCCTATTTTGACCTTGAAACACTCTTTAGGGAAATCTTCTCTCTCACTCCAGTCCCTGACTCCAGAATACGTCAGAGTACCACAGTACCAGATACATGACTTAGGGGGCAGGCTTCCTGACAAAGGGGGCATGCCTTCAAATATTCACTCCCAGAGCTCAGCACAGTGCCTGGCACAGGGTGAGTGGTTAAAATTTATACTGAATGAATGACTCTATGGATGAATTTAAAAAAAATTAAGTCAGCAACTCTACTTTTAATGCAACTAAGGGATGGGCATTATTTCAGAAAATTATACCAAATATGAAGACATTATATCTCAAAGAGCTAAATTTATGTGTTAAGCAGAATTCAGTATTTTGTACAACTCTTCAACATATCAAATTTTTTTTTCATGATTAAAAATATGTTCTTATAAGATGTGGTACATATACCCAATGGAATATTACTTGGCCATCAGAAAGAATGCAATCTTGCCATTCACCACGACATGGATGGAGCTAGAGTATATTATGCGAAGCAAAATAAGTCAGAGAAAGACAAATACCGTATGATTTCACTCATATGTAGAATTTAAGAAAATACAGATGAACATATGGGAGAGGGGTAAAAAAAGAGAGAGAGGGAAACAAACTATAGAGACTCTTAGAGAACAAACTGAGGGTTGATGGAGGGAGGGGTGGGGGGTGGGTTAAGTGAGTGGGTGTTAAGGAGGGCACTTGTTTTGTTGAATCACTGAATTCTACTCCTGAAACCAATATTGCAGTGTATGTTAACTAACTAGAGTTTAAATAAAAATTTGAAGGAAAAAAAAAACATGTTCTTATAAAATGAAATGAGTCTTGTCAAAGCAAACACAACCACTGAAGAAGAGAGTTGCCTGAGGCTAAAAGGTAGACCAAGGCAGAATGGAGATGATTCTACGTCCACAGTATTTTACAGAAAAGCATGCTAGATAGACAAAATGGGCCACTTATATATACATCAAGGGATGAAGTCTAAAATACAATTCCCGTTCTTTTGGGTACCCAGAAATGGGAAAGCATAAAAAACTACCAACCAGATTTCTTTTAAGGCAAGTTTAATTACTGTTCAGTATTTCTGATTAACTGATTAAGCAGGGAGACTGTTTTCTAAGACAGAATGTTCAGCTCACCCTCCCATAAAAACTGGAAGTGGGCATTTTTACTTTGACTTTAAGTGAAATCCCAAGAAACTGTTTCTGGCTTAAACTCCTAGAAAAGAATGCAGATGAGAAATTGAAGATGGCTTAGTCTAGAGGCGTAACAGCGGTGGTGAGGAAAAGGGGACTAAGAAGGAAAGGCAGCGTGGAGGGATTTATTCAAAGTCTGGTCTCTATGACTTGAGAGAGTGCTGAATAAAACATAATTGAATGAGGAGGCCTAATTTAGGGTGCTGGGAATGGAAAGAGGCGGGGGGAGGGGAAAGAATGGGAATTTGTAGAACTAGGATTTACAGGATAAGGCAAGTAACCAGATGTGGGGGTAGGGGGAAGAAAGAAGAGGAAAGCAGAGAAGATTTGATAGGTTTTATAACCTAGAAGACTCAAGAGGATTCCTCTTAGCTCCCTGACAGTCATGGCCCCTAAAGGAGGGACCAGAATAATAACGGAAAAACGTATACATTAATTGCCCTGAAATAACTCACAAAAATTGTTGATAGTAACTTTCCCCCTGTAGGTCTCGCTTTTACATAAAAATTACATAATCTCCATGAAAGTTTCATCCCAAAAAGTAACTGAAATATTTATAAGGAAACAGTAATATGGCCCCTTTTAGCACATAATGCCATTAATATTCATGTAAGGTTTTTTAGTTATTTAAAAATATTCCTCAAAAAGTAGATCAGTGGTTCAAAAATAATCCTGAATTTTAACAGGATTTCTTTTCTCATTCTTTTAGAACTATTTTTTAAACTGTGTTTTGTAAAGATAAGCTTTCCTGAAATGTAATTTTTATAATTTAAAAATTTACAGTTACAACTGAAGTACAAAAGATTCCTAAAATGTATAAAAGGATTTAAAGGTACTGGCAAGCTACAAAATCCTGGTAATTTTTTCCCATTGTTTGAAATCGTACTGATTTCAATATAAACGGAGCATTTGCTCATCTCGGTTTCTTTCCAAGTAATATTCTCAGAAGCATTATTGTTTCTGTAGATACTCTCTATATGGGGCGGTTGTGAAATTCTCAATGTGATGATGATAATTCATTTTCATGACTTAAGTAATTGAGCCTATCTTTAGAGTTATTAATTATAATTACCTTATACTGTACTTCCAAAGGAAAATAGAATAAATAGGATGTAATCACTCCAACCATACTGTAAAAAACAGTAATTACATATTAACTTCCCATCAGTTCAGTCACATACGACTGCACGGAATTCCTTCAGTACGTTCGAGGCTCAATTTACACGATAAGCACGGACTTTCTTTCCCTTACGCTTGATAATTTACGGCCTTTTCCAACCACCAAGGTTCATCTGAAATCATTATACACTGCTTAGGAGGGAGAACGTGGCTCTTGAGTAAGAGATGGTTTCCCCCTGAACGCATGCCATGCACTTCACCATCCCCACTCCCTAAAAGAGAACAGGGTTTGACATCTGTTCAGCAAAAGCAGTTCGTGATACCTGCCCCAATCCTTTTACAAGGGAAATCTGGCAGCATATATTCAGGCTAATGTCTTCTGTTAGATTATAAATTCTTGGAGGGCCGGCTTCATTTTGGTAACCGCCATGGCACGCGGCACCATCCTGCATGTTCGACGCCCTTGGAATATGTCTGCAGAAGGAATAAAATCAAGTCTCTAAAGGAAAAGACATGGGAGAAGCACGTAAGAGTTATGTTGCTTTGGACAGCGCTGGATGCTCACAAGTTTGCTGTGCTTCAGCTGGAAGCTGGGTCTGGGTGGTTGAGAGCTGCGGGTGGGGCACAGAGCAGGTGTTCTCCAGCATGGCCCGGCCCCCTCTGGGGACTTTGGCCTTAGCCTCAGGGCAAAGGTAATTCTATTTTGTATCTCTGTTCATTTTTTTTTTTTTTTAAGAAACACTCTAGGGGCACCTAGGTGGCTCAGTCGGTTAAGCATCTGCCTTCGGCTCAGGTCATGATCCTGAGGTCCTGGGATCAAGTCCTGCATTGGGCTCCCTACTCAGCGGGGAGTGTGCTTCTCCCTCTCCTTCTGCCTCTCTTCTCAGTTTGTGCTCTCTCTCTCTCTCAAATAGATAAATAAAACCTTTAAAATAATTCTAATATTTAATAGGTACACAGCTCCAAGAAACAACAGCTGGTGGGAAGTAAAAATCCTATAATTATTACTGTCAATATTTAAATGCCTCTTTTATGGGGATTGCCATATTTTGCTACAGTATAGCTTCACAAAGTGCTAACTTTGTTCAGATCATTGTTACCATCCTAAATTGAGCATTTACTGGTTGGTAGATCCACCAGTAAATAATGCTTTTGTAAATTCCTATCATCCTTCGGGTATATATTATAAAGAAACACATTTGAAGCTTCCAAGATTATAGATCAATGAAAGAATATGGGTAATTCTATTAAGAAAAGTTTACCTGTCGGGCGCCTGGGTGGCTCAGTTGGTTGAGCGACTGCCTTCGGCTCAGGTCATGATCCTGGAGTCCCTGGATCGAGTCCCGCATCGGGCTCCCTGCTCGGCAGGGAGCCTGCTTCTCCCTCTGACCCTCCCCCCTCTCATGTGCCCTCTGTCTCTCTCATTCTCTCTGTCTCAAATAAATAAATAAAATCTTAAAAAAAAAAAGAAAGAAAAAAGAAAAGTTTACCTGTCTGTTGAAGTGCGTGTAGAAATGGTTGTGGAAAAAGGTCGATAAGTTATTTTGTAGAACCTAATTTGCCTTACTTTTTTGGGAAGGGCATATAAAAATATATATATATACTGGCTTCTTCTAAGTAACAATAAATAATGATGATGATAATCAGAGCTACTACTTACTGAGAGCTTATTTTGTGCCAGGTCTTTGGGTAAGCATTTAACAGCTAGTAAGTTATTTAATATATTCTCTATCCCTATTAGGTAAGTACTATTATTGAGGCCATTTTATACATGAGAAAAACGAGTCTAAGAATTAAGTCCCACGGCCACAGAGTCCAGTGAGGGAGTCATAACATGAACACAGAACTGTCTGACCCCAAAGACTAAGCCTAGCACTGTACTCATGCACAGCCCTGTATGGATATGGCCTAGATCTAACCTCTGGGATTTACAAGCACCCAACTACTGAAGAATGTACCTTCCATTCAGAGTCCTTAAATCCCCGAAGGGCAATCCCAGGAGATCTAACTGAGGAATATCACATAGAACATTTCTAACTCACTCTAATCTATTGACTTCTTTAAAATTCCCCAGAGAGGATATCCCAGTGTCCTCAGCAATGTGAGCCCGTAGCAATCTCTAGTATCTCAAATGATCAAAAAAAAGTTTCCTCTATCGTAACTTTTATTTGAATTAATGTATTCTGGAATCATGCGCTTTCCAAGTGTGCCTTCCTTCTCCTTGGATTTTTCTTATGTATGTCTGTATAGTATGTGTGTACATGTGCAACACACACACACACACATTCATTCAAACTAGGTAGCATTTTGAGAACAAAAATACTAATTTTATCTGAATATACCTCCACATAATTAGGTAATTAACCCTTACTTTATGACTGGCTAACAGCAAAGCAGCAGAATGATATGCGTCCTGAAGCAGAAGTGGCCTTTGTTTCAAAAATTCCACATATTCTACAGTGTAATAGAGGATATTTTAAGTGCTATTTAATACTAAACATTATTTTTTTTAATTCATGAAGTAGGATGGACTCAGCATGGGGAAAAATCCAGATGGAAGGAGGAGTAAAGAGTAACACCCAGAATACTGCTAATTACAGTTAGTACCACTCCGCAATTAACCATGTACTAGACTGTGGTTTCTTTGTTACAGTCCTGAATTATTTGACTATTAACTTTCATACATGCCGTTTTCGCAACCAGACTGCAAAATTCTTAGAGCCTAGGAACAATGTTATGCTATCAGCTCAAGTGTGTAGCACAGGGCCTTTCTCTTAGGGACAGAATGAACACTGGTGAACTGGCTGATTGGTTGAAAATGTCAGCTCCCGGTTTTCAGGCATCTGCCTGAACCTTACCATCCAAAGCCGAGTCACATTTCTAAACACGTGTAGAGCAGCACATTCAGGCTCCACAACTGTTTCTGTGCATTTCTCTCTTCCCAGCATCTAGTGAAGCACCTGGTACATTAGAGACCATGATAAATATTTACTCAATGGATGCAACTACTCTCAAAGAGCTGAGAATCACCGAGAAGCTCAGAAGTCCAAGATCACAGGCTTCACCCCAGAGAGTCTGCTCCTGGGGGTCTGGGGAGAGATCCTAGACTCTGCACCAATGCCCCCAGGGACACTGGTATTTACAGACCTCACACAAGCACAAAGCTTATCCATCTGCTGCCAGGACTCTGCAAAAGGTCCTTGGTCAGGGCAGCCCATCTATTTGGCCACAATGCAGGGGAGCAGTATTGGCCAATTTTATAAAGGGAAGACCGACGAGAAACATGACAAAGGCACAGCAGCTGACAGCACCGCTTGCCCTGGGACCTCAGTTTGTTATCTTTTGAGAAAGAAGAAAAAAAGGACTCTGGATATTTAGAATATTTCTTAGAAAGGCAAGAGACTTCCCAGTAGTGTATATCATGGCCATTGGTACAATTATTTTCATTCTCAGAAAATCTGCTTGCTAAGTCATGAACTAGAGTGGAGACAAGTTGGGAGAAATGCATTTTCCATCGACGAAAGCTCAATTTTTTTGGACAAACTGAAAGAAACATAATGTACAAGCCATGTACTTGGTCCAGGCTCCTCACCACCCCTATGTCATGCACACATACACACAAAAAGAGAAGTCAGGGAAGGGAGAAATTGCTAAAAAGAGGTGCGCAGGTTAATACAGAAACTGCACATGAATTATTTTAAAAGAAGCACCGAGATATTGATGGCACTGTGGGGGAAAAATTAGGCAGTATTTTAAGCTAAGATGGGGCATAAAATATCACAAGACACTGTACCTGAACGGGATGGTGTAGGTCACATGACTTCTTGGGAGGAACCGTGCTTGAGAGGCAGGACCAGGGACCCAGTCTTCCTCTCGGCGTCACTTATCCTCAAAGCATCAGTCAATATGAACACCTACTCTTTTAGAACTCTGGGGAGTTCTAAGAAATTGCATTGGAGGATCACATGAGAACCTCAGATCTCCAACAGCCCTGATGCTGGGCACTGTGATTTGGGTTTTATCCTCTCAAGCCAGTGGCCAGAGTGGTTTCAACTTTTTAAAAGGAAAGCGTTTCAATTCAAATTTACAGACACCTGTCCCTTCAGTTTTCCAGTTCTGCCTCATCTCTTCCAACCAGGAGCCATCCTCTGTGCACCGTGGAAGGTGCAGGCAATGCAAGGTACCCACGTATTCCCGATTCTCTCCACTTGCCCTACTTGTCGGGTCCTGCTAGCCACGGAAGTACTAAAGCTTACAAACAAGCTTTCATACCAGAGGTCTGTGGCGCAGCAGGCACTCTCCTCAAGGTGCGGGGACGGCGGTAAAGTGGAGCCACACAGTCCCTGCCTTCACGGAACGTGCCTAGCATGGAGGACCGGCTTCCCCCTAGCTAACCACAAGAAAGAGGAGTGCAGAAAGGAAAAGCCCATCATGCCTTGGGAGACCCCAACAGGGATGCCTGACCAAACCCAAGTCCCACGCCTCCGATGAGGTAAGAGTGAGTTCTATTTAAAGCCTTCCTTGTGGCTCTCTCAAATTTCCAAGGGGAAGCATCTTCTTGGGGAAAACTTTGCGACCGGCTCTTTCAGAGTCCCCAAGAGCAAATCCACCACACCTCTGTACGATGAATAAGCCGAACCATGGGATGTGAACACAGCTCTCTGAAGAGTAACTGTAGACTCACAGGGAAGTAGGACAGGCACAAGTTCTTGCAGGGGAACAAAGTTTCTTCAGGCTGGAACGTTTGGCTTTATTGCAACATGTCTTTCATTCTGGCAGGAGATGGGGAGGGGAGCAGTATTCGTCTCCTTAAGGGAGTGTGATGACATCCTTAGTAAAACAAATATCATTATGCCCGTAACTCCAAGCTGGACAGAACACAGCCAATCACATAAAATTCTAACCAAAAAAACCCAAAACAAACAAACAACAAAAAGAAACCACGGGAACCTATGTGTGACAGAGGAAAGCCAACTGTGAAAGCATGACAAACTTTGCTACACGAGTATTACTTTTTTCACTCTCTGCTTAGTGCTTGCTAACTTGGGGCAGGGGCATCTTGAAAGCTTTCGAAGTTCTTTGTAGGTTTAGTCCTAAGGAATGACTCCTCCTCTGTGAGGCAGCTGTGTCTTTTCCAAGGAAGAGGCTGGGTAAGGGAAGTCAGGCAAAAAGTACCAATGCTCCGGGATGGGGGACAGGGTGCAGCACAGAACTTACTTGGACCTTTGGTGATTCCAATTTCCTCTACAAAGCAGAGACTGCTCTAATGAGTATCATATCCAATTTGGATACTTACTGGATTAAATAAGGTGATATAAATGTATCTTGGATTAGCCTATTGTATATTATTTCCCCGTTGTTTTTAAGAAATATGAGGTTTTTATTAAGAAACATTGGCTTTTTCCCCCCAAGAATGTATTTATTTATTTATTTGTCAGAGAGAGAGAGAGACAACAAGCAGGGTGAGCATCAGGTAGAGGGAAAGGCAGACTCCCTGTTGAGCAAGGAGCCCAATGTGGGACTCGATCCCAGGATCTGGGATCATGACCTGAGCTGAAGGCAGATGCTTAGCCGACTAAGCCACCCACACATCCCAAATATTGGCTCTTTTGTTCAGAGGTGAGCACATTCCATATCTTTACATGTATATACAAGACTTCCCTCTCACAAGGATCATTATTGTGATCACCATAAATTGCATGATCATTGCGTATGCCTCTAAATTGTGAAATGTGAAGAACCCTGTACTTTTACTGTTGTTCTTGGTACCAGAGCAGATACTACTGGATCAAAGAGCCAGTATTTCGATGGAAATAAAGGTCAACATTTGAAGAAAAGAACCAACATTTCATTGGGGGAGAATCAGTATTTGAATGAGGGGATCAAGATTTGAATGGGGTACCTCTAATAGCTCTTACTTTCTAGATTCTGTTTAAAGAATGATCTAAGGTAAGAAATCAAGGGTCTTGCCATCTGTCAATTCAGGGTTCCAAGACACTATTATTTTACTGGATGCTCCTTCCTTCATGGTTCCTTATGCATTCAAGGATCTCTTTAGGAGAAATAAGAGGTCTCTTCCTTCCTTCCTTCCCAGACTCTCCTACTTTCCTAATTAATGACAGAACACTCGCTGGATTCTAGGGTAGAGCACACATGTAACCTCTCTATGTTCTTCAAGCTCCTTACAGTTTTATAGCTTCGAACATAATGGCACTAATTAATGGCATTTCCATCACTCATGTGTGCCCCAACATTTCCATCAGTCCTTTCGGTAATACCCTAGCTTACATAACCATCAGTACCAGAATCCTGAGGTTACTCAGAATCCTTACTTGTCCCCTTTTGAGGCTGAGAAACTTAGCTGGTGCCTGAACAGGGCAAACGTCACTGCACAAATGACCAATCTTTTGGATGCATGCTTCACAGAGGCCCCTGGGTCCACTTGGTGGCCCTGTTCTTCCGTGTTCTAGGACACCCTTTGGACGTGGGATCAGTTAACACTGTGTCCATTTTCTCTCCTAGGCAGGCATTTAGCATGGCTTTTCATTTAATTCTTTTGCCGCTGGAGTGATTTTGCTGCCGTCAGACTGTATTATGGATATTAGGTCTTGAATGAGCTGTAACTTTCTGCAATTGAAAATTTATAACACAAAGACAATTTCACTGGGCTCTGTCGCTGTTTAACACACAGTCCCTTGAGTACTCAGGGATTTCTATGACATTACCTCTACTGCCCACATGTGAATTACGAAGGTGGCTTATTTTCATTCCCTGGCTGTTCTCCTGAGCCAATTCAGCTTCGCTGGGATAAAAATATATGTCCATATTTCCTTCCCTTGATATTCTACCCTCATCTGTACCAGGCTTTTGCCCTTGGAAAACTATGACCTGCGTGTAAAAAACTGGTACAAATGGACAAATAAGATAATGATTAAAACTGGCCTAGAAGCTTGTTTCAGATATTGGATCTTTAGCAAAAAGCAAATCTTTTGGAAGGATATCGATGATTTTTCTCTTCCATGTAACTGACTACACCCTAGTGGACATGTGAATTGGCAGTGAAATTCCTAAAAACAAAGCAGGACGGAGTCAATCAGGATAAAGCAGGATGACCTGAGGATAACTCAACTGAACCACATATTTACAACAGATAATAAACTGTACTTTCTGTTAAAAAAAAAAAGTTTGAATAATCACATTCTCCACTTTTTAAAAATGAGAGTTTTATCATTAACACAAGATTTAAAGGTCAATATCCATCCACATTATTATTCAAAATCTATTATGGATTTTTTTGTGAATTAGTGTTAGAAAACCAGTTCTTTCATTAAGAGCGATCATTCAGAAGTGCTGGCTTTTATGTCTCACCAGCTGCAAAGCTAGAGTCTCGGGCCAGCCCTTTAAATGGTCGTTCTTTTTCACCATGCAATCTTCTCTTTCCCTGAAGAAATCACCAAGACCAACTTACTACTGAGCTGCAACTAGCTGCAAAGTGTATCCTGTGTATAACATTTGGTCTTCCCCGTCATTCCAAGGAAGCAACCACAAGATAGCTGAGAACATCTCACAGTGGTTCATGGACCCATATTAACAGAGTATATAGACAATGCTGGGAAGGTAGTGGGAGCCTGAAGAACAGAAGATTCTTTATCCACAAAATTCGTGGTGGTGATTTGTTATCTTTGTACTTTATGAACAGTTACAAAGACTGGTATCCAAGTCAGCTTTCAGAAGAGATCTATAAAGTCTAAGATAACCACCAGCAGCTAACTGGAACCTTTTCTCAGCTAGGAGGATGAATCTCAGGGTTTAAAGTTTAGCAACCTAATAAAAAAATAAAAAATAAACTAAATAAAATAAAAATAAAAATAAAAATAAAACTTAGCAACCTAAGCCCTGCAAAGATGTCATGGCAGTTTTTGCTTAGTGACCAAGCATACAGTGTCCATCATCAACCCTGAGGCTCTCAGAGCAAACATATGAGGGCTGGCTTCCTTTAGGACAAACTTATAGGCACTGAGATCTTTGAAACTGTCTTCTTGTCCTCAGGCTTCTAAGGCATCATGACCCCAACTCAATCCTCACTATCCTGCCAAGTTTTTGAAGAAGTCAAATACTCAAACTTTCAAGCTATTTTGCTGTGAACTGTTTTTAGTGGAATTGCAATTTGATGCAACTTATTTTGTTTTACAGTACTTTTTCGTTAAAAGACCACATTTACCTGTAACAGTGGCTGAGCTTGTCTTGGATGTTCAGTGAGTATCTCTCTGTCTTATTAGTCAATGCACTAAACTGCCATCTTAGGGGTTTCTCATATTTCTAATGCGTTTCAACATCCAGTTGTGCATAAACCAGAAGTGAAAAGGTGCAGCAGGAAAGAGAATGAAAGTGCCCTAATAACAGACTAGGCTTCATTAATACTCCTTCTCCCAACAATGAGTTGTTTAGTGTTTACAAATATACAAGCACCTACACAAGTACACATACACAAATACACACAGATACAAGCACACAGACCTATACAAATATGCATATACTAATGCGTGCCCATATACAAATGTACACATACAATGCACATACACATACGAATGTTAAAGATTATGCTAGTGGCGTTACGGGGAATAAAAAAGAAATACACTGTACTCTCAAAAATATGTAATCTGGCTAGAAATAATGAAAAGCACTTACACTTCAGAACTCAGGGCCATTAATACAAATATATATTACATATACATATATATATGTATACACACACATACAGAACAGTATAGACATAGGTATATGCACTTCAGACCTCAGTACTTTTTTTTTTTTTAAGATTTTATTTATTTATTTGAGAGAGAGAGAATGAGAGACAGAGAGCATGAGAGGGAGGAGGGTCAGAGGGAGAAGCAGACTCCCTGCCAAGCAGGGAGCCCGATGCGGAACTCGATCCCGGGACTCCAGGATCATGACCTGAGCCGAAGGCAGTCGCTTAACCAACTGAGCCACCCAGGCGCCCCAGATCTCAGTACTTTTAATACAAAGTAGCCATAAATGCTTTAGAAGAAGAAAATGCTATGGGGCATCACAGAAAACAAAACTATAGCATGGCAAATAAGGAGGGAAAAGCAGGCAGTCTGTGAGGATCCTCAGGGATCTCATGAGACAGCTTGCACCCCAAATGGTTTCGTATTAGGGAAATTACGACAATGCTGGCATAAAGTACGTGTCTGCTGAATGAATGGCTGAAAGTATGAATAAGCACAGATAACTGCAGAGCGAGAATGTTCCCTGGGGTCTGTGATGAACCAGGAGGGCAAACACTCAGAGTATTACAAGGCAGCAGGTAATATAAAATGCCAACCACTAATAATGTGTCCATCCTAAAACTGGCCAAACCTCCCAGACTCACCTGGCGTCCACTGATATGACGGTTTCCTTCTCTTCTCTTACTAATACGCTGCATTTTGGGTCTCAACGTTGATTTAGACACAGCTCTGTGGATCATATTAATGAGCTGCAACCAGAGTTAACCAAGGGAAAGGCAATTTTTTATACACATCATCAATGTTTCAAGATGTTTTCTTTTTTTCTGAAAACAGTTGAAAAGATGATTCCTGTCTTCTAACTACCAGTACACACATATCTACTTGTACGTATAACGCTATCTTGGAAATTTCTGGAGATAGATCAGACTCCTCTCTTACTCCTCGTTTAATATTAGAATCTACTCTGCAAGGGCTGTATTGATCTTGTAAGTATACTGGCCCCTTGTTGGCCTCTTGAAACATAAGAGCAGTCACGTGTGAGCAAGTACTTCACAGATGCAGAGGTGACACAGGGTTCTGGAAGGATTCAAGATTCCTTGGTTATTAGACAAGAAGCTGTGAAAGGTGATGGAAATAAATACAGGACACAGAATTACAAACTCAGGTATAGGTTTAACTGTCTTCTAAGATACTGGTCATCATCAATGAATCCTTGTTACCCCATGATGGTTTTCTAGACAGCATGTTTTAGTTACTCAAAGGAGGTGTAAAATGGCTCTAAGCTGCCAGAGTCATACAAAAAAATATTTAATTTTTTTTTTTTTTGTCAAATGGAGAGAAAGATCCTATTCTGAGTGATGGCAAGAAGATTTGAGGAAATATACTGAGAATTATAAGCGGATGTTGACAGAACGAGAGGAACGGTTAGCAGAAGCCACACAAACCCAAAGGCTGCGATTTTAAAAACAGGAAATTCAAGTAAGCACAAAGCATTACTCTGTTTGAAAAATAGCAGATGTATAAATTAAGTTGCCAAGGAAGACATCAAAAACAAACAGTATAAATGAGTTTTAGGAGACAAGTAGACACTTTAATGGGGGCAGCAGGGATTTAAGGCTATAGTGACAAAGGAAGGAGGTGGGACAGAGACACTGAGAGGTGACAGGCAGTGTGACAAAATGCCATCACTATTTTAATAGCATCAACTCTGGACCACTGTGCCATTTTAGAGTAACTGAAAATGAAGAAGCCACGTTATTAGATAATAGATCATCGGTTTATTAAGAACAGGAATGAAAGGAGGAACTCCATCCCTCACAGGAGGAGTATTTTCAAAATTTAGTTGTGAAGGGTGAGTTATCCTTTCTGAGTGATTCGGTTGCTTGTGTGAAACTCTCATTTTTTACCGAAATTACCCATCGTACACCTGCCTCTACGTATCAATGTATCATACCCAGAGGCTCTTTCCCTGTGGCCACGTCACAAATAATACAAGTCTCTGAATAATCCCAATTCCTGGTTCACAAAAGCTTAGATTTATGCCCAAGCAAGTTAATTTTATAGCCCACAAGAGAAATGACTCTTCTTCCGGAGCCAAGGGTATGACGCTCAGGAGCCCAGCGTGCACAGCACCTGCTGTTCAATGATCTGCGCTCGCCTGGGCGCAGAGGTCCCCATGCTGCATTTGTGTAAGTTCCTGGCCATTTCCACCACTCATCAGGTCAGTTTCAAGAGAGAGCCTGTTGAGCCTGAAACCATCATCCTCAATGGTCCATCTAAGTGGGTCCCGTTAGAAAGGGAGTCATTTAGATCGAAGTAGCTTATAACAATGTCCTGTGGTCAGCAGGCAAATTCTGTTGTGCACCTGTTTGTGATCTACCTGTGGTTCCAAGAGAGAATTTCAGTCCACAGTTTCCTCCTCCATCCTGGTCTACAAGAACCCACCTCATGCTTTTCTTTAAAATGAGCACATGTGAATCAGAGGGAAGTATTATGTTGTCCACAGGCTACTGAAAGTAATTATTAGAGGAATTTATGAAAACATATCAAAGGGATTTTGAATCCGTTGAACATCTTTTGAAATTTTACATGTGATTACAGACTGTAAGCTCCATGAGAGGAAGCAAAAATGTTATATGAACCACTGTATTCCCAGACCTACTTGCAGTGCTGGGCACAGAGCAGGAGTGCATTACTAAATTTCCTCTTTGCCTGAAATAAATGGTCAATAAGTTTTGGAAATTTTCAAGAGTCACTCAATGTTACATTTTAAAATGCTGAATCAGTTTCTGTTTTAGATATGAAAACATCAAGTGAATTACATACATATTTGTATTGCAATTTATTTTCAACCGAGCAACATTTACCCCAACCCATTTCTATCTTTAGTAGGTATAAAGAAGCTAAGTGATATTATCCTTTCCCAACCAGGCACGAAAACAGTTGGAGTCAATGTCATTTCACAGGGAAGTCATTGAGAATAACAAGCACGGCCATGTTAAGCGTGTGTAGGTATGTATATACATATAAATCTAATCTTTGAGTTTGAGAGACAAGGTGGGGGAGGGAGGAAGGGGTGAGAAAGAGAAAGGGAGGGGGAGAGAGAGAGAGGAAGAGAGAAAAGGAGGGAAAGAGAGAGAAGAAGGGAAGGAGGGAGAGAGGGTGAGGGGGAAAGAGAGAGAAAGAGAGAATACATATCCTCACGTTCCTGCATATATTAACTTCATAATGATGCCATGTCTCGAATCTTTGTTAGACATCCTCCACCAGAGGTCAAGGTCTGGCAGAAGTACTTTCAGACTGTGACCTGTCAATGCCCTCATCCCTGAAGAAGGCTGGCCGCTGTCCTAAATGGTAAGAATGGCCAGTTCTTTTCCATGAAGAGCAAGTATTCCACAATACTAAGGAACTGCCACCATGAAGTTCTCAGCAGCAGAAGCCTTAACGATCATTACAGGGTATCATCACCAAATGTGTCTCCTTGGCCCCCCAATGCCACAGACTCGGGCTCCCTCCACACATACTCCCACGTAGTTTCTAGAGTCATGACGGACTGTTCTGGGGCCTGTTATTTTCAAACTTCTTTTTCAGTTTTTTGTTTTTGTCTTCTTTAGTGGCTCAATGATGGGAATAGGAACAGTGTCAGAAATGGTAACCCTAAAGGACTCCTCAGAAAAGGACTGAAGATAGAAAGCATGGTTCACAAAGCCTTGGCAATGTGTACCATGGTGTGTGTAGCTTGAGGAGCTGCCCCGTCACGTCCCTGGTGCTGGCCTTTCAGAATGTCCACAGACACAAGAACACTTTAGAAGCCACGGATCTTCCTGCTTGTGGAAGAGGTCTCCTCCCTTCACATCTGTGGCTTTCACTCCACAAATCTGCAACTGGAGACTGAGGGACCGGGAAAATGGAGGCAACTCTGGAGGTCAAGTTTATCTGCCCTTATTTTTCTTCTTTCTCCTTGGCGACTTGAGAAAGACTGATACTCCAAGTTGTACATTTCAGCGCCAGATATTGCAACTATACTACAAGGTTTTTAAGGACAGAGAGATGCCTTCCCTTCTCCGGGGAGCTTCCCTCCCTCTTGCCTCCAGCCTATGCTGGATCAGGACCCCGGCTCCTGGCTCCCATGTGCAAATTATTTATTTCATGACAGCAAGTTCACACTTGATAACAGCTTTGTGGATGTGTGTCCAAGATTGTTATTTTCCTGAGGACCAAAGTCCTATTTTGTTAGGCAATGAGCTTGGCCATCATCAACACTTGATATGCGTAACTAAAGCTTGAATTGATCTGCATGAGACCATTTTTTTTCCATGACTTCTTGGTTTGAAGAGGCCCATTCCTCCTGGTTTAAAATGAGCAAATGTAGGAGAAGGGAAAAAAGGAGGCTCTGCTCCCTCAATTATCAAGTTAGGAAGGTTTTGGAAAACTAACTATGGAGGGATTACTTTCTGAAGACTTTTTTTTTAAAGATTTATTTATTTTAGAGAGAGCGAGCGAGCGAGTGCAAGTGGGGGGAGGGGCAGAGGAAGGGAGAGAGAATCCTCAAGCAGACTCCCACTGAGCACCAAGCCTAACATGAGGCTCCATCCCAAGATGCCAAGATCATGACCTGAGCTGAAACCAAGAGCTCGATGCTCAACAGACTGAGCCACCCAGGCGCCCTTGAAGACATTCTGAATGAGCACAAATCTGTGAGTTTCTGCAGTCACAGTTTGAAGGGCACAGGTGGTTGGAAACAGGCACAAAGAGTCAATTGATTTTATCATTAGGTTTTTTGACTTTGTCTAACAGGCAATTTCTGAACATCATAAAAGCCTTCTTAATTTGGCTCTGTATTGTGTAAAGCAGATGTCCTTGGTTACTAAACTGATTAGTAAGTGGTTTATATTATTCTAATGGTTACCATCATTATTGCAAAAGAAAAAAAATTCCAGTTGAGTAAGGCTGCAAAGCAAGAATGTTCTGCACAGTATTGGGGCTGAGAGGATGTCATATGCAGAAAGGATCCAGGTATGCAGACAAGGCCTTGCTGCAGAGATCCATTTTCAAAAAAACACTGCTTCAAATGCTGAACAGTGCTATGCATTTTAAAAAAATGAATGTTCCATTCGGTGGCTGCTTAAAAAATATGATGGAAGGCAGGACAGAAACCAAAGGTAGCTCCCAGAGATGCCTTTACCACCTGGAGCATGGATCTCACTTGGATCTGAAGCACACCAGACCTTTTAAAATGGGCTTGCGTTCTGCCATGATTCTAGGCTATGTGGTTATCTGGTAAATACAGATAAAATAATAAAAAAGGATGACACTGCCGCTCCGTACCCCCGTCATCTGTATGAGCCCTTCCTCAAGGAGCCAATTTCCTCAGTAAAAGGCATAATAATTTTCATGAAAGACATAAAAATCTCTATTCTCTCCTGTCTTCAGACCATTTCTCTCAGCACACTAGGCTCTATGTACCCAGGACACGACCTCCCAAAAGACTTTCTCTGCAAAAAGCCCTATGCGGGGGCGCCCTGCATTCAGAAAGAGACAAACAGCAAAAACCATTCTTTTCTTCGAGTCAAAGACAGCAAGGAAATAATCTCTCCTCTCAGCAGTGGGCACTATTTCCTCATTCCACTGATCAGAGCTTGTAACTTATGCTTATTTTTGTGATTGTCTGGCTAACACCTGTCTCCTCTATTTGACCATGAGCTCCATGAGAGCATGAACCAGCTTTGTTTTTGTTGATTCCTGTTTCCCCAGCAGAACATGGAGTCTGGTACTTAGTAGGGCCTCAAATCTTTGTCAGGGAAGGGAGGAGGAGAGAGAGGGACAACAGTAGAGAGGAAGGAGAAAGGGGTAAACTGCAAAAGAGAAAATGCTGCTTAATGGTTGGGTGTTAGAAAAATCTGCCTGCTTGATTTCATGCAAATAGTCCAGACCTACAAATGGTCAGACATCTTACATGTGCTGGATATTCACAAGCCCAGAGAGAGTGGCCAGCCTCAGCAAACACTAAGATAGGTCTTAAAATTTTATACCAACCATGTAATTGGACCTATCAAGGGAGAAATTGGTTTGCTATGCCTGGGAATTGGTGGGAATTTCATTATTTCTGAATTTGCAAAAGAGCGTTTGGTTGAAAGGTCTAATTGTGTAGACTTGTCAACTTCTAGGGCCAGATCTGGGTCCAAGTTGGTGGACCTGAGGGTCTTTGTCACAGAAACCACAGACACTGAGCTCATTTACTGGCTGAACATCTACCTGCAAGCTCTTGGCGCCTCTGTAAATGGACAGCCTAAAAGCTGCCGATTCGAGAGGCACTGGTTGGCCAATCCATGCACTGTCTGACCCGCACCTGCAGTCATTCTGTACTTCAAGGACTGCAAGCTTCAGACAGGAGCACCGCTGAAGTATTTTTAAGAGCCCGAGTGTCGGCTCTAGTGCTCCTGCTGCAGGTCTCGATATGGCCCTTCTCCAGATCGTCATCTAGGAAATCAAGGGCCACACCACCAGAGCAGGTGGAGGGGCTGGAAGGATTGGAGGTTGGGATGGGGGGGGTGGAGGATGAATCAAGAGGCTCCAGATGCAGGAAAGGTGGAAGCAGAGGCTCTTCTGGAGTCTCATGGCTGAATGGAGCATTCCCATTGTCTTTGGGTTTTTGAAGAGCAAGAGTGCTCCCCCAGGGCAAGCTGGTACTTGGAGGTGGGTCTTTGGAGATGCTTGAGATTTTCAGGAATTTCAGCTTCAGAGATGGTGGGGGTTAGTGTGTCTTCAAATGATATAAAGTAAGCCTGAAGTCTGATTTTTCTCTTGGTAAATTCCTCTTTTTTCCACAACAATGGAACTGAAATCCCATTAGAACATTAAGAACCTAAGAAGAAAACCCAGCAAAGTTTTTCTTTCTGCTTCTCGAAGGCAGGAGCACAGGGATTGAGGACGGTCTTGCCGTTTGATAAGTCAACTACTCAGGAAATATCTGCTCCCCAGCACTAGAATCAGGGAGTCCTGTTTTCCTTCAGTGTGTAAATCAACTGCTAAAGGCGCATACTTTGTCCGCAACTGCACTTCCTGGTACAGAAACTCATGGAAGTCAGTATTCCCTGCACCTGGGGAAGGTGCTGGACATACAACAGGTGCTCCAAGAATGTTCGCTGTCTTGGAGGAACCTCTCCCTTCCCCTGTGGAATTAGCACTGTACCTGCCTCCACTCAAATTCTGGGTATGTCCGGAAAATTAACTGTTGGGAAACTGAAGGATGAAGAAGAAACACAGTGGATCCTGGTAGTGTTACAGGATTGTATACAATTACCAAAATGCATCACCTATACACTCAAAGAATGAATTCTACTGTACGTAACTAATACCTTAGTAAACAAAGGGGGGCGGGGATCCAACAGCTAAGTTCATAGTGCACAGCCAGGATTTGGATGGAAATACAGCCATCCTCTTGACCAAGAAGTGTTCCAGCCCATGCGCCTGTTAGCAATTTGTATTTCTTCTGTGAAAAGCCTATTTGTATCCCTTACCCATTTCTTTATTGGGTTTTTGAATTCTAAATTATAATTTGTAAAAGATTTTTAAATGTTAAAATATTAACTTTGTCAACAAAAAGAAACTAAAGATTTATAGTGCAAACATGACATTTCTGAGGATATTTCCTCCCCAAATTGATAGAATAATTAATAGACTGTTAGAGGGAACCATAAATTTGATTCATGCTACAACAGAAATTTTCTCTATTATTTTAAATGCTAGGGAAAGGTCCATGAGAGTGCTTGTCACGTGCTTTTACAAGAAGTTATGTTTGCTATCCTGAATCACTGAAAGCTATGGGAATGCAAGGTTTCTGAGCATGCCACTTAGGATGGAAACAAGAATTTATCTAGCTTTCTCTGAAGCAGCTGGTTGACACTATTCCTCAGGAAAGATGGATGACAGTAAAGTAAAATCTGAATTTTAGAAAGCACGTTGACTGAATTCCACCTACTCAATTTATTGCTCTCTTTTATCAAATCCTCTTCAATTGATCTGTTCCGGTTTACTCAAGAAATGTAAAGTTTCAGGGGAAAAAAAATCATGCCTCTGAACCATCACACCTTCGTTGTTAATATGGGGAGACAGAGGTGTCAAGGTTACACTGCCTTTCTGGTGCATCTTTTTACTGAAAAATCATTAGTCCCCATTTAGCTTCAGCTTTGTTTCTGTATCTGGTCAACCGGAGGGTGGCCCGGGAAAGTGCCTTCAGCAGCCCACCCTACCCAGTGACTCTGCTCACCTTTCTTTATGAAGTCACCCGCTGAGACAGGCAGGAGCCCAGAGCGCCTCCATCCTCACCACAGAGAGTGACAGAGGAGTTAAGTGACTTGAGAAAGGTCAAACCACCAGTCACTGGTCAGGACCAAAATAGAATCGGGGTTTGCTGACCTCCTTGTCTCCTGCTCAATGCTTCAAGGACAAGAGAAGTGACTCCTGAGCTGTAAAATAAAACTACAGCTTTTGATTTTCTCATCCTTGAAGAAGATGAGCTGAGGCACTTCTTTAACTTTTTTTGCGGATATCCAAACGAGAGCTTGTTGAATTGGTGGGGGAAACCAAAGGCCAAGAATCCAAAAATTGGTGACTTCAGCTTCTCCAGTGACTAGCTATAACCTTAAGCAAAAATGTGAGGCTGTCGTGCCATGATTTTTCTCTGTGAAATGGGGACGTTTTACCATGTAATGAATATACCAACCTTTTAACATAAGTAACGTATCTTTGAGTCCTGTTACTCAAAGCTGTGGGAATGCAAAGTTTCTGGGCACGCCACTTACGATGAAAACAAGAATCAAGAGGAGCAGACATCCTGAAAACACTCTGCATGTTGGCTTAGGACTACTGAGAACAGGAAGGAATCAACACATTTAACCGGGGTTTACTTATTGTGCAATTGGGCGAGGAGCCCTGGGCTCTGGCACTACTGAAATAGATCACCTTTGCTGTGCAAATCAGGCCTGACACAGGGCCTTATTTAATTCACAGACATGCTCATATTTCTGCAAAACTGGAAAAAAATAGCTTTTAATTACTATTTGTAGAGCATCTAAGACAATTAAATGCTTCTGATTACCCTTTTGTTTTTTAAAAACATAGACTCAGAGAGTAAACATTTCTACACAGCCATTAGAGCAAAATGCCTTTTGAGGGAGAATGCTTTGAATACATTCTGCCTTATAAAAAAAAAATGTATAAAAGGACAGCACAGAAAAAAGCTGTGAGGCATGACATGGCCCATCATGTTGTGCATGCATGAGTTAGCTCTTACACGATCAGAACCAGAAGCTCAGATGAATGCTTTTCAACCTAAGCCTGATGCTTCGGAAGTTCAATGTCACATCACCTGGGGTCAGTGACAGGGCCATTGAAAGGTGGATCTTCTCTGGAGAGTCAGGTATTTTAAAAATATCCAGGCGAATATGTTATTTATCACCTAGAGTGGAGACTCTGTTCTAGGAATCACGTTCACATCCTGATCCTGTCGTAACTGTAGTCTTTGTTTCTATCCTAAATATTAAACAGTCAAACATAAACCCCCAATAGGTTGTCCAGCACGACCTCAAGTGAGACCCAGGTGAAGAGGGGAGTTTCAGAGCACCTGCAGGGAGTAACAGATAAGCGGGAGCCACAGGAAGAGAGCAGGGTCCCTTTGTGCATTCTCAACAATGGAGAAACGCTGGTCTTTCTGAATGATGCCTAACCCATTCCTCTAGTGCTTTACCTTTTATAGAATACTTTGACTTTGTGATAGCAATAGGATTTATATCATTCTACCCATTTGGCAATGAAAGTACTTGGAATGGTGATTCTTCCAAAGCCACACAGGTAGTAAATGTCCGAATTCAAACGCAGGTCTTCTAAACCAGCACACCCCATTCAACAATACCTCTTAATGGTCTTTATAAAAGATGCAAGTGAAGAGAAATGACATAAAGGAGTAAACTACATGATGTTAGAGAAAGGATCACTGGTTGTCAGTGTGATTTACAAATCATGTCTTGAATTGCTGGGAAAAAGCCTAACACAGTGCTTTGAGCATGGAGTCAGAAGCCAGACCACCCAGATTCAAATCCAGGTTCTGCCATTATCAGTTGTGTGATCCTGGACAAATTACTCAACTCTCTGTGGCTGAGCTGCCTTATATTTTTTGGTACAACATAGTGATTCAACAATTCTATACATTCCTCAATACTCACCACGATAAGTGTGGTTCCCATCGGTCACCATACCTTATTTCAATATTACTGACTATATTCTCCATGCTGTACTTTTCATCTCTATGTCTTATTCACTATATAACTAGAGGTTTGTATCTCTCAATTCCCTTCCCTTATTTCACCCCTCTCTCTTCCCCCTCTGGCAACCATGAGTTTTTTTTCTCTGTACTTATGAGTTTATTATTTCTTTTTGGTTTTTTCTTTTTTTTTTGGATTCCACATATAAGTGAAATCATATGGTATTCATCTTTTTCTGACTTCTTTCACTTATCATAACATCCTCTAGGTCCATCCACATTGTAATAAATGGCAAAATATCGCATTCTTTTTTATGGCTGAGTAATGTTCCATTACATATGTGTCTGTATACACACACGCCACATCTTTATCTATTCACTTAGCGATGGACACTTAGGTCGTTTCCCGATCTTGGCCATTGTAAATAATGCTGCAATAAACAGAGGGGTGTGTGTATCTTTTTGAATTAGTGTTTTTATTTTCTTCTGATAAATATCCAGTAGTGGAATTAGAAGATCATATGGCATTTCTATTTTTAATTTTTTGAGGACCCTCCATACTGTTTTCCATAGTGGTTGCACCAATTTACATACTTAACAATAGTGCACGAGGGTTCCCTTTCTCCACATCCTCATCAACCCCTATTTCTTGTCTTTTTGACACTATCCATTCTGACTGGTGGGGGACGGTATCTCATTGTGGTTTTGATTTGTATTTCCCTGATGATGAGTGATGCTGAGCATCCTTTCATGTGTCTGTTGGCCATCTGGATGTCTTCTTTGGAAAAATGTCTATTCAGGTCTTCTGTTTTTTAATTGGACTTTTAGTTTGGGGTTTCTTGGTGTTGAGTAGTATAAGGTCTTTATATATTTTGGATATTAATCCCCCTACCTGATCTATCATCTGCCAGTATCTTCTCCCATTTAGTAGGCTGCCTTGTCATTTTGTTGATCATTTCCTTCACTGTGGACAAGCTTTTTATTTTTCTGTAGTCCCAATAGTTTATTTTTGTCTTGGTTTCCCTTACCTGAGGAGACATATCTAAGGCTGATGTCCAAGAGATTACAACCTATGTTTTCTTTTAGGAGTTTTATGGTTTCAGGTCTCATATTTAGGTCTTTAATCCATTCTGAGTTTATTTTTCTATCTGGTGTAAGAAAGTGAGTCCAGTTTTCCCAGCACCATTTATTGAATAGATAAAGTGGGTCCAGTTTTCCCAGCACCTTTGTCATAGATTGACCATATAAGTGTAGGTTTATTTCTGGGCTCTCTAATCTGTTCCACTGATCTATGTGTCAATTTTTGTGCCAGTAACATACTATTTTGATTACTACAGCTTTACAGCATTTCTCGAAATCTTGGTTTTGATACCTCCAGCTTTGTTCTTTCTCAAGATTGCTTTGGCTATTTGAGATCTTTGTGGTTCCATACAAATTTTAAGATTTGCTGTTTTAGTTCTTTGAAAAAGGCCATTGGTATTTTGATGGCAATTGCACTCAGTATGTAGATTGCTTTGGGTGGTATGGACATTTCAACAATGCTGATTCTTCCAATCCATGAGCATGGTATATCTTTCCATTTGTTTGTGTCACCTTCAATTTCTTTCATCACTGTCTTACAGTTTTCAGAGTATACGTCTTTCACTTCCTTGGTTAAATTTATTCCTAGGTGTTTATTCTTTTTGATATCAATGGGATTGTTTTCATAATTTCTCTTCTGGCTACTTCATTATTAGTGTACAGAAGCACAACAGATTTCTGTATATTAATTTTGTAACCTGCGATTTTACTGAATTCATTACTAGTTCTAATAGTTTTTGGTGGAGTCTTCAGGGTTTTCTATAGTATCATGTCATCCATAAATAGTGACAATTTTACTTCTTCCTTACCAATTTGGATGCCTTTTGTTTCTTTTCCTTGTCTGACTGCTGCAGCTACGACTTCCAATATTATGTTGAAAAAAAGTGGCAAGTCTGAATATCTTTGTCTTCTTCCTGATCTTACAGGAAAGCTTTCAGTTTTTCACCATTAAGTATGTAAATTTCCTTATTTTTACAGTGAATGTGATAGTAGAACCTACAGGTTCACTGACTTTATTTTTTAATAAAAAAAATTTTTTTTACAGGTAGAACTTTACTTTTTTAAGAGCAATATTTATTTTTTTTAACTTTTATTTAAATTCCAGTTAGTTAACATACAGTGTAATATTAGTTTCAGGTACAGAATATAGTGATTTGACAGTTCCATACATCCCACCAGGTGCTCATCATAACAAGTGCGCCCCTTAATCCCCATCACCTACTTAACAGCCACCCCCCCCCCCACCTCCGCCGGCCGTGACCATCAGTTTGTTCTCACTACTTGAGATACAACCTATTCCCTAGGCTCACGGGGATCACTCTTCTCTCAACAGCTGAAAAAACTGTGGACTGATTTTACCAAATAATTACATGGGTTGATCCAAGGACGAAACCTATTCAGCCAAAGTGGTGACCACTCCTCCTTGTAGCACTACCATCATGGCTTCCGACCTGCAGCCCCTCCCGTCAGTCTGGTTAAGCCCCTAAGTCTGAGGCCTCACGTGTACAGCATATATATGAATAAACAGACTTCGCATGGAATAAGCCCATCAGACTCATCAGCGAAACCTCTGCATCTTAAAAATCATTCAGTCTCAAAAACGATGTCCAAGATAGAGTGCTGAAAATGATCTATTTGGATAAGACCCGGCCGTTTACTGCTAGTTAAAACTGCATATGGCTTGGTCTTTTGATCTTCTGAAGGATTATCTGTAACTTTCTGTGGTCTAGAGTTCTTGCAGGGAAGCAGTTCAAATGCATTAATTTATAGTAGTGAAAGGATTTTATCTTAGAAATTACTAATCCCATCCCACTGGATTATGGCTATTTAAAAAAATCATTTGCTATTTTCCTGCATTTATCATGTGAAAACCAGGATATCCTCGCACCATGCTGGCTGCAATAGGGTGAATGGTCCTTCATGCTTTGTCTTCACGTAACAGTTGTCAAAGCAAAAATGTCAGATGGGCGTCAAAGGAGAGTGGTAGAAGATGTGAAAAATCAACCAATTTTTCACTCTATGATAGGGTGAAGAGACCTTCATAAAATCGATTCCTATGAAAATTATATTTTTCGTACCACTAACAACTAGCAGCTCCAAACTGGGTTAACAATGGTGATGAGTAACTTGAATCTACGTATATTTTCATCACACATTTCAGTATTTTGTTTCTTAGGGCTATTGTTTTTCCTCTGCAGCTCAGTCAAGTGTCAGCTATGACTTTTTGAGTAGCTTTGAGTAATGGGATCAGCTAATGTTCTGTACATGAAGAAATTCCATATCATTTGCTTCTCTAAAAATACTGCTGCCTGCCACTGGGGCCAATCAACAGTGATGAATAGCTAAAGGGACAAGTAGGTCTCTAAATTTACTTCGTATCTGACAGCACTTCAGTAGATACGGATAATGGGTCCCTATGACTCACAAATGCAACTCCCTCCTACTACAAGCAAGCCCTTTCTTTTCCAGATGAGAAAGGGCAAGGATTCCTAATGACCCAATATGTTCTTCCCTTCTCCTTTTCAATAAGCCAACAAAAATTCGTTAAACGCCTGTAGTATCAGGCTCTATGCAGCTTCTGTGCTGGATATAAAAAGCTGAAAAAGACACACATCCTTTTAACCGTTGTAAGTCTGTTAGTATGTGGCTTATGACTCTATCTGAACTAATGTTACCAATCAAAATGAAGCTGAAAAAATATAAATTTGTGTGCATACACATCTCCCTGTTTCTAACTCACTGACCTTCAGATACTTGAGTTGGTTAATCTGCATATTGGACAATTTGCAATATGCGGATCTCCACACATTCATGTAGAGCCACTTTTATTCTCTAGGTGTCTAATTTGGATTCACCCATTCAAAAATGTTTATAAGGCTCCTAATATGTGCCAGACACTCTGCACGGCATGTTGGGAACTCACTGGTGATACAAAACAGACAGAAATACATGAAGTTATTTACCCATTGAACTGATGACCTTACAAAAACATGTAATTGTGAGGTGTTGGTTATATGTTTTGGCTGATCAGAGCTTATAATTACATGCTTCTTACTAAGATTATTGCATTTTCTGCTGTGGGTGTTTAGACAAGGTAACATCCTTTCCGGAGTATCAACATTTTTGTGAGGTCTAAGATGTTAGGATACATTTAAATTTCTACCAAAGAATTAAAGGGCCTTTGCCAGCCCATTACAACTAGACAATCACTTAGTAAGACCCTTTTCTCTTCAAAATCCACCACCACCACCACATAGAGAGCAGTGTTCGATTGCACTGAAATTCCACCCATGTGTTTTAATCTCAAGTTCTCCTTTGATTATGACTGTGAGAGTAGAGCTAAGTGACAGTGTTAGCTAGTTTTAAATAGCCACGAGTGATTTACGACGAATCCAAATTTGGTGTTATCCAAAGATTTGACATAACATGTAAAAATGGTCCAGTGTTCTTCAACATGCTATATATTTACGGATACTGTCAGTTTTTCTCATTAACACCCCTTCACATCTGTTTTATCCTAGTATTTTACATAAATACTATTGGCCTCTAATGCTGTGGATATTAAGAAATTATTATTTTTGTGTTCAAAACCTTTTTAGAGGTCTTTCTGATCATCATTCACTCTCCTTTGATTTATCGTTTTTATTCTCAGTATGTTCTGTGCACCAGGCCCTTTGCTAGGCACCAGGACTAGAAAGACAAATGAGACACAGATAATCCTTAATTGAGCTATTATATCACGTTAAAAAAAAATTAAGCAGGAGAAATAGGGAGGAACATAATAATCAAAGCATAGAAGCATTTCCCAGAATTGGATTTGTTATGAGCTGTTTTTGCCCAATTACTACTTTAATTGAACCATCTATAATTCCTTCCACTTATATTTTTAGTGTAGAGGAAGCCAGACACAAGATGTTACCCATGAAGCCAGAAGCCAGCACATTTTTTGACAGCAGAAGCTCCCTCAAGTCTATTAAAATCACCAGAAGAAAGAAGAAATCAACAAGTGATGGTTCCGGAAAATGACATCTAACAAGTCCAGAACCGTGGTTTTGTTTCTTATGCTCCTGGCCTGGCAGCATGGGAGGGGGGGTGGTAGACCCAAGGCAGAACCCTAACTCGGGCAATTATGCACATGCGGACCTAGGTCAAGAGAGACTGCCATGTTTCCTAAGGCGTCTCAAGAATCCAGCCCTTCCAGGACAGCAGAGGCCCTTCCCAACCCTGATTTAAGGAATACTTGCTTCTGATACAAGATGTTCAGGACAGTTCAACATCATCTCCCCACTTGAGTATGCAGTGTGTATGCACACGTGCCCATATGGAAGACCACCTCTCCTGCCACTGCTATCCCCACCACTCTGTCTTTAGCATCATTTTAATTAATGAGAAAAGTCCATCGAATGTTATCATCCCCCTTCTTCCACCTTCGGATACACTGCTATATTCCCTTACCAGCCAATTAGTGATAGCATACGGGAGAATGAATCCTGTAATATTCAGTGCCCCCAATTCCCCAAGCACCATCTAGTGGTGATGATAATTATATTAACGGTAATGATGATGCTGATGATGGTATTCTCAATGAATTTAAAACACCTAAAAAGGCCATCTTAAGAGTGAGTGGAAAAGAATCTTGATTTTTCCTTTTGGAAACATTTCCTAAGAAACGAAGTGCTCGTATTACCTTGACAAGAATCACCAAGGTCTCGAGGTTAGAATGCAAGGTAAAGCCATCTCTATTTTAAAATAAGAAGATATTGATTCACTGAGCAATTGAAAATTGCATTTCCCTGTTCACTGGCTTTCCAAATACTGGTAGTAAGACAATAAGGTGTTTTTGAAGTCAGGGCCCAAGCTTCAGGTATGGGCTACATGTGTGAAAATGCAATGCTTTTTCTTATTAAGTCTCAGTTTCAAAACTACCCTCCATCATTATTTCATTGCGCTTGCCATGTCTTTTGTCTGTAAATCATTTTTTTTAAAGATTTTTATTTATTTATTTGAGCGAGAGAATGAGACAGAGAGAGAGCATGAGAGGGGGGAGGGTCAGAGGGAGAAGCAGAGTCCCCGCCGAGCAGGGATTCCAATGCGGGACTTGATCCCAGGACTCCAGGATCATGACCTGAGCCGAAGGCAGTCGCTTAACCAACTGAGCTACCCAGGTGCCCCTGTAAATCATTTTTGTTGACCCAACTTCTCTTGCCTCCCAAATGCCTATGTTAGAACTGATTATTACCAGTGCTTTCCCCTAAATAAGTCTTGTTGTCCAGTTTATTGCCATGTGAATTCCTTCTCCTTAAATAAACATAAAGGCGTGGTAGCTCAACCAACAGCTCTAGCCTTCCAGTTAAACGTGTGTGTTTGCGTGTGTGTGTATAAAGTCAGTTAGGAATACACATGTGTGCGTGCGTAATACACACACACTTCACTAGAAAGATCAGTCTGGCCTCATTTTTCTTCAACTTCTGTAGTTTCTGATTCTCTTTCTAAAATCGAATAACCCATAGCCTCAAGTTTGGTATGTGTCCGAGTTACGGATCTCTGGAGAATGCTCTCCACTTCCCATGTCAGAGCTTGAAGAAACTAAAAGGCTTACGACCCCCGTGGCTGAGATGAACAGCAACGTGGAGGAGCCTAGAAATCAAGATTTTCTTAAAGAGACATTAACATCCAATAAAAACGTGGTATGTAGAAGAGTGTCAGCTCAGAATCTGACGCGGACATCGCCAAAATTCTGTCGTATTGCACGTGTATTTGAAGGTATAAATATGGAAAGTCCCCTTGAAAGCCTAAAATGCATGTAAGAAACAAGTAAATAGATCTAAAAAAAAAAAAAAGGCTACCCTGAGGTATCCCCAAAATATTTCATGTGTCTTCTTTACAAAAACCGGGTCTATCACATATGTTGTATGGACTCTCGTTGGAGAACTGGCCTCTTCTATCCCAAATATTTGACTATTGTAAGTCAACGAAATTCTTAAGATGCAACTTCTACTTTATAGGAGAAGTCTCTTTCTAAAATGTATTACTATCTGATGTATTGATTTGTTCTCAAATTGCTTGTGGAAACACACTGAGTTTCAATGTATCCACCAGAAACTCAGAGCATTTTGCCCATATTACGGACACAGTGGAGGAAGATTCATTCATATGATTTCAATCATTTTTTATCTATAACCTCTATGACATAAGGGCAAGTTGCTTAGTGAAAGAGAGAAGGCTTTCACATCAGCCAGACAAGCATTTACAATCCTCTGCAATCCAGAAACCAAGAATAGTTTCCCGTTTAAAGAAAAAGAAAAATAAATCCTGTTTATAATTGAAAATAGCCTTCCTCTGCAACTCTGTTAGGCTTTGCTGGGAAGAGAAAAATTTCTTAGTTTATGAGGCAGATTGCACTGAATGTGGATCACAGAAAAACTCGGCTCATTCTTCTTATGAATCAATCTTAACTATGCTGACAAATATTCATCATTTACTTTTTTTTTAAGATTTTATTTATTTGACACAATCATTTACAAAAGCATCAAAACAGTGCCTCTAATCTCTGTGGCAAACTTTCTTTCTAGATCTTGCTAGAGGATGTACCCAGCAGAGAGGCAACTCTGTGTGGTCGTTATGCCCATCTTCAACAGAGAAATTTAGGAAACAAATAAAACACCCAAGAGCAAGGGGATGATTAACATTAGGAGCCCCAGAGTAAAAAAAAATACCATTCCACTGACGCTACATCTTAGTATCTCATCAAAGGATTTCCAATCACTTCCAAATGTCAGCTCCCACTGCAGAGGCAGATGAGACAGTAGAAACTGAAGGGCACAGACTCAATGTTCAGTGTGGTTATCTTCCAGTCCTCGAGCCCCTCTCCCAACACGCTTGCTACACATCCGCGTAGTGCCATTTTGAGCAGGAGGATATACAGTAAAACCTGTGTTCTACTGCTTTCCCCAAGGGCCTTGTGCCTTGTTAGCCATGGCCACGGTGGCCACACTCTCAGACGCTACACTACGAGGGGCTTACGGTCAGGTTGGCACACTGGAGGATATTCTTCCTTTGGCACATTTACTCTGCTCTTCTAGAAGTGGCCCTTCGTTGTGCGCACCAAGAATGGCAGCCCCCTCAGAGAACACTACCCAGATCACGCCGGCTGCTCTCCTGCCTTCCTCCCTGGGTCGACAGCAGATGCAAGTGACCAAACCTCCCTCCTTCCCTCTCATCTCTGATGCTCCGCCTCAGGCTGCCACCTCTGATTCAAGTTCTTCCGCTTCTACTTCACGAATTAACATATTTACAGACCTAGCAGTGTCTAGACCAAGCAAAGCCATGGTGTAGGAGCCTAGACAGGGTTTGGCCCACACTTAGGTGAAAGACTGGGCAGAGCGCAAGAGGGGAGAGTGGCTTAAAACATAATTCTTTCTGTTCCACGACATTTTTTTCTGTTCCACTCAGTGATAGAGAGAGCCTCTCACATGGAGAAACATATTTTTGTAATGCCTCGAAAGACAATGCATCAGGGAAGGAATCACATTAATTTTTCTGAGACATCTAGGAAAATACAAAGCATCAAGATGACAATCCAGGCAGTCCTGGATTGGCTGGATTCCCATGTGCTTCCTAGACTCCTACCAATAATTCACCTTTGCTAGGAAGGCAGGAAGGGAGGGAGGGAGGGAGGGAAAAAACAGAAAAATACAAAACATCTGTACCCAGTAGTTATGAAAAATAACAGGCATAAAGAGCAAAAAATTTGTTCACTGAACGAAATCACTAGAAACCTAGAAAACGGACAAGCCAAAGTAGAAAGTGAGGCCGAAAACCAACCTGCTTCGCCCGTGAAGAGGGAGGCAGCTGGGGGTAATTCAGAGAACACAGGCTGCTCTGGGGCACACCTGGGGTACAGTCCTGCGTCTGCCATGTGCCCACAGGGGACTTGGATCTCACTAAACTTCAGACTCTTCAGGTAAAAATGAGAGCACGAAGTAGGTTATATTTAAAGGCGCCTTCAGCTTTGAAGTTCTAGATAGAAACTCCTCAAGTCCATACACTAGGTGTGTGAGAGCCCAGGGATTCCTGGTACCTCGGATGCCCAGGTGCGTCTACTGTTTGAGAAACGGAATCAGGGTCCTGTCACAGATCCACGTGTATGTGGCAATTTGTCCTATGACTGAGCAACACCAATTAGTGGGAAATAGATGGGTTATTTAGGAGATGGTGTTGTAAAAACTAGCTTTCTGTAGAGAGAAAATGCTGGATCGATACCTCTCCACCATAAAAACAGAACAAATCTCCCAAAAGCTCCCCCCCGAATGTCATAAAGGTCTAGATGTGAAGTATAACCATGAACCCAACAGAAATAGCTATTGGAAAGTATTTTCGATAACTGGGGATGAAGAAGTATTTCTTACGCATGATGTTCTTCTAAATCACAAAGAAATACAGTGATGGATCTGCCTACAACAAAAGACACCAGACAAAACTGACAGGAGATACCTGCCATCTCTAAAAACGGACAAAGGAGGAATATCTAGACTATAGAGGAGATCCGCAAGAAACAAACAAACAAAAAAACAACAGAAAAATTTGCATACAATATGAACAGACAATTCAGAGAAGGAAAAGCTCAAATGGTGAAGAAGTATATAAAGAGAAGTCCAAGCTCACCAGGACCCCGAGAAATGCCCATTTACATGACAAGGACGCAGCCAGCATCAGAGTTGAACGGGAAAGTCAAAGAGAGCCACGTGGCAGCTTGGGAGGCTGCCAGGCTCCACCTCCCACAGTGGTGGGAGGATGGGCTGCCCCCGCCGCTCTGCAGAGCAGTCCTCCATGCTTGGGGACACAAGCGTGCTCGTGCCCCCAGGATCCCGACAGCGCAACCCACACAGGCTCTCCCACAAAGCCAGAGGATGACATGAAGGTGCACCCCAGCACTGTTCCGGAGGCAGCAAAGACGACATCACTACAGAAGCGAAGGGATAAAATGTGGCGGATTTCTGGGACGGCACACCACTCGGGAGCCACAAGGAAGGAATAAGATGCACACCCAGCAGCATAAGCAGCTCTAAAACCAGAGATTATTGGAAGAAAAAAAAAAAAAGGAACCAGAATCTATGATATTGCCTATGTATAAGATTCATCTGTGCAAGTACGTATTTTCGAAGGTCACACATGCATATAAAGCAACATTAACTGCATGACAGCAGTGACCTCCGAAGGGCATGGGAATGGGGACAGGAGCTGCAGGGGGAGAGAGATGCATGAATGGAGGACAGTGATTCTGTCCAACAGCTTGGGACACCTGAATGGGCAGCGGGAGGACCTGGAGAAGGTGGTGGGGCAGGAAGGGGGGGAAGCTGGCTGGAGGCTGACCTGTTTGCTTCTCTTGAAAACTGGAATGTGGACAGGTTGAAGGTGTGAGAAGCCAGAATGCTGGACTGAAAGCTTTTGAAAGAGGATTCATCAGAGGAGTTGAGATAGTTTCACTTCCAGAAATACACGTTTGGTTAAAACACAGCATGGTGTTCAATCAGTAAGATCAGTTAAGTACGGCTCGAATACTGATACTTATTTACCAGGTACCTGAGACTGTAGCAGGCGTAGATTCAAACTAAAAGCAGCCCTGCTCCAGATGTGTTGAGATACCCACAGTCCTCTGACACCTCAGCTATCTAAGCCCCCAAATCCATAGGACTTATCGCACAAGCCGCATGAGGACTTGGGATACTTCCCGTCAGTGTGAAACATGGATCAAGGGGAAAGTCTGTTTTCAAGAACAAAGGTCACAGGCTGGTGGACCACGGGTCAAATCCCACTTAGACAAGGTTACTGAATTAGCTGCCAACATTTACATTTTGCATTAAGAACAGATCCCTCGGTCCATGCGGAGAACTGGAGAAATCCGGGACAACGGGCCCACATGCCTGGACCTGCTAGAGCCACCTTCCTAGAGCAGGTGTGCAGCCCCATGTGTGCAAGAGCCCCTTCTCCCCCCGGCGCAGTGCCCGCCAGGCCCGCACGGGCGTCTGGGGCTGGTGATGCCGCCACGGCCGGACACGACACGCAGCTGTGCAGCCCGGAGCCACAGAGGAAGCTGGTTGTTGGAGCGGAGCAGGTCACTGATGGAAACAATGTAAGTCTTAGCTTTATACAAGCATAAGCCCATTTCAAGTGGGACATCTGGAAGGGCTTTACTCCCTCCGGAATGCACCAGAATTAGCAGAGGAAATGGGGCAGGGAAAGGAAAGCAGTCCGGTTCTCCTGTGTTTGGAAGATATTCAAGCAGATGGGGTTCCAGAATGACCTTTCGGAAGGAGGTGAGAGCAAGCCTGGACAGAGAAGACGCCTGCACGCCAGCCCTCCCAACCCCCGAGGGCCAGTAACCCCCTTCACGGTCACTGTAACTACAAATCCTGGCTCCCTGCTCAGCGATTAGCACCGTCCATCAAGAGGACAAAAACACCAGCAATGACTGTTTTGTTCCACACAGCAGTCATTGTTTAATTTTTATATTAATTTTCTCACTCTTGCTTCACACATGTCCTTCAAATGTCCTGCGGATGCTGGATCCTTGTCCCCATTACAAAACTTGTATGGAAATGAAGGTTTTGCTTATGTTCTAGGATTAATATTACAAGTGTCAAGATGAATTTAAATGTCTTTTTTTTTTTTTTTGCTTCAGTCTGTCTTTAAAGGGGCTAGCACCTTCTTCAAATGATCAGGGCGTATATGATAAGGTGCACATATGGGATTGACAAGGACCTTGGGGCAATTCTTTGAAATGGAAAGCCCTGGTACAAGTAGCAATGTTCTATGAAAACAGTTGAGGCACTGCTTACATGCACTTTGTTCTGATTTGTGTTTCATCAGAGACCATCAGTAAGTGAATAACATACTATAGTCAGGTAACAGTAAGAGCTAAGAAGAAATCTTAAAGGTAGGAGCTTGCATGTAATTGGGGTGTAATACTGTCATGTGTGGTCTACAGTTAAGTTGGGGGGGGCTCCAGCCTGGGTGGATATCGGGGAAGAGTGGGCACGAGGCCCCACGGCAAAGGTGTGTACGAGGTGCTTGGAGAAGCAAGCACAGGGAGGCCAGTGTGAGGAGCATTCTGAGTGGTGGAGGGATGTCCTGACATGGGGAGCAGGCGAGGCAGAGAAGGTTTAGTGTGAGCTGGGGCAAGGAGAGAACATCGGTGAGGTTATGGACTTAAGAGAGGTATCCAGTGCCTTGAAAGGAAACCAAGAGTCGACCTGTAGCGGGATGGCTGAAAAACACAGCTGGATGCCAGAAAAGGCCAGGGGCTACAGAGGTATTCAGGGGTTGCCGGTGTTTTGGGAATAAATGAAGTCATGGCCGACTCATCCCAGTAGCAGCTCACACCTGTTCTCTGCACCAGCAACTACTGCCGATTTACCCACACACCATCTCCATGACACCCCCTCGGAGAAGGGACTTCATTATTCCCTCCACTGAGGAGGGAACAGGACCTCAAGAAGCAAACCAGCTGATTCAAGGTCATGGCTAGAAAGCTGCAGAGTCAGGTACCAACCCAGATAGTCTGGCTCCAGAACCTCTGCCCCTCATCACTCATGTAGAACAGAAAAAGGACGATTTTTAATTTTTCACCCAGTGAAAATGTGATGTCTTGGTCAATCTGGATTGCAGAAAGTCATTTCCCATCACACAAACCCAACTGGACGTGTGTCTGGATCACTGATTTAATTTTGCCAATCAGGAAATCAGAGGACTGGAAAGAAGATCCTGGGCCCCACTGCTTCTTAGGCAATCAGGTTTTCATTCTTTCACTGTGGATCTGCAGAGAATGTGATCCCACAGCTGTAAGTGGCTGTCTACCCTGGGGTCCCACGTCCCTCATTCCTCAGCAGGTCACCTGTGCCTGTCCCCGTGCCCCGGGGCCAGGCTACACACCAACTGCATACATAGACGTGGAGGCTCTGAACATCCCCCAGTTTCCCCTGATGACTCCCACACCTACCAACTCCACAGAGCATTATCAGAAAATGAACTATAACTTGTGTCTAATGATTTGTGTTCTTCTTAGTGCATTTAGTGGACTTTTTTCTTAGTTCAAGGGTATTTTTTTTCCCCAAGACTGTTTTTTATCTCTCACTATTCCTGCTAAATACATTAGGTTCACAAAGTAAACCTCACCAGAACATTTTGTATGTATTTACTGAAAGTTGAAGCCCAGTTTTTTTTAATATGAATGTTACAGAACGTGATCATCTGAAAGAAAATTATAATAGTTTATAGCACATGGCAAAATGCAAGCAAGTCACTTAGAAATACTAGAAGAATAAGACTCTAAAAATTCCTTTCGCGGTGCCTGGGTGGCTCAGTCGTTAAGCGTCTGCCTTCAGCTCAGGTCATGATCCCAGGGTCCTGGGATCGAGCCCTGCATCAGGCTCCCTGCTCGGCAGGAAGCCTGCTTCTCCCTCTCCCACTCCTCCTGCTTGTGTTCCCTCTCTCGCTGTGTCTCTCTCTGTCAAATAAATAAATGAAATCTTAATAAATAAATAAAAAAAATTCCTTTCCTCCAAATGCATGGAATTGTATATGATGACATAACCTATGGTGCATTAATCGTGGTATGATGTGAAAAGCAGTCAATACCAGTGACAACTGGATTAGTGCTGGAGATAAAAGGTTAAGAGCAAAATTCAGGTGTCAGTCCTCATTTCTTTGTCTAAGTATTTCTCATGCTTTGCTGAATGAAAACAGAATGACCCACCATAAACAGCATTACCTGACTTCTCACATTTCAGGAGAGGATAAACTTAGGAGTTACTCAATTTTGCTCATCTAATTTAAAAATACCCAATAACTTATCCTTCTGATCTTAATAACAATATATCTTACAATAGTTTTTATTTGATAGAGATCAAAGTCTCTATCATTGGACTGCCAAATACATGCAAGTGTGAATTCACCCACTGGTTATCTATTTATTGGATATTTATTGGGCTTCTACTAAGGACCAGTTACTGGAACCTACAATCTTAAAGAGAACGACCATACAAATAAGTATGTACCAGGTACAGGGTTTAATTTAATGTGTCGAGTGCTTTACAAAGTTTATAGAGGTCATTACGAAGACCCTATGAGAAAGATACATGCTGTGATCCCCATTTTACAGATGAGAAAAATGAGGTTCAGGGAGGTCAAATAAATTGAGTGTCATTGTTCCTGGTGAAATCGGGTTTCAAGCTCCGGTTTACATAGTTTAAAATCCTGCACCTTTAAAAAAAAAGCACTAGACTGTACTGTCTCTTAAAAATTATTAAAATGTATAAAAAATGTATCCAACTATATACTTATCATGGAAATAGATAAAAGGAAACAATGTAGCCCTGAATGTATAGGAAGCCATCACAGAAACACTACATTTGAGTTGAATCTTAAATGATGAATAACTCAAAGATGGAAGCACGCTGTGGGGTTGGCTGTGGGAAGGCAGACATTTTTTTCAAATACCAGTAAGAGGTCTTATGCAGCTGAGGGACAAGCGTATATAAGTTGCTAACTAAAAAGCTGGAAAAAAGCAAGTTGGAGCCACATGGTGAGGTGCCTCTGGAAATGCTAAGCAGTTGAAACTTCAGCCACTGGGCCAAGGGAGGCGTTAGAGGAATGCAAACAGGGAATGACATGGCTGGGTTCTAGAAAAATCTGTGACTTCAGTATGGAGGCAGGGAGGGTGGCTGAAGAGAGTAATTGTGCAAGGGGGTCAGAGTATGTTCTTGCATGATGAAGAGAAGGGGACTCAGTTTTAAAAATGCATTTAGTAAGAAAACAGGATTGAGAGTTCTGTGACCTGTGGTCGAGGGAGGGAGAAGGTGTTAAGCAGGATTCTGATGCGCTGTTTGGGTGACTTTTTTAAGGCTTCTGAGGACAAATTAGAGGGGGAGTTAGGAATTCCATTTTACATGGAATGTGGCTGCCTGTGGGACATACGGAGATTGCCAACAGAAAATTATTGGAATTCAAGAAAAGCAAGTGGGGCTTGAGATAAAGATTTAGAAGTCAATGTAGTATGTATGGGTGATGTTTAAAGCCACAAGCATGGCTGAACTTGGCACCTGGACGATAGCTGGGCCCAGAGTTTCAGGGACAAACAGCACATCCCCACCATATAGGCCACCGTCTGCTTCTGATGCTAGAACAGAAGCCCATGTACTTTAAAATCTGAAAACTCTTTAGTATACTGAAGCCTCAGTAAGGCAGAGTTTAACTTCCAAAAGAATCGATAGCACATACATTTGTTCCATATTCGGCTAGGGCAGAAACTGTTTACATAGGGAAAGTAAAGTTACTCTGTGAACTGAGAGTTGCTTAGGTATCTTAATTTTTTTCTCAGCTCATACCCCCCAAAATAACCAGTTAATACCTTTTTCTTTCAATCGATGATTTTAAAACTTGCATATTAGGGAAAGTATCTTGCAATCTATTGAAGATCTATTTTTATCATGGACCGAAAAGCTTAAGTAAACAACAATGGCTATTTCTGTGAATTTATTTCTGCTTATGCAATGGATGCACTGGATTATAGTCTGACTAAGGGCAAGCATCAAACTTTGCAAACTCTGAAACCTCAGCATGGTGAAGGGAGAAGGGGACGTTCTCGCTCTACCCTGGGAGCTCAATCAAGAGCTCTGCCATTAGCATTAATTCAATAAAGGGCCCCACTGCTTCTGTGTGGAAGAAATTACACTTTTATTTATTTATTTTTTTATTTTTATTTTTTTAAAGATTTTTATTTATTTATTTATTTGAGAGAGAGAATGAGAGACAGAGAGCACAAGAGGGAAGAGGGTCAGAGGGAGAGGCAGACCCCCCGCTGAGCAGGGAGCCCGATGCGGGACTCGATCCCGGGACTCCAGGATCATGACCTGAGCCGAAGGCAGTCGCTTAACCAACTAAGCCACCCAGGCGCCCCGAAGAAATTACACTTTTAAAGAATACATACATTAAATCTGGACTATAACTTTATTATGGGAGTTTGATGTGTTCTCCCAGGAAACAGCTTTAAACCAGGATATGTCAGCAATAATGATATTTTTCCCGTCATTATCCAAATTGTCAACAAAAGGAAAGATCATTATGATCCCATATAAGAGAGAAAGAATGGAGCAATAAACTAGATGCATATCCCACAGGATGATATAAAGCAGAATTATTCTAGGCAAGGGAGAGACAATGCTGGGGAGGTAGAGGTTGGAAGTTTTTCTGTTGTGTCAGAGAGGTGAAAATATACCAGTCAGCCAGTCAGAAAGGGCAAATCCTTGCTGCTTAGAAAGCAACAGCTGATTTTTTACAAAGAAATTTAGACAATGCCCTAGTTAATAGAGAAAGCGACGTGTTTTATTGTCCAGGTTGTCAATTTCTCTGAACTTGAAATGCCTCCCTGCCTTGGGTTCTAGGACATACAGCACCGTGGGACTCTCCCTTGTTGGGCTGCTCCTCCTTGGTCTCCGGTGCTCTAGTAGGTGAGGGGTTATTAAGCACCTTCACTCGCACTCATGACTGAAATCATTCCTGTCTATACACATGCACAACTTGTATCTCCATCCTGGCCTGTCCCACGTAGTCTAGACCTGTGCATTCAAATTACCTATTGGACATGTCCACTTGGGTGTCTCAAAGTATCACAGCTCACTCCACATACCTAACACGCAGCACTCCTGATCATTTTCTTCCAACCTTGGCTCCCTCCCAGGGACTAGCTCTCCCCACTCCACCACCACCTTCACTCACTCAAGTACTCAAGAAACTCTGAGCCATCACTTAAGCCTCTCCCCCTCTCCCCCTCCAAATATAATTCATCATAATGTCCCATTGATTGCCTCTCTCACTGTCTCCCAAGATTCAGAAACAAAGTATTTTAGAAATAATCATCAAGTCTCAAAATCTAGGTGGCACCAAAGACACTTAGTGGAAAAAGTACTTCTTGGCCTGCTGTTTTGACATTTGGTCATCTGCATTTTCATATGGATTTTGTTTCACTGCTTTACATTTTTCATTTCACAGATGAGAAGAAAACCAGACACCTGGTATAAGAGACCTCCCAGTACTACAAACACAGAAGGAGAGGTAGCTTTTCCTGCCTCTCCTGAGCTATCTGTTCATGGGTTTGAACATACGTGAATGCTAGCCACTTCTCTGCTTTGAAAATGTCTCATGCTACAAAAATGTTATGGGACCTCTTTCTGGACAGGAACATGTACATTATTACATTCACGGACTTAGGTTTAATGCTCAGCTGGTGGTTGGGGGGCAAAGAATGGAAGATGGGTGTCATTTTTCCTTTTAGGTACATGAATGAATTTCATGGACTTCTAAAAGTTCCTTTTCCATTTCCTAAACAATATAATCCACCTATATTTATTAGGAATGTCTATCTGGCCCGGCATGAAGAAGGTCCCGTGTCACTTGTGAAGAATGTGCTCACTTTCTAGGAATGGAAATGGGGGAAAGAAGCATTTCCATAATTAGTATCACCCTCAGCCGATATCCCAGGGCACCACCTTGTTGGCCCTGGGTGATTACGCATGATAAATATAAATTGTGTTTCCGATAATCAGGATAATTATGTAATACATACTAAATTCAGAATCCTATCGCTAAAAATGGTAGCAACCTACCACTGTCAAATAAAGACTGTAATTTACACAGCAGTGAACAGAAATAAGATATTCCATGAAGAAAGGCCAAATCTATAGGGGTAATAACATAGGAATGTGCTGAGCTGAGAAATAATTTTATGTGATCATGAGTCACAGTGACTATAAGATTTCAGTCAAATTTAACTGATTACATTGGTGTTAATGTCATCACTCCTAGCCAAAAGCAGAAATAGAAGGAAACCTGGAAGTCCATGTGCAGGCACTAGTCTTCTTTTTAATCCATCTCTGAAATGTGTTTGTCTTAGGCAGACACCAGGTAAAACGCCAATGAAGAGAAAAAAAAATCGACCCCGAGATAATTTTAAATGTGAAATAAAATCTGGAAGGAAGCCATGCCAGAATTTATTGAAAAACAGATTTTTCTCCTTCAAAAATGTTATTAAAAAATACGAATGTTTTTGTGACTTATTGCCAAGTTTATTTTATAGGCTCTCTGCTACTCAGATGCACCATACTGTACAATGTGATGGATGGGGGCTATTAATAATTTTTACTGAAGAGCAGAACAGCCCATGCTACACACTGCTATTAAAAAGGTGAGGTATTCTGAGAGTACATTCATTTCCTCATAAAGTCACATGTCACATCTCCCCCTGGATTTTCAAATAGTTCCTTCCGACAGACTCGCGTACTCTGCGGGTCCTGAAGGATGGGCTGGCTGGTGGGAAAGGGCTGTCACTTTGCCCCAAGAGGACAGTCCTAGTTCTCTGGCCAAATTTCCATCTGAAGGCATGCCTGTGTTTTGGACAGTGTAACCCTGTTTGTATTTCTGTCTGTTATCTGCATTTTAAGCCAAACCCCGTTTTATATATTCTGTTCCTACACTGCCCTCCAGCTGGGGGAGGCATGGCATAAGCGTGGGGAGCCTGTCCACTCTCAGTCCTGGCCAGCTCCCCGGAGCATAATCACCGCAGACAGAGTCCAGCCTCGGTCCCCCTGGCTTCCCATCAGCCCCATGACCAGCCACACTGAGGAAGGACTCGGAGGCTCATCAGCGGATAGAAAGATCAGAGAGACCACTAACTGAGGTCTTAATTATTGTTGCTGAGAAAATAATATACTCATTATACATATTTGTACATATCATGGATTCCTTGTCTTATATTTTTTTAAATTTTTTTATTGTTGTTAATCCCCATACATCATTAGTTTTTGATGTAGTGTTCCATGATTCATTGCTTGTGCATAACACCCAGTGCTCCATGCAGAACGTGCCCTCTTTAATACCCATCACCAGGCTAACCCATCCTCCCACCCCCCTCCCCTCTAGAACCCTCAGTTTGTTTTTCAGAGTCCATTGTCTCTCATGGTTCGTCTACCCCTCCGATTTCCCCCCCTTCATTCTTCCCCTCCTGCTATCTTCTTCTTTTTTTTTTTTCTTAACATACATTGCATTATTTGTTTCATAGGTACAGATCTGAGATTCAACAGTCTTATATTTTTAAAAAATGAGAGAGTGCCCACAGTAACTGACTCCTCTTTCCTGGGACGGACAAGATTTCAGGGGCTACCATCTCTTTTCCTTCATTTTGCTTTTTTTTTTTTTCCTCTCTTCCCTGCTAAGTCCTCCTTTTCTGAGGCTAGCATCTTCATCTCTCTCCAGCACACTGGGGTTTGAGCTGAAGTCCAGGTTCTGCTGCCCCAGGGGTGAACGGGGCAGAGCAGAAGTGAGAATCAGATGTATCCCTTCACCTGCTAAGGCTGGTACACCTGAGCCTTTACTTTGGGCTGAACCAGAGCCAAGGGCACACTGGATCTTGACCCTTCACAGAAAGAAAAGGCAATGGCTCCCGAGGGCCTGTCTCTGTCCACGGCAAAGAACATCCTATTCACCAGCTTCTTTATCCCAGTCCTGCTTGGTCCACTCAATACAACAGGTGGGTAACAAAAAACCAGCTCACAGTTCAAAAAGACAAAACTCTAAACCTTTACTCACTCTCTGGCTTTCTTTGAATAATAATCCTGAATTTGCTTTTCTGGTTAGTGTCTGGGGACAACCTGTCATTTACTCGCAAGGCCTCATCACCTGTGATGAGTGGTCACTGCCTGTCAGACTTTAACAACTGAAGCACAATCACAGGAGTGCAACACCCAGCTTTACGGGACTTACGTTAGAATTTCATGTGGTTGGGGGCAAGATGGGTCATATTCCAGAAGGCGGAGCCTGGAGAAGATACCGACCTAGGGCCAATCTGGGAAAGCCCCAATTGTAGGTGATTGTAATGGCAGAGTTTATCAGTAGATGGGAGAGACCGGCCAGTTGCATTGTATTAGAAAACCCTGGAGAAACTCAGGTACCCAGCAGGATCCTAAAAATTGGAATGGAAGAACAGGTCATGGTGCATGCAGGCACTGGTCACAAGGAACTGATGCAAAGATTCAGATTCTGGAACTAAGGCAGAAGGTCCTAGACAGATAGTAAAGGTGGCTTGTGACTTAGCTACTGAACTAGAGTACTGCACTCCTTCAAATCTCCTGGTTCTGGAGTTTAGGGTCGAGTGGAAGCCTATTATAGTGGGAGGCAAGTATTTTTAGGTCAAGGAATAGAACCAAGCAGGTCATCTTATTGGGTATTTTAATTTTCCCAGGCCAGATTTCCATCTCCCATCCATTTCTCTTACCCTAAACTCCCCTCTTCATAAATTTACTTTAAAACCTTTCTGATCTTTCTTCACATGGATCAAGAGTAGGCAAAGGGCTTTGAAAAGCAAATGGAATGACTTTATGGATACATAGCCAAAGGGAAGAGATATAAGCAGTTTTAAAGGTAAGTTTCTTATATTAACAGTTCAGTGAAATAATTCTATCTTTGCTCTCTTGATTTTTATTACAATACCCGCAGACCACAGAAAAGAATGGGAAGGTCAGCCCAACTTTTGTTAGGATACTAATGGGAAAGGTTATAAATCACTACATTGCACGAAGATAGAAAAATATGGAAATTGTCAAGATAAAACATGGTCAGGAGAATTTTGTGAGGAACAATAGTATTCCTCAGACCACATTTTTTTGAACCAGTGATTAAAAACTTCATTTCCTTGTTGGCTTTAACATCTAGCAGATTGGCATGCGTTTGAAAGCATAAGGAACTAGTACTAAAGAAATGCAAGAAGGAGAAGGAGGATTTGGTTAGTAATAAGCTTATTCCAGACCTCTTCAGATTAAGGTCAAGTATAAAATTCTCATTAGTTTCCAGTTTATTTAAATCAGGGTGGCCATGATTTGAAAGTCACCTCCATCATCCTGAGCTAAGAAGTGTGTGAGTAGGTCCACAAAGCCCAACAGGAAAAGTTATCTGTGGTTTCCTCTTTTACAAAGATACTTAGAATTGCTAGGCTCTAAGATTTTTTTTTTTAAGGTTGTATTTATTTTGAGAGAGAGAGAGAGCATAAGTGAGTGCCAGCAGGGGGAGAGGCAGAGGAAAAGAGAATCCCAAGCAGACTCCACACTGAGTGCTAAGCACAGAGCCCTGATCACAACCCTGAGATCATGACCTGAGCCAAAATCAAGAGTCGGATGCTGAACCGACTGAGCCACCCAGGTGCCCCGATTTTTTTTTTTTTTTTTTTTGCTTTTAAATCATCTTGGTCAAATTCTCTGAAAAAGGGTTCCACGAAGAAAAGCTTTGCTAAAACCCCACTCTGCCAGCCCTCCAAGCCTAGGCTGCCGTCAATTAGCGCATGAAACAGACTGGAGAGATGGCAGCATTTTCCCTCTTTGATTGTTAACTGCTTTCATTTTCCATTTTATTTAAGATACTTAATTTGTTTTTAGTGATTTACTCTTCTTTGTAATTAGATGTAGCGATTAGCAAGCATCTTTTCCTTGGCAATGCAGTTTCCCTTCAATGGAAATGAGCTTAAGTTAACATCACAGTTACCACTACCAAGTGCAAGGATTTGTAAAGGGGAAAACAACCGACTAGACTCCCTCTCTTGTGATTAAGTAATGCAAAGGAGAGGTAAGACAAAGAAAGAGGTAATTAGTAGGAGGGAGGAACAAAATGGAGATTTTTAAATGCAGAATCCATTCATAACACAACACTTCTCAAGAGAGCTGTTCTAATAGATTACCTTGCCGAAATGCATTATTTAAGTCTTAGTTGTTTGGAGCGAGAGGTAAATGCATCTTCTCTGCACTGGGCGCATAATGCCTTTCGAGTAAATGCAGGTCAATGTGAGGCTACTTACTTGTCTTTGCAAAATCAGATCTGATGTCAGCACAAAGGCAGAAGGAGATAAAAGGGGTTATTAATACCTAAGAATGTGACACAGATGCCCAAGCATACTGTGTGACAACACAGAATAAATATGGTAAAACATTAAATTGTGAAGACCACGGACTTTTTTTCTGGATCCTCTTTCACAAAGGGTTTCATCCCTTTTGTCCTAAGTGTTGGTCTCATATTTTGTAAGAATCTCATCTCAGTGTCTCCCGTCATCATGATGAATGCCGGAGCCTGGCTTCTCCTACTGGGGAGGATCGAGTGTCTGCCTCTGTCACTCTTTTTTTTCTGGTCTCCAAACAACCCACCTTTTTCCACTTGAAAGGCAATAAGGCCTTTTCCCAAGCTGAGAGGCTGTTTCCGAATGACAACTCCCTGTCACAGTTAAAATGTGAGCAAAAGACATGGAGGTTTACACGCCTCTGGTGAATCTCAGCTGCCCCGACCCTCTGCGGGTCACGGATTAAAACATCCCTCGGCTGCATCCTGGCTCCAGGTAAACCAGCATGAGTGGATGGAGAAAATAAGCCAACCCGGGAGAGCTGAAACACGGGCCACACACAATCACAGAGGGCTGCTCTGACGGCACTCAGCATTTCCGTGCAAATGACATGTTCTGGAATTAGGCAGCAGACCACCAGTTTGCTGCTTCCAAAAAAAAAAAAAAAAGCAAGGATTCTCCTTTTAATTAAGCCACAAACTCTGGCGCCTAAATTGGCATGTGTGAGCATACCTGTGTGCGCGCATGCTTGCCTCTTTCACGGTGGAGGATCTCAAAGTATTTTGCTCACAACACAGGAAGGAACTCCGTAAATCCCCTGCACAGAGTATCACAGGGCGATGTATTAGGGCCAGTGCTGACGTCGGTGCATAATTAAAAATACCAACAAAAAAATGAACGCAGATACAATTAAAAAGGATGAGTGACTGCTAGGAATAATAAATAACTTCCAAGATCAAAAGCAAACTGAATCCAGTTAATTACTCTAACCAAAAATATCAAAATGTAATTATACTGTTTCCACACATCATTATTTGCCATTCCGGGAAATTAGTGGACAAAATGATATTCAGTTAAAACAAGTGCAGTGCATCCTTCAAGGGTTTGCACGAGAATCCTTGCCAGCATCCCCAGCTCTAGGAGTTTCTACCAAGAAGTCTTGCGCATGTTTATCTGATGTTTAAGGTTTATCCGCCAGGGACATATTCTTCCTTGTGAAGATTCAGAAACCAAATGACAGACGTTCTTGGCAGGGGCACGCTGCAGGCAGGCCTTTCCCACAGTGCTTGAAACGCTCTCTCTCTCCCTCTTTTTTTTTTTACCTTTAAAAATAAATCAGCAAATGTATTTAACATAGAGACACGGCTCTTGTTTCCATTTGCTTTTTGTTTCCCTTCCAGAGAAAATGTTTTCAGGCAAAGGCTGGTTGCTATGGAAGCTTTATTGTCAACCACTTCAGTCTTAGAGGGTTGGAAAACATTCAACCATTTGAGTCACCTGATCTACTCAACATTCCCAAGTTCATTATAATAAGAATGAGGAAGAGGCAGGCCAGGTGATTTCAAAAAAAAAAAAACAAGGCAGTGCTTTGCCCATAAATGGACAATGCATAGCTGAGTCATGGGGACCTCGATAATCAGGACTGCTTCCGACACACTTTTCTTTCCAAAGCGACTCTTCTAAATGATGGCATTTTAGAAAAATAACACAGATTCTGAGATTTCTAAAAGAGCGCGCAGTTCCTGTCATTGTTACGTGCTTAGTGTAAAGTTAATGCCCCGCTATTCAGTTCGGTCAGGCAGCTACGTCTCCAGCAAGTTAATTTGCCATAGAGATGCGTTTTCATAAACATGAGTACAAATAAAGCATTGGAATCCACAAAAACTAGTTTTCCAAACTGGCGTGAAAAATGGAATGGCTTCCAACCTACCATTTGGACGTCCAGTCTCTGGGAACTCATGTGGGCTGTCATGTGGTCGATAGGATCTCATCCCAATACCATTAGCAGAAATGAACTGTAACCAATTGTAAGCGGCTACTAATTGCCCATGACAATGATGGAAAATACCAGCTCAACCTCAGAAGAGTTCATTTAGGCTGAGTGGTAGAGGTACAGTCTGAAGCTCTCATAATTATATCACAAGCTGACCTTATTAATTAGCCATTCTGGAGTTCCAGCTGTAAAACAGAGATCAAGAAAGGAGTGGTAGGCTGGGATCGCATTGACAACTTGGGTCGAGTTAAAGGAACTGACTGGCTGATTGAACTGGAAAAAAGGGCCTGGATAAATAGAAGTAAAGAATGAAGTTTTTCCCCGGTGAATTCAAAATTGCTCAATTGTTCTGTGCATGTGGATTATTATTAGCATCAAGTTTGTTCACAAGTTTGCTGGACGTATCAGAACCATTTCTGGGAAGCCCAGTTTGATGGCATCTCTCATCTCCATTCCTAGCTTATATATAGGCGCGTATTTACTTTAAATACCGAAATAAATTAAAACTGATACTAGCTTGAATTTCACAGTACCCTTTGTGAGGACAGAGATACCCCAGAGTGAAAACAATGTTGCCTGTCAGGACTTTTAAGGCTCAACTCCAATCCTGGGAATAGGCAGTTGGAATTTGCACATTAACTAATTTCCAGACACCAAACTGTTGCCATATGATAAACACCCTCTGAAAAGGGAATAGGCCAAGTGTCCCATAAGATGATTGACAGCAGCATTAACTCCTTCTTCTGTCAAGAAAATCAATAGACTACAGATGCAAAAAAAAAAAAGCTGGAGGAGACCATTATAAGTGACCACATCATTTTGCATCTATTGGCATGCTAATTCCCCGACAGAATAGGAAATTAAGACTGATGCCAATCATGATGCACAGCCTCCTGTCACACACTCTGGAAGTGGGGTACCGCAGTGGGCATCATCCAAAACGCCAGGAAGCGCATCTCCTCTTTAACTGAGAAGTGCAAAGGCAAGTGAAGTTGCAGATTCAAACACGGCGAAAAATAAGCTCTCTGGGTCCCGTGTGTGGATGGCTATTCACGCAGCTGTGAGGGTGGGTGTTCGTTTATCAGTCTGAGATGCCATGGCTTGAAATTAAGGAGCAAGAGGACCAAGTGGTGTCCGCAAGGTCCTCTTGCAAGAGCCTGGCTCTGTTTGGGTCACTTCCATTCTAATGAAGGGAGCTGAAAGTTGAATTAAAATTCTCCAGGCTCTTTGAAAAGTAGAGAGGGAAAAACCTTGGCCATTGTGTGGTGTTAAGAAAAATGACCTAAAACTTACAAGTAAGATGGGTCAGGGTAGTATACCAGGTTCTTCGTTGTCACAACGGGGCACTGTTAGACACTTCTGCCCCACGATTATTTTAAAACTCTCTAGAATGTACCTGTGTCTGATTTTGATATGTACTAATTCATTTGATAGTACAGATTAACTTCTAGATACATGTTTGGCTCAAAAGAGAACCCCAAAGGTGTCGTTTATTACTTTCTAGGATATTAATCAGTTTTATATACAATCAAGAAAATTTATGCTAATATTCTTTCCTAAATGCCTATAAATACCCAGTTACTCAAATGCTTTGTAAATCTGTGTTACCACCTTACCGGTTTCCTCACTGATGAGTTAAATAAATCTTTGATACTTGTTCATTCTACACTTGACTGAGAGCTACATTTGACCATTTTGGAGACAATCCTGACAGCAAGGTCACTGTTAGTCATTGAGGAGGATTCTAATGCTTACCTTTCTCCACTTTTCTATGGGTTAAATTTTACAAAATGAGTTCAGAAACTACTGGACTGGTGTGTATATAGGCTTTCCCCCCCCATCTTTGATTTGACTTTTCCTTGTATTGCTCTCCTATCAGCAGAGAACATGCTCATTTGACTGCAGAAACCTACATTTTAATATTTCCTCACAAGTATAGTTTAGCTACTTAAAAAAAGCCAAGAAAGGCATTAAAAGAAAAGTCAGAGCACATTAATTTTCTCTGAGGGGCTGTCTCACGTGGTCATGGCCTCCTTTCTTGTAGGTCCTGGGCATGTGGGTCACTCTTCTCTCAAGGCCGACAGAGGTTGATTAACTTCTATAAAAGAGGCCACGTTTCTCACAAAAGTCTTCGTTCCTGTGCCGCAGAGCCCCCAAGGGCAACTGCCTCACCCACATCTCCTGAGAGACCCGAAATTTCACTTTGTGCCCTCAAGTGTGGGGACACCATAGCAGCTTGTTCAAATGACGAGCCCTGCATTTGTTGGGGGAGGGGCGAGGCCCACTGTCCCCGAGCATGAGCCCGCTCCTCCAGGAAGCTAGTGGGACAAAAGTCGAATCAAACGTTCATGCTGTGGGCATACTGCTTTGTACCTTTTTCTGGAAATCATCCTTTGTGGTAGGAATTTCAGAAGGTAACTCAGCTAATTGATACTTAAAAGTCTACCCATGACAGTACATGAACTAAGGGTGATAAAGGAATGATGCCAAATGCAACAATTCTCTTTTTAAAAAATATGACCACGTTACAGAAAATTTAGGCAATAGAAGACGACATACAGCCTAAGACAACCACTATTAGTGTTTTGATGTATTTCCAGCCTGTATTTTTTAAGTTTATTGTACACACACACACACACACAATTTTTCACTTACACTATGTCAATTTCACCTATACATTGGTGAGGGTAAAGCCTAGCCCTCACTGACCTGCTTATGAAATTCTACTAGATCACTTATGTCCTAGTCAAGTTCTGACAAACAGAAAATAGTAAATAAATATTAGCCATTTCTCCTGATTATTATTCTAATTATAAGTGGCCGAAAGATATTCCATTAAGCGGAAAGGGCATAATTTCTTTAGGTATTTCCTTATTGCTGGATATTTAGATTGTTCTCAATTTCTTATGATCATAAATAATGCTGTAACTTCATTACCTACATTTCTAAATTACAAATCTCTCTTTTGGTGATCTCTCAGCTGTGTCTGTTAAAACATCTAAATATTGTAACCTATGTTTCTTTTTAAACTATTAAATAGAAGAAACATGGAAATTCCTTTAATTTTTAATTGGGAGGGGGAAGAGAAGTTTTTTAAAGAGGAGTATCCAGGATCAGACACGATTTACTCTGTATTCTCTAATTCAATCTGGAAGGGAAATGCTATTTATATTCTTTTAAATATATATGTATATAGAAATCTCTTCAACTTGCCAGGTCTCTGAAGTGCCTTTTGCTCTCGACACCGTCAGAGTTAAAATGCTCCACGGGCCACTCCTGATTGCTTCTCCTTTTCTGCTAACTACTTACTCCATAAAGCTTTTGCTGCCTGGCTTTTGCCTCTACCAGCCACTGAACGGACTCTTCTCAAGATCACATAGCACTACTCCTTTTTAAAGCTTGTCGTTCCTTCAGCTTCCATGACCGTGTCCTCCTGAGTCCACTGCCCCCTTCTTCGGGGGGCTCCTCAGCCTGCCCTTCTCAATGTAGGGCGAAGGAGCTGTGATGGTCCTTGACCTTCTTCTGGCACATACCCTCTCCCTGAAATGTTGTGCTATCTCTAGACTGGAGTCTAATTCCAGGATTTTCAGTTACTATACCCTTTTCCCCTCCCAAGTCCTATGGGCACCTCAAACTAAGTGAGTGCAAAACTGGTCATCTTTGCTGTGGTCAACTGGCAACCTCTGCCATAGCAGACTGTGTCTTCAAAAGGTGGCTGCCATGACCACCCCATCCCACGGGCTCTTCTGCAGCAGAAACTGCCACCCCCCCGACCCCCTCATGGAGAACGGGAGTCCAGCGGAAGGGGCGCTGTTTGACTTTTGAGGCTAGGTCACAGAAGGCTGTGCAGCTCTTGTTGGTCCTACTGGCCCCCTCCCCCTACGGCAGTGTTCTCTCTGAAAACCCAGGAGCCGTGCTGCAGGAGGCCCAGCAAGCGTGGCCAGGCGTAGATGCGCTTCAGCCACCGGCTCCAGCTGAGCTCGGCTTTTCAGTGAACCAGTCCTACACATCAGAGGGCAAAGATTCTCCCCTCTGAGCCCCTTCTCCCCCAGGCCTTACCATGGCCTATAAAGACTTACACAAACAGGAACATAGATTCTAACAGCTCCATCCCTGAGATGACCCTAGCCCTCCCTTAAAGTATCTGCCTGCAAAAACTCAAAGCTGCCAAAAACATTTCCCATTTGTTCCAACACCTTTGCATGGACTTTTGTCTCCCAGCCTCTGTGGAGAGTAGGAGCCTAACTTCCATTAAGCACCAGTTAACAAACCCAGGTGGGTGTCACATGGACCAATCCCTCCTCCTTCCAGTTTTTTGTCATTTTTCATTTCCTGACTCTGAGCCCCACCCCCTCCCTGTTCTGAATCATTCTACCTTTAAAACTCCAGTCCCCTCTGTACAAATCAAAGTTGAGTTCAGTTCATGCTGGACTCTCTTTTCTGCTCTAATGGTATATACTAGTGATTAAAGTCTGTCCTGACCACTTTACCTGGTGTGGGGCCTTGTTGATCTTTGAACAGGCACATATAAGTGAAGAAGCTGCCGACGATTCCAGTCCTCAGCCCACTGAGACACTGGCAGTCGTCTGAACCTTGCCAGCTGAGGCCCCAGACACCATGGCTATTCCCTGTGCAGATTCCTGACCCGCGGATTCCATACTGACAGGGTCATTGTTTAATGCCGCAAAGTTTGGGATGATTTGTTATGCAGCCATAGGTACCTGCTACATCCAACAAATGCACCAATTCTTCCTGGCTCCCTCTGCTGCCTGAGGCATAGGTCTTGGCATATCCATTTACAGGCTGGGGCAGAGTCTAGATGAGCAGCAATACCCCACATCGGCTCTGCCGCCGTGCTCTGCTGCCTCTAATCCATTCTGTCTATTACTGAATTAATCTTTTTAAACCACAGGCCTAACCATGTCATTCCCTTGTTACAAAGCCTTTAAAAGACATCCAATGTCTAGAGAGAAAAGTCCAAACTCTTCAGCGTGGCATGCTAAGTCCTCTAAAATGTGGCCTAAATTTACGCTCCCTGCCTTATCGCCCATTTTACACTGCCCATTTAAATCCAACTGGATTAGTCACTCTTCTCCAGAGATGTCCAAAATTCTTCCATGGCTTTGCCTCAAACGCCTCTTCTCATCACCAGGAGGATACCTTTATGCTTCCTTTCACGCATAGCTCTGCCTCACCAAATGTCCTCAGCACTTAACTGCCTTCGTCCTGGTCTGTCCACCTTTCATCTTGTATGGATATTTGGTTTTGCATCTTTTCTCCTCTACTCTCCTGCTGACTTCATTAACAGCGCATATCCTGTCTTGGATATTTCTCTATCCCCATTGCCTAATGTGCCTTGCACAGAAAGGGCATTCAGTATTTCTATCATTGCTGAGAGTGTATCAGAAACGCAGACTTTATTGGAAGGGAAAAAAAGTGTAATCATCTGCCTGGAAATTTGTTCAACCTTAACATTTAATGAACACAAAGTTCAAGGCCATCGGAATGTTCACCTCTGGTTCGTCCTTTGGAAGTTCTGGGAAGGCAGCACTCCCTAACTTTAGGGGGAAAAAAAAGAAGCTTCGAGTGCAGTTTTAATTTCAGGTGCCTCAAGAAGAGGTCTGTAAAGGAACATACTTTTGCTAGTGCTGTGTGGTAATACAGTTGGTTTAAAATGCATGTATTATGAACCCATTTCTGTGGGAATGTATTATTGTGATAGGCCAGTTATTCCCAGTGATTGAATAATATAGAGTCAAATCCAATCATAAATGGGATGCATCTCATTCCAGGCCCTGCTGGAATGCACTGGCATTTGATAACGAAATGATGGACAGGTGCGGCTTGTTGTATAATAATGAGGCGATTTCCACGTCAATTGCGATGCCTTCGGAAAGGCGTCATTTAGGAGGGGAAGCCAGTTGCTAATTTCTTTCATCTGTGCAACTCTGGCTAGCTCTTTCCAGCAGTCAACGACATATATGTTTATGCCTCTTGCAAAAAAGCTGGGAGTTTTCAGGTTTCAGATGAAAGTGTTTTCTCAATGGGTGATGCTAGATTAGCATCCAGACACCACCTAAATATGTAAGAAACACACCTCTCATCACCTAGGGACCCTTTCTTTGTTGTTCATTCTGTTTGGTAGCTGGTATCTGAGGTAACCCACATACTGCGTGAAGATAAATGATTTCACCAAACTTAGCAAAAATTCTGAAATCCAAATGCTAACTTTATAGATACAAGATAGCCCTGAATTCCTGTGCTATTTGTTCTTGAGTATTCTGGCTAAATTCCTTTCAGAGCCTGGAATTGTACAATTCTGTTGTCTCCTACGGCCCCAAGTCTCTCAAAACCACCTCACATCAACACAGTGACACACAATCCAGCCAATGTTTCCAGAAAATCAAACCCTTAATTCTTTTAAAAAACCCAATTCTTGAGGATCAATTTCCCTTTCGCTGGTTGCTCCCCTCCCCCCCATGAGCGCCTGCCCCTTTAAGAAGGCTGAAAACACCTTTCCCTGGAATTTCCAGAAATATATTTTTAAATGAAATTTTATTTTGGTCTCACCATGCAGGAAGCTATTACCCGTCTGTTATCTTTATGTGCGTGATTAGGAATAATAGCTGATTTGTGAAGTTATCTATTACGGGAAATAATCAAGATTAATGAGCCCTGTGGCACTTGCTGAATGCCTCGAGAGATTTATTGCTCAGGCTGTGCATTTCTCTTGTTGTGCTGTTGGTGCTGTCAGGAGGTGTTTCTTTTTTTTTTTTTTTTTTTTTTTTACAAACGCAAATGGAGACCTGGATTAATTGTGGAGAGGAAAAGAGCTCTTTCAATGTTATCAAATATTGGGGACTGCTCGGTCCCATCTCTCCCAGTGACATGGTTTTATTTTATATAATGTGGTTGGAGTTCAGTCCCCATCTGGCTTTAGACCCAGGTAGGGAAAGTTTAGCTCACACCCTCCATGGCTCATGGGCTGTCCACATGGGAGTCCTGTCTCCAAGTGGAGACTGACCCTAGCTGGACAGAAAAATACGGCTGCCGCTGCTGACAGTGCCCAGTGTCAATCACTTGCTCGACCAGGGAGGGGTCATTCCCCGCCCCCCTCCCCCCGGGGGGACTGCCCCCTAGCTCTGGGGCTGCCATAGACGGCAAAACGAATGCCACGGTGCAGATGTATCTTTGTTCCGAACGTCTGGATTCATTCAGGACAGTTCTGTGTCCTATGCATCTCTGGAAATGGAACGGTGATCCTGGATTCAAATGAAACGTCGGCAGGACTGCTGCTATATTGTACCAACTGGGTAGTTAACATACAGTTGCAAAGACTGTTTCGAACACAAAGCAGATAGGAGGCAGAAACAAAAAAGCTCCAGTGACCAGCTCCCGTTCGGGAGAAGCAGAAGAAGGTGTCAAGTAAGGGCAAAGGTGTCTTTGCCTGCCCGCGTTCGAATCGCTCTCGGCAACATGCACCCCCGCCATATGTGAAGTCTTTGAGCCTCAATGGCCCATTTGTAAACTGTGGAAATAACAGTACTGGCAGCACAGGTTGCTGGGATGGCTCAAATGAATTAATACATGCACCAGTACTCAGGAGAACTTCATAAATGTCAGCTATGGTTATTGCTTTATGTAAGTTTGTCAAAATGTATTTGCAATCCCCTAGACCCTGCATCCATGGTGTTCTAAAATACTGGTTCAAATCTGCAAGTGCCCAGTTTTCTTTCGTTTGTTTTTCTCCCCCAACTGACAAAGTAAGGGTAATAAGGGATGAACCCCAAAGAGGAGTGAAAAGGTCTAGCTTCTAGACCCAGTTCAGTCACTAACAAGCAGTATGATGTTGGTAAAGGCACTTCCCTATCTTTGGGTCTAGTTTTCCAGTCTATCAAATACAGAATTGGGAAATGATCTCAAGTATCTTCAGTGATGGTATCACATAAACCTATAGGTTGTACTCCCTTTGTGTTAGGGGGAGGAACAGCACCAGGAGTAAATGCAAAATCAATGTAACATACCTGAAATTTTATGTGAATGGAAGACAATCCTATCAAAGGTATATCTGAATATTTAGAAGATTGCTACCCTTACCAACTAACAAAGCCACAGGGTGTTTATCTGTAGACATTTTAGTAAGTCAGAGCCTCTAAAAACTTACTTTGCAAAATACAGGAATAGCAAAGCCTCCCAATAGGATACTTTTAATGTGCTCAAGCTTGCATTTCCATAATGATATTAAAAGGGCCATTGGGTTTATTTAAAAGCATATATACTGATGACCTTAGCAGTTAGACGATAATGGCCTTTTTGTTGAAGGGGTTATAATCTAGACCATAATTCTCATATTCTCTTGGCCGAACTTAGAATACTGTTTCTTTTTTCTTTTATGTTTTTCCCAAAGACTTGTTAATTACCAGGTAGAGCTGGAGCTTTCAACACCAATAGGAAATTGGCTATTTTTTCCAGCAATATATTTGTTTTCAATTTAAAAGCTCAAATTGCTGCTTGTGGATTATACCACTTATAAATTCAAGAGTATGATTTCTTCATTTCTGTCTCCCAACCTTACCCTTGAGAATGCCTGCTAACGTACTATCTTCTTAAAGCCCTAATCAAATTCCAAGATGTCATCATCAACCTTTCCAAATGATACTCATTTCCCCCTTCACAGAGCCCCCCAGGCCTTCACACCTCGAGTGTAGAATTCTGCATGGCACACTTCATTGTGCGCTGTTGCATTCTGTCATTCAGCCCAATGAGACTCTAAGCTTAGGGACCATTTCTAGCCCATATTTACTCAAAAAATAGTCAACCTTGTGTCTGTGTATTCCTCTATCTGTCCAACTAGATAAAAAAAAAAATACAAGGACTAGGTCTTCATTACTGTTTGTTTCCATGGTTTCTGACACATACCATCCATAAAGCTGCTGCTCAATACAAGTTGTAAACTAAATGATTTCACTTGTTGGGGTTATCCCCAGCTAGAGAAGAAGAAAGTGGATTCTTCTGGAGGGAAATGAATTATCCAAGTGGTAGGTTTTTTTTTTTTTTTTTTTCCCTATGCCAAAAAGTTATTTGCTCAGACCACTGACAATCAGTATGGAATGGATCCATCAGTGGGCTGGTGACTGCTCTGAACCCCTGATTGTGGGGTTCAGCCCCCTGGATTGAGAGAATGGTAAATAAAGCCTAAAACAGCCCATATTTGGTTGTTGTAATTGGTAGCAATTAGCAAAGGGAAGCATGAAGACATGGTTACCACTCGCCAGGCTCTGTTTCAAAGCCCTCTCCATCCCTTCTCTAATTTCCTCTTCCCTACCACCAAATGCAAAAGCATTATTCACCACCACCACCCCCTTTTAAAGACAAAGGAATCGAGGTATAGAGAAGCTATGTGGCTTGCCCACATAAGTGTTGGAACCAAGACTCCAATTCGAGCTGAGTGCAGAGTCCTTGCTCTGAACCACTCAACTTTGCTGGAAGGGTCAATGACAAATGCATTTCTCACCCACTGCAGGAAAAGAGGAATTGGAAACATGGAAAAGACAAAAAAAAAAAAAAAAAAAAAAAAAGCAGAGGGTTGAGCTGAGGTTTTAGAGGGAGGGGGCATGACACGCCACCTCGGTAAGAGCTCTCAGGGAGAGTGTTCCACCGTTCACAGGCTGGTTGTTGGGCACATCCCCACTCATGCCGATGACAGAATCAAATACATAGTAGAGTCCCCAAACTGCCCTGAGCACCAGTCCCCACTGGCTTCTCCACCTCTCTCTCACTTAAATTCAATCACATTTAAGTTCAAGAGCTCCTATAAGCCACTTGCAGAGCGAGCCAAGAAACTGAAGTACACATTTGCTTCCAATTATTAGGAATCTGCCAGTTGGCATAGCCCCCAATAATGGGCATCTGTCAAAATGATAACAGTACTTTCACCAGCTCGTTTTTATTCTCCCAACAGAGGTGTCAGCTGTCAACAGATTCTGGGGTATGAACAGAAGTGTCATTATGACCTCTGACCTCACTGCCAATCAGGATAGGAAAAAAAAAAAAAAACACAGCCAAAGGAAATGATACATATTGGGACGGGACCTGGGGTTAGGATCCTTCCTCACAGGTGACAGTTTCTGTGGAGGGAGAATAGGAACATTTTTTTTCTGGAATAAATGGAATTCTTGATCTGGCATCTGTTTGGAGACATTAATATAAAGTGAACCTCATCCCGTTCTAAGTATTAGGACACTAGTGATTTCATAAGGACTGGGTCTTACATGCAAAGGGGCTATCTGAAGGATGGCCAAGCTCTAGTGTGTTTGCTTGGAGGTCTGGCTTGCTTTGGCAGCTACAATAAACATCTTAGAGTCAGCAGGCTGCTTCTACCATGGGTAGAATGGATTTTATACCATAGGCAACCAAGTCACAAACCATGGGATTAGCTGTAGACCGCCATGTGCTTCACATCAAGAGTAGAAAGAATTTAGGTTTCCGTTTATATTTGGAAATGTGACATACTGGCCGTGGAGATTTGTAGTCAGGAAATCACAGCATTTTAGATATAGAAGGGACCTCAGAGCTCATTTAAGTAACCCCTTCGTTTTATAGATGGGAGCAGAGAAAGCCAGGTGGGAGAAGTGAATTCACACACAGTTCCTTGGCTGCTCACAACAAAGGGAAGTCTGGAACCCAAGTTCTAGGATTCTTAAGGCATCACGTTTTCCACCCTGCAGGGAAACATGGCACACGGCCTTGCACGGATCAGCCACCAGTACTTTGTTGCTCAATAAATAGCTGGGTGATCTGGAAATCTAGAAAACTTGGAGGGAAGAGAGTTTGGAGAGAGGTATCACCACCTGGGCCAGGTCATGGGACTCATGTCCGCCATTATTTCAATGAGAGACATGAGCTTGCCCATTGGCTGCAACTGGACAGATTTTATTAAGGGTCCTCTGTTGGAAAGAGCTGCAGGCTGCATATCATTTTGGGGTGTGCTTTTTGGAGAGTAATTAATTAGAGTTCTGAAATCAAAGAGCACTTGCGGGTTAAGCAGGGGAGGGGGGGCAGTGTGTAAGGGAGCAGGGAGGGCTGGAGTCCAAAAATTATTTAACTTCCCTTATTCCTCTCTCCTCCATGGAACCCTGGCTCCAACCAGAAGAAGGAACCCTGAGCCCCATCCCCAGTCCACTGGAATACTGACCAATCTCTCATAAACTGGCCAAAGTTGCAGGAAAACTCAAAAGTTCCGGGGAAAGAAAAGTAGACCTGGATAGTGTGATATTGACCTCGGTAAAAAAAAAAAAAAATGTGTGAGTTACAAGTTATGGAAGAAAACCCCAATATAATGGGGAAATCAGAGTCCAGGGACAATGCATCCATTAAATGACCAATATACCCTGAAAGTCTTTCTTTCCCAGGAAAGGATACCAAGAATTTCCAGCTCATACACACTAGAAACCCTTTAGCAATACTTATTTACAAGAGTGGTCAAGAGACTGTGTCAAGTACTTTAGAGAAAAATAAACCTATCAAAATACCCTAGTCCAAACTGCCATCTACTTCTACACGGATCCCTCATGAGAATCTTCACATGGAGGTAGGTCCCAACATGTCTGTTTAGTGGATTCTCTCTCTTTTTCCTATCTCTGCTCTTCCAGGTTCTGGCTGGAATGTGAATCTCCAATTTGCCACAGTGGCAAGACAGGGAAGCAGGCTTCTGATGTAGGGTCCTTCCTAGGAACACATTCTATCATGAATGTCATGCTCTCATCCTAGCATTCGTTAGCCAGTTTTTTAAAGTCAGATTATTCCAGGTATGACTTAGCTTAATGTCAGTACAGACAGTGAACTTGAATTTTCAAGAGACACTCTTTCAATTATGATACTGAGATTGAGACATCCACCCTCCCCAAGATTTCTTCTCTCCTTCCAGGCTGGTCTAGTAAACAGGACATCACTTGGTAAAGCTAGCTTCTTCAAACCACCTTACTTTCTAACTGATGCTATTCAACATGAGACCAGACCCTGCTATATGAAAAATCTTATCTGTAACAAGGTAAGTTGGTAATCCTTCACTTTACTACAGACTTTATGACAAGGTTGAGGTGGCCCTCTCCTCCAAAATAAGCACCTTTTAAAGAACCATTTTTGCACATTTCTAAGAAATAGATGCTCAAGCAACATTTCAGAAATTCAACCCCAATTTTTGCAAATACCGAACAAACTCCTCTAACAAAGCCAACTTAGAAACAGAACACAGAAACCCGTGTGCCTCTAGGAACCGACAGCTGGGTCGGTTCATTCATTCGAATGACAACAGACATGGGTCAAGTGACAGTTCATAGGATTTCCTTTCCATTAAGTGACTATATAAAGACTTTGATTCAAATTAAATGCTGTCCCAGCAAAGGGACACCATTCTCCTCTACCCCCAGGACAGCACCTTCCTCTCCTTACCACGTAAGTTTTTTTTTTAAAGATTTGTTTATTTATTTATTTGACAGAGAGAGAGAGAGAAAGAGCACAAGGGGGGGGGGGGGGGGAGTGGAAGAGGGAGAAGCAGGCTTCCTGCTGAGCAGGGAGCCCGATGTTGGACTTGATCCCAGAACCCTGGGATCATGACCTGAGCCAAAGGCAGTCACCAACCAACTGAGCCACCCAGGCGCCCTTTTAAACGAAGCACATAGTGAGGTTCTCTCAACAGTACGCAGTGAAAAGGCCCTTCAGTATCTGACTCAGTATCATGCACACATTACATGCTCGCAAAATGAGTGTTTGAGAGGAAGGTAATGATCAACACATACAGAAACCTCTGGGACTAATACTGGTGCTGCCTGAAATTTACGAGGTCATACACTTCTCTAGATGCCCCCTGTAGGTCAGGAATCTACCTTCTGGGTGATCTTGGGTCAACTTCCAACTCTACATTCCTTATCTAGTAGAGGAAATAGAATAGTCATATATGTAATCATTATAATAGTAAATATATGTAATCATTCGCTCATTCATTCCATGAATATGTACTAAGCAATTGGAATGAGCTAGGAACTGGGCACTTACCCAGAAATAATTCATTAAAGATGGTAAAAGACTTATAAGCAGACACATTTATTTAAACAAAGATAGAGGGGCGCCTGAGTGGCTCAGATGGTTAGGAATCTGCCTTCAGCTCAGGTCGTGATCCCAGGGTGCTGGGATCGAGCCCCGCATCGGGCTGCCTGCTCAGCGGGGAGCCTGCTTCTCCCTCTCCTTCTCCTGCTCCCCCTGCTTGTGCTCTCTTGCTCTCTGTCAAATAAATTTAAAAAAATCTAAAAAATATAAAGAAAAAGCAAAAGGAAACTTTTAATGGGGTCTCTACTTGGAGCTTTAATACATTACCCAAGTCTCATAATGAGTCTGTATTACTTCCCTTTTTTAGGTGAAAAAATTAAAGTCTGTGAAAAGTGAAATGAACTGCTTAAGGCAACCGTGGCATTGCCAGCATTTGAACTACTGTCTGCCAGTGCAAAACTCTTCCCATTCTGTTACTAGCGCTCACCAACATGGAGAAAACGTTTACAAACCAGGGAGCAAATGACTTTTATAATCTTTGTTATTCAGCCAGATTCAGTTTTTTTAGTGTTATGACTCATACAAATGGCTAGCAACTAACAGATCCCAAAGTAATATTTTTTATTACTAAATGGTATTGCTGTTTGCACTGTACTGTGGTAATTCTGATCACACACAATGATACAGCCGGGTGATAGCAAAAGCCAACCCAGGAGATAAGGCTGAGTGACAGCTTCTCTTTCTATTTTGAATAGCTAAATTCCACTGATCTGCATTTTCCCCATATTTTGTTGAGGTGATAGCTGTACATCAACCCAAAAGCTAGATATATGCTAAAACCAACGTCTACTGATAAAGTATGAAAAAATTATAGAACAAGAAATGCTTTAGGTCATAGGACGTTATTTCCAGTAGATTCTAAAAAAAAAAAAAACTTATGAAATTTACATGTTTTTCTAATGTGCTCCCCTCCCCCAAGTCCCTCTGAACAAATTTAAGAATGTTTTCGTTTTTACTTCAAGGCCAATAAATCAGAGGATTCTTAAAATCACAGAGAGGGCAGGGAGGTAAAAAAAAGAAAAAAAAAAAAGGAAAAGAAAGGCAGGGTAGTTTTATACATTCAGGGCATGAAGGACATACACTGCTATCACACCTCAACTGTGCTCAAGGAATACAAACAGCAGCTGAAAGGAGGAGGCAATCTGCTCAAGCGAATTCATCAATTGTAAAACAAATCTCTTTTGGTCCAAAAGTGTTTGCTTACGTAATTCTTTAATCATATTACATTTCTACCAAAGATGGGAGTAGTAGAATTCCCTGAATGAAAGAAATGGACATGCCCAAGAGCACCATCACTCCCAGATCATGCCTATTGAGCATCCACCGCTCTGGAATCTCTCCCCCACAGGTCAAGAGCACAGTCCGGGGAAAAGAATACAGACCTGCTGCCTTGGATTCTTCTCTATAATTTCTGCAGGCAGTGCATGAAGAGACAGAGCCATTCACACTTTTGTGATCCGATACAATAACTCCTTCATCCAGCTTTTAATGGGTGTTAGATTTCTATCTAGCCTTTCTGAGTAGTAAGTTTGTAGGGGGTATAGACTGATTGCGAAAGATGGGAGGAATCTGAGAGAAAAAAAGGTCTGAGATAAATAAAACTGCCAACTCTAGAAATCAGTCCAGCACTAAAGTGAAGCCAGTGAAAAATACATTTAGGAAATCTCTCTCTTCCAGGACTTGGGACCAGGTATTCTCTATTCATCTGCACCTTTAATGTGGGCAGAACTTGTTCAACTCCGGAAAAGCAATGAATTCGTTCCCATTGCAATCATTTTCTCTGAGCAAAGCATACATTTATGAAAGGTGAAATCTGTAGCACCCATGAGAGAAATGTTGTTGAACTCTGTTTCCCATTGCATACATTCCCCACAAACTGCTTTTAGGATAATACAAGAAAGAGCAATTACGTAGCAACTGGAAGAGGAAATTAAAAGAAAATTTAGGCCGAATGTCTTCAAGAAACCCTCGATACTCTATCAGACTGCGGATTGCCCTCCAGAGGAATGAACCCAAACCTTAAATGGAAGAAACAAAGTCTTGTAAACAATGACCCTGAACTAGCAGAAAATGGTCTGCTGTAGTCTACCTATGCAGGTCACTTCCCAACCCTCATTTGAAACTTTCATTCCCTATGCTATGCTTTTCTCAAGGATTATTTTAGGCTTTAGTTGCAAAGCTCCTAACGTTTTTTTTTTTTTTAAGCATTATTTATGTCTACATCCTGATGTAACCGTTTGAAAATCAGACTCCTACAGATTTTGCTTTGACTCACACAATTTCTAGGGGAACTGGAATCCATAAAAGTGAAATTAATTTTATGTTTATGTGTACTGTATAGTTAAGATTATGGGTGAGTCGTTCATAATTCATCTGTCAAGAGAATCACCCTGTACTTCAATAGATCTCAGAGGGCATCAGCATGTTTAACACACTCGGCAATACATAACTTTGGAAATAATGAATTTCCAGTTTCCACTTTACATTTTACTAATTGAACTAAAACACATATTTTTATAGGGCTCAGAAGACTTGCATCATTTTCGGGAGACAGAAGAATACATATACAAGACTGCTTATTTGGAAGATAGAAATTTCTAATGCCAACAAGGTGACCTAATTACTTTTGATATTTTGCTCACATTTATGGTGTCAAGTGTCTAGTTATAAACGCATTCCAGAACACCTTCAAAGCTGGACTAATCAGGACTAATCCACCAGGAATTATTCAGGAATTTTTCCAGTGTAAGTATTCCCCACTTCACCTGAATTTGCCTTTAAGAAGAAAAAAAAGAAAATATGAGCAATTAAAATCATGGTAAAAACTTCCATCAGAATAAAAGCAGCCCATCACCCAGTTACCCCATGATGGGCATGAAGGAGGGCATGTGATGGAATGTGCACTGGGTGTTGTATGCAACTGATGAATCACTGAATTCTACCCCTGAAACTAATAATACACTATATGTTAATTAAATTGAATCTAAATAAAATAAAAGAAGCAAATGAGAGGTCTCCTGTTCTGGCATGTTCTGGCGTTGGCACATATTCCTCCCATCTCACACAAACTGTTCCTACAACCACTCTGTACACGGAAAATCTGGTATTTAAAACGATAACCCTGGGCATCGTATGAACCACAATCACCACGGAGACATTAGCTTGTCCCAGAGTTAATGGTTTTTAAAACTGCAAAGAACTCAGGAAATTGCCACTTTATAGTGAGGAAATTGAGGCCCAGAAAAATAAAGTCATTTGCCTAAGGTCACTGAGCATTAAGTGACAGAGCAAGAATTCAAAGCCAGATCTTATCTACAAGCCCAACAGTGCTCTCACACCTTTCTCCTTTACTCTAACCTGGTTTTTTTTTTCACTTTCATTTTATTTTTTGTATTTTATTTTATTTTTTAAATACATAGATTTTTATTTTTATTTTTTATTCTTATGTTAATCCCCATACATTACATCATTAGTTTTAGATGTAGTGTTCCATGATTCATTGTTTTCTGCAAAGCTACATGCTCTCAATAACCAGTTAAATTTGCAAGGCAAGTTCTACCCCCCCCCATCCCCTTTAAGCCTGAAATTCTGCTATTGACTACCAATGCCTTGATTTGTGGATCTCAAACCAGGTGATTTAAATTTTCCTCAGGCTTAGGAAGCTGAAAACAGATAATGCCCACAATCCAAGCAATGCCTGTTGTCCATCGAGTTTCACTTGAATGAAGGCACATCATTTTAGAATACGCCACGAGAGGCTCAAAACACCCACGCAGCTAGAGCCAGGCTCTTCCAAGCGGATGTGGGGTGCTATGTGTTGCACTGTTAACTCAAACTTCCCTTGTTATCAGTCACTACTTAACTTAGTTCTGGATTGTAAAACATCCTTAGAAGGCTCACTTCAGAAACATCCGAGCAGGGAAAAGCAGCTGTGGATCTAGATCTGTCCGTGGATATTAAAACAAGCATGCACACTTAAAGCCCTCAGGCCAGGTCCATGCAACTCTTGCTGTATAATGTATCAAGCCCAGCCCCTTGCAATGCAGATGCACTGCCTTTTCCTTACACTGGCCAAAGGACAGATTCTGTCCCCTTGTGTTTGGTGCTAAATCTAGCTGCCCTGACCATCATTTAGGATTCTAAGATGAAAGCCCCATTGCTTCCAGCATCCTTCCTCCATCAGCAGTGAGGTGCTCTTTTTTTTTTTTTTCAAGATTTTATTTATTTGAGAGAGAGAATGAGATAGAGAGCATGAGAGGGGGGAGGATCAGAGAGAGAAGCAGACTCCCTGCTGAGCCGGGAGCCCGACGTGGGACTCGATCCCGGGACTCCAGGATCATGACCTGAGCCGAAGGCAGTCGCTCAACCAACTGAGCCACCCAGGCGCCCCCATCATTTAGGATTCTAAGATGAAAGCCCCGTTGCTTCCAGCATCCTTCCTCCATCAGCAGTCAGGTGCTAAGCTTTAGTTCAGTGAGGCATGTGTCCACCTGGCAATATTGTTAACAAGCTTCCTCCATCTATGGTGATAAGTATTCCATCTACTTTTTAAAAAAACCTAAAGAACTACTTTTTTTATGTCTACCAGCAACCTAACTGGACTTTATTTATTTTAAAGATTTTATTTATTTATTTGAGAGAGAGAGAGAGAATGAGAGACAGAGAGCATGAGAGGAAGGAGGGTCAGAGGGAGAAGCAGACTCCCTGCCAAGCAGGGAGCCCGATGCGGGACTTGATTCCGGGACTCCAGGATCATGACCTGAGCCGAAGGCAGTCGCTTAACCAACTGAGCCACCCAGGCGCCCTAACTGGACTTTAAAATGAAAAACAAACAAACCCAAAAACCCAAGAAATCATGACTTTTATTTCTGAATAACTCAAGATTAAAAAACAAAACAAAAACTTAACTTTCTGAAATAATCAGTGTTTTTTCACACTAAAAAAACGATGCATCATTTTTAAGAAGCTTTTAGCAAAAACAGGAAGAAAAAGAAAAGTTTTCTTGATTTGCTCATTTGGAGATTGTGAATGTTAGCAGTAAATTAAAGATTGCAGTTAATTGAGATGTTGCTCTAATACTAGTCTTTTTTTCTTGCCTAAAAAGTTTCTAACCATTATTTCATAGTATCTGCTTGCCTGACTCCTTGATGATTACCACTCTTGGCTCCTAAGCATTCTGAGAGCTTCTCACTCCCCATTTCATCCTTGCCGATGGATGAATGTCAAGGGCTCTGCTGCATGTATTTTATTCCCCCAAGACAGGTCTCTAGTAAATGCTAAACCAAATGGAAACAAAGAAGAGAGAACATACATTCGCTTTTTAGACCCTGGACACCTGAATTCATCTACTCTATTTACACGGCAACCTCCCTTTAAACGTATGGGTGGGTCTTTCTAGAGCAAAACCCCTCTCAGAGGCTGGTGTCGAGGGTCACATGACAGTCTCTCACAGACTTCCCTGATTACATCTGCCAGATGTCTATATGCTGGGGCTCCACACACTCGCTCACGGAATCTGTGATTCTTTATAAGGTGTTGTGCCACGGATCATCTTTTTATTGGGCAATTTTCACACTAACCTCCACTCTTTTCTGTTTAAAATTTGTACGTGCACATGATGAGCCAGGGGGATGCTGGAAGGTGGGCGCGGGGTGGGCACTATGCTTTCTCTATTTTATAAAATACAAACATGTCTTCAGATGACTTACAAATGCCCCTTATAAATGAAGAGCCACACAGTGGGGCTCATCCGTGTCTCTGCCACCCAGAAGTAGTCGCAAAGGAAGAAGCCGACAATCACATGGTCCTTGGCAAAGGGAAAGATCATTCACTCACAGGGCCCAAAGATGAGGACAGGGGAACGTCCTCCCATCCTAACAGCAGCATAGCCAAAGAGTATCATCAAAAACATCCTTCAGGTGCACCTGGGTGGCTCAGTCGGTTAAGCTGATTTCAGCTCAGGTCATGATCTCAGGGTCCTGGGATCCAGCCCTGCCTGGGATCAGCGCTGGGGGGAGCCTGCTTGGGATTCTCTCTCCCTCTCTCCCTCTCTCCCTCCCTCTGCCCCTCCCTGGCCCTCTAGCTAAAAGCAAAACTAAACAAAACAAAAACAAAATAAAATCTTTGTTTCTTTCAGAGTCAAGGAGGTTTTTTGGGAACCTACACGTAAACCACTTTTATGAGAAAATAAATTCCAAATTCAAATATGTGACTTCAAATGAATGCTCTCAACTAATCTGCCACTTACTTAGAGGCCATCCAATTGTGCCGCTTTAGATAACTGAACGCGATAACCCACAGTTATTATGGGTATGCCTATGTCTGGGCAAAGCTATCCAGTGAGTATTCACTAAATAAATGGCGGTTCTCCTAGGCAGAGGTTCAAACAGAAATTTGCCCATTTGATCATTCAGATTTGTAATGCATGATTTATACCTTTTGTGGTGTTCAGAACCGCCCCTTCTCTCTCCACTGCATTTGACGTATTTCTGTACCACAAGCTTTATCTCTGCTTACACAAATGTTGCCAAATAACACCGGATCACAGAGTGACCGTAGGAAATGAAGGGCATCTTTTAGTACGTTTCAAAGAATAGCAGGTAATTTATTTCACACTGAATATTAATTAGGGAAACCGAGAACAGCAACCAGACACGGGCTAGAAATCTTTCCCTTTAATTCCAAGGGGCTTCTAAGGCAGTGCTAGGTAGTTTGAAAACAAAGGTATTCAATGATGAAATTTTACTTTAGAATAAGCAGGCATACTTTCCAAGAATGGAGACCTAGGCTAAAAGCCAGAATCACTAAGTCATTTCCAATCTTTGGCTGTTTTTTAAAAACTCCCTTGAACAGTAATACCCACTCCCTTTGAGCCTATTTTGAAAAAGTTTTAGACCCCTCAGGCGATAATAGTTGAACTTTTGGTATCTGATGACTGAGAGTATATAAGAGGATATAAGATGTTGAATTTATTAAAGATAATTTTTTTTAACCGATCAAAATAGCAACGAGATTGGACAAATGTTATAACACAGACATACTCACATATACTTCACATGTGAGTCTACAGCCAATGCTTGATGTGTTCAGAGATCTCAGAACTTCTGGTAATAACTGCAGTCCCCTCAGGGGCCTGGGGCACAGAGGTTGGAGATAGTCTTTCAAATCCCAAGATTCCAAGTTCTAGGACTCTTATGAAAATATTCCCACTTTCTTTACATTTGGTTATATTGTGAAAATGTTTTTTTGAATTATTTCAAAATTAATTGCCAAAATAAAGACTGTAAAGAAATTCTAAACAAAATTGTAACTTTGCTTCCCAGAACTATGTAAAATACAAAAGTACATCTGTGGGCTTCCATGTCTATATGTAACCCTGTGACCCTCCTCTACTCTGTACTGTACCTAGGGGAGGTCCCCTCCTCTTCTGCAAGGTGGATGTTAGGAAAATTAGCATACTGCAATGCTCAAGGCCATTTTCATGCCATGCTAACCCCTCACCAGTGAGCCACAGTGGACTTAAATATAAAAACCTCTCCACTTGAAACCACACAGTCAGCATATCGAGTGTGTAGGCACAGTGCCTGATATTCAGAAGGTATCAGTGAATTTGGCTAGTCCTATAACTGTCCGAAGCTAGTAACTCATTAAACTTAGACATTTTTTAAAAACCAGATGACAAGTCCCAAATGGAGTTGCTTATGCTAAACCCCATATCACCAAACCAAGACTTAACTGAGTTTTGGCTCTCCCAGAAATGGAATCTTAAACCAGTCCATCAGGAACTGCCTCATCAGCACAAGTTAGGTCATCTGCCTGATAGACCCCTGCCATCTCCTAAAGGAAACTGATCTTGCAATAGCCAACCTGCTTTTTTGCCTAGTATAAATCCATGTTCCTTCTCCCTTCTGCCTAGAAAAGTCTTTCATTATGTATAGCTCTGTGGAGCTCCTTTCTCTTTGCTACATGAGATGCTGCCCAATTCATGAATATTTGAATAAAGCCAGGAAGATCTTAAAAATTTACTCAGTTGAATTGCGCTTTTATCAATATACACTAAATGCTAGGAAACGTCCCGTAACTGTTATATGTTGCAGAGATTCCTACAAGTTCACTGCACTATTTATTTCAATTCCTTGCCACTACTGTCATCCATCCATTTTAAACTAAATGGATCAATATTCCTAGCAAAAGTTATCCGGAAAGACAAAATCATGAGAATGGGGGGAGGGAAAAATCCCCCCCAAAAAAGCTTTCCTAGAGTTAAATGCTACAGTACTTTGAGACCAAACGGTCAAGGCTTCAGGGATAGGTCCATCCACAGGGAGAGCAATCTCCGAGGCAGACGGAGTCACACTGAGGGTAAGCATTACACTCCTAACTTTCGAGACATCCCAATGTTTTATGATTAAAGTATTATGGCTATGATTTGGTATATTTTAGTTTAAGCATGTTAATATTCATTTTATTATAAGAATCATATTTATATAATTTGCATAATATGTATTTTGTATAATACAGAATTTATATTTTGTATTACATATTTATATATATTCTTATAAGAGTATAACTTGTGAGATAGATAATGCAACAGAATTCTATTAATATTAGTATAGCATTTTAATATAGTTATTCAAAATATGCTCTTTTCATTTTTTCCTCCATTTTAAAATACACTTTATATTTCAGGGACATTTGCTTCCACCTCCAGTTAATGTACCTCTGATTTATAATGAGAAAACAGAACTCACCTAAAAGGACATCACCCAAATGGATATTTCAAAATGACAGTAATACTTGCTCAGCCTATGAGTCTTTTTTTTTTTTTTTTTTTAAGTATAGTTGACACAGCACAATGTTACATTAGTCTCAGGGACACAACACAGTGATTCCATAAGTTTATACATTCTGCTGTGCTCACCACAAGTGTAGTTATCATTTGTCCTGATACACGGCTATTACAGTATCATTGATAACACCCCTTATGCTGTGTCTTTTATTCCTGTGAATTAGTCATTCCATCACTGGAAGTCTGTATCTCCCAATCCCCTTCACACATTTTGCTCAAACCCCCACACCCCCTTCCCCGCTGGTAACCATCAGTTTGTTCTCTGTATTCATAGGTCTGATTGTGCCTTTTGTTTTTTCATTTGTTGTTTTTGTTTTAGATTTTACTTATGAGTGAAATCATATGGTATCTGTCTTTCTCAGTCTGACTTATATCACTTAGCATAATACTCTCTAGGTCCATCCATGTTGTCTTAAATTGCACAACCTCATCCCTTTTTATGGGTGTGTAATATTCCATTTCTCACATGCGTGTGCACACACGCACACACACACACACACCACATATCTTCCTTATCCGTTCATCTACTGATGAACACTTAGGTTGTTTCCATATCTTGGCTACTGTAAATAATGCTGCAATAAACACAGGGGTCCATGTATCTTTTCAAATTAGTGTTTTTCTTTTTCTTTGGGTAAACTGGATCACACAGTATTTCTATTTTTAATTTTTTGAGGAACCTCCATACTGTTTTTCCACAATGGCTGCACCAGTTTGCATTCCCACCAACAGTGCACAAAGGTTCCTTTTTTTTACCACATCCTCGCCAACACTTGTTATTTCCTATCTTTTCTATTTCAGCCATTCTAAGCCAAAATGTCTTTCAAACTTAATGATTATATTCTGCTAACTTCATCTGGGTAGAAAACTATTCTTGTGTGTCTATCTGTGGGGGGGGCTGCCTTTATACAGATATGTTTGTTTTAAAATCCAGAGGGACGGAAGATCAGGCTCGGGAAATGACAGCAACATCATTCTGCCCCCAGCCCCTAGTCTGAAGTGCCACCCAGAGTTGGAATAGTCAGTGCTCAGACCCATGTGCTCAGACGCGAGGCTGCCGGGCCTTTGCAGAGGCCAGTGGTCATGCCCCAGCCTCACAGACTCGGCACAGACCTGAGTTTACACGCAGAAAACAAATGCCCAAGTCCTTAACACCATCAGCTGTGATTGTGGCACCCAAATCTTCTCCTCAAGGCAAAGAAACATCTTGTCCCATGCACTTAAGAGAGGTTCTCTAAGTTTCTGTTAGATGCAGACAAGAACAAAACTCTAGGAGAGCACAATGAGCATGTTTTTCAAATCAGCGCCTCCTGCAGGTCAAGTGTGTATCAAACAGGTACTTTGATCCGGAAGAAAAATGGCCAAAGAAGAAATGAACAGTATTGTTCTACTTTGCTCCCAGCAACTCTTTCTTCTCTTTTACTTGGAAGCGTGCAATGCAGCTCTACGTGCTTGGACAGCCTGATCCTCTGTGGCATCAGAACAATACAACATGCGGGCCATCGCTGAGCTGTGCCGGTCACCATAAACCCTTCTGTCTGCTTCAGTGCAGTACCGATCCAGCAGAACAACGCTGGTTAGGACTTCTGTTCACTCATGGTTTTCACTGCACAGATCTCAAAACATTTTTCTGACATGACCCCACTTACGCAGGACTTAACAGGAGCAGGCTCTGCAGGGATTTCAGATCAGATTTTTCCCTGCCCTGGGCTCCTGGACAAAGTGCTGAGGTGACAGTATCTAGGCTGTGAGGAAACCAATCCTACACCTTTCCATGTTCCTAGAGCCTCTGGGAAGCAAACCCGTGTTATTATTGTCATTCTGCAGAAGGACGAAGTCCAGCACGACAGCAGGTCAGAGAAATGTCCCACGAGGCAACGCCAGGAAGGAAGGAGAACTTCCTGGTCTTCAGTTGGTTCCATACTGACAGATTGTATGAATATATGACAAAGCACAACAATAAAGACAACCCCAAGGATCTGGGTTTCGATGTGAAAGATCTCTTGGGAGAAGCAGCCTGTTATTTCAGCTGAGATGTTATCGTGGGTAAGAGACAAATTAGGGATCGACCACAAAACTGGGCATCCTTCACAGCCTGAGGACGAGAACCCATGCCTGCCCCCAAAACCCAGGTGGAATTCGAGAAAACTCTTGGTGGTTCAGATAAAGGGAAAACATTTTGATTTAAATTAAAGCAGAATGAGCCTTGACAAAAACGTAAACGAGATTAAAGTAAAATCTCTGTTGTATTTATGTGGCTATGTGAAATGACCAGGTTTTCCCCTAACAGCCATATTTCTCAAATTATCTACACGCCTTTCCTCCCCTCCCATCCCACAGCTAACCCAAATCTGGTCTGTAACCTCATCATCGCTCTACCGAGGAACTGCTCAGTGCTTTTTGGAAGGTGTCACTCTTATCTGACCCCTCACTTAGGTGACATCTGTCCCCTCCATCTTCCTTCACACAACACCCCCGTGTTCTCTTCGGTGCTACTGGCCCCCTTCCTCTGTCTCTTTTACAGGCTCCTCTTCCTCTTCTAGGCCAAAATTACTGGTCATCCCAGAGACCGGGGCGTGGATCCTCTCTCACTTTATACTTCCCCTTAGCTGATTTCGCACTTGTGCAAGATTTTAATAATTAAAGATCTTACACCCAACTAAATGTAAATGAATCACAATGTTAAAATTTCCAGCCCAGAAAGCTCTGTGGGGTCCAGTCCCACATACTCGACTGCCTACTTGATACCTCTTCTTGGATACTTCAAAAATCACTTCAAGTGGAGGAATCTTCCTTTGAAATGCAGGAGTGGTAAGGCTGGTCCTCTGCTTGAAACCCGTGTTGCCTTCCCCTGCTCTTAGGATCAAGACAAAAATCTTCAACAGGCCTACAGAGCACACATCAGGCATCCCTGCTCTTGTCTCCAGCCCCATTTCAGTCTGCTCCTCTTGCCCTCTGCACTGCAGCCCCATGAGCCTGCATTTAGTTCCTAAAATGAAACAACTCTTCCCCTGCCTCAGGGCTTTGGCACGTGCTGTTCCCTCTTAATTTTTCTTCCCTCACATTTTGCCTGCTGAACCCTCTGTATTCCAAGAAAGTGGTCATCACCACTTATCATCTGTTACCAATAAGCCCTTTAATTTTTTTTAATTAAAAAATTTTTTTAAAGATTTTAATTATTTATTTGAGAGAGTGGGCAAAAGAGAGAGGAGCATGACTGGGGGGAGGGGCAGAGGGACAGGGTGATGAGCAGGGAGCCCGATGCAGGATTCGATCCCAGGACCCTGGGATCATGACCTGAGCCGAAGGGCAGACGCTTAACCGACTGAGCCACCCAGGCACTCCAGCCCTTGATTTTTTAAAAACTGTTTTGGAATGAGTTTAATGAATAATTTACAAAAGAATGAAGGGAGAGTTGAAAGAACTTTATTAGAAATGTTAGGAAGAATTTAGGGGCACCTGGGTGGCTCAGTCGGTTAAGCATCCAACTCTTGACTTTGGCTCAGGCTGTGATCTCATTGGGTCATGAGATGGAGTCCCCAGTGGGGCTCTGTGCTGGGCATGGAGGCTGCTTGAGATTCTTTCTCCCTCAGCCTCTTTCCCCTCTCTACCACTCGCGTGCTCTCTCACTCTCTCAAATAAATACATACATACACACTATTTTAAAAAAAAGGAAATATTAGTAAGAATTTAAATGGCAAACCCAAATTTGTATTCCCTATTTTCCTGACTGTGAAGGTCCAAACATCCTAATTGGGCTTCATCCTATGAATCCAACTGGCTGCCCATCAATAGTCTTAACTGAGCCTAGAACATACACATCTTGCAAATGCTAATTCCAGTTTCCAGTATACATCTCTAATGAGTTCTACCTTGTTATTACTTCTGGTTCTTCTTACAGTTGCCTCATCAAAACAAAGTATCTTTGAACATTTTGATGGCTCGTAATTCTGCTGATAAGAGCACAGTCATTTTCTTGGCTTAATTGCACCATATTTTCCTTTTTAGATTTATTCACGCCACCACGAATGAGAATGACAATCTGATGATCTTATTTTCCATTTCTACACTATCTATTTCTTCTAACCACCTCTGTGTACATACCACATTTGTCCACTCAAGAAGCATATGAAGAAAATTTTGGGTGCATAAACATCCTCAAAGATGAAAGAATACGGTCACACAAGCTTTTAGCAAAATGGGACAGTCCAGGTTTTTGTTGCAAAATGCATGCTAAAGTACTTTCTGTTGGATGATTAACTGGATAAGAATAACGTATTTTCATTTTGTCCTTTGAAATGCATAGTTGGCTCACTGATTCCTGAGTTGGGGAAAATTCACATAGGATATCTCTGTCTGAAGAATCACTCTGAGATTTTACAATTTCACCACCATTAGAGTCTAGAGAGCTTCTGTAGGTCCTTCTGCATTTACCTACTAACCATGTAATAATCATGAGATGACTTCCTCCGTCAATTTTCTTCACCATCATTGGAGAAAACATAAAATTCGGAAAGTTCACTTATGTTCAATTAAAGATTTTTAAAAAATAGGTACAAAGATGGTGTCTCTAGACTTCTTTTATACCTTCTTGAAAGATGATACAAAACCATAGTAATGCAGTAAGAAAACTCAAGGACAATATAATGAATATTTATTTCACTATTTTATCATCTGTATAGATTATTCCATCATTCTTTGCATTTCTATTCCAATGTTTTCTAGTTGTTTTTTTGTTTGTTTTAGCATGGTTGGGAATAATTGATGAGTAAGGATGCACTCATTCTAAGATGATTAAATAGCAAATTATTTCAAGATACAGGAAAGATCATTGTGATCCTACAATGTATCTTAGATTTGTAGGAGTCCAGTGGAACCACATGGTAATGGTAAGACAGAATCCATTGTTTCCTGCTTAAGAAATAAGTAAATTTTCTCTTTGCTCCTTGGCAGACCTCTAAGAGAGCTAAAATTTATGAAACAGCAATATGTAAAAACAGGTAAGACTGCTCAAAAAAGAAATTCCAAAAATGAAAACGGGATCCAATGAACCCTGATGGTAAACTGAGGGTTAAAGGCACCTACTCACACTTAAAATCAGCATTGTTGCTGTTATCTTCAGGGAAGGTTTTCTGGACCTCCCTAAGGATGTCCAACTTCCCTGTTACGTATTTCCCTATCATTTTTCTCTTTCAGAGCACTAAGCACAGCTCCGATTTGACATTTATTGGTCAGATTAGTGTGTATTTACTCAGTGTCTGCTCTTTCACAAAACCATCAAGATTAGGAGGGCAGAGACTATTGGGATCTTGATTTCCCGTCTAACCTCAGCACCTGGAGTCAAGCACGGCAGCGATCTTAGGGAAGTGAGTCCAAACTCAGTTCTGTTTTTATCTCTCCACTATGTGAAATAATTTTCATTGCCCATTACTGTTTCATAGTTTCTCTCTTTAAGATGATATATTTTCTTTCTCCCCCCATCCCACCCCCGACTGCATGATCACGGACAACAGGAAAGGAAATACCCGCTAAGCCCCGACTGGGGTCAGATGACTTACACTTACTGGTTTTTAAAGTCTCAAAATCTTGCAAAGTGAGTATGATATATTCTCATTGTACAGATGGGAAACTGGTGTCCAGAAGGTTAAATCACTTGTCCAAGGTCACAGAACCAACGAACAGGAAAAGGGAGATTCAAATTCATGCCTGATCTGACTCCAATCTGTGTTTCCCCATTCCAGCCACTGACACATACACCAGGGAAGCGTGTTCTATTTCTTCTACAAGGATCCACAAACACGGAGGTTCTGGCTTGGGAGGCAACGGGTACTAGGTGGTATTGTCTAGAGAGCTAGGATTCCATTTAAATCAGTATTTAGATTTGGTTTATCTGCGTGGGTTGTTATAAGATTTTCTGCAAGGCTTGTTCTCTCCTTGCCTTCTGTGTGCAATGTTATTTAAAAGTAGAATATACGCCACACAGGCATGGAGCATTTTCATCTTCCTTGGAAAACAGAAAGTCAGCTCCAATGGATTAGTAACAGCAATGTGCTATGTAGATGTTGCACATCTGTGGAAGTTTTCCTCAGCAAATTTAAGAAGTTCCCCAATGAGGGATTTGCCTCTTACTGGCACCTCCAAAATATATTTCCGCTGGCTATCATAATGCTTGTTGCCATAAAACATAATGACTTCAAGTACGCCCAGTGTTTTTAAATCTGTCAAATATGTGCACATTTATGCACTCACGTAAGAGGTTATAATGGCTCCCTGCTTAGAGCTGACTTCACCTAAGACATTTCCATTAGATGCTTAGGTTCTTCCTTCCAAAATGAAAAGGCAAATTCATGAGACGATATCCTTACGAGCCATAAAAAGGTTAGAGTGACATTAAATGACTAATAACTGGATGTAGGAGGGAATTGGGAGTGAAGGGAAGTCGCAAATTCCACTCCCTCATTATAATCTCTACCTGTAGGCAACTACATCTATCCTGCCCCGTGATGGTGATGGCGTACGCCAGGGGAGCGTCACCCAGACTGTGCTATTTACTGCCCAGCAACACGCACTCTAGAGGGTTCGATGGGGAGGGGCCTCAGCATTAGCTGGGGTTCTTTGCTCACAACACATACACAAGTCTCTTTGTCTCTCCCCACCCCCACTCTTGGGCACACAGGAAATTGGGGGATAAATTGCTATGACCCCACAGATGACTCTGACAACTGTGTCCCTCCTGACCCCTGGAAGACATGTGTAGATCCATAAGGTGTAACCCATGTACAGCCCCTCCCCAGGCTGACTTTAGATCTTCCTCTACTCTACCAGGTCTGGGAAGGGGAAGAGCTAGGTGAAAATGCATGTTGCTCAACAGGAGGTCTGTGGATGACTTAGGGCAGGGAGGGCATGAGTGTTTTACCACTGAGGTCGAGAGCCAGGAATCTAGAGACACACTGCCTGGGCATGAATATGGACTCTGCCCCTTGTGTGGCCCAAGATCCTTGGGTAAGTCCCTTGTACCCGCCAGGTCTCAGTTTTCTTACCTGTGATGTGGAAATGACAATATCGATTGCTTACACCTGTTGTAGGGGTCACAGGGCTTCATCTATATACAGTGAACGGCAGCCTACCCAACACAGCAAACGTTAACTATTGTTGTTATACTTGTCATAGACATAAAAATAAAGAGGGAGCCTGCGTTTCCAGAAAATAAATGAAATTTAAGGGGAAAAAAAGTAATTCCCAGACATCGGATGGGCACGGAGACATGGAGTAAAGCCAGACTGTCCTTCTCAAGGCTTTCTGCATCACTCGGAATAAAGCCAAAGTCCTTCCAAGGCCCTCCAGGCCCTACGTGGTCTCGACCCCCTTTACCTCTGTGACCTCATCTACTGCTACCTCCCACCCCCACCCCACCTTACTCCCTCTGGCTCACCCTCCACCCTGCCAGGCACACTCCTGGCATTTCCGCTTCATTGCCTACCCCACGTGTCCGCCTGGCTAATACCCCTCCATATCTTTCCTGTTTTTGTCCCCATATCTCCCCTTTGATGAAGCCCACCCTGACATCTGTTTAAGATTGCAACCCTTCCCCCAACAGATCTGCCACTCCCAATTTCCCTTACTCTGCTTCATTTTTTCCCCATGGCACTTATCACTTTCTCATGTAAATTACGGGTTATTTTTAGTGTCTATCTGCTCTTCCCCCCACTGGACTGTAAGCTCCCAAAGGGCCAGGGGATTTGTTGGTTTTGCTCACTGATGCTCCATAAATATTTGTGGAACTTAATATTCTAGACTGACTTTAAGTTTTCCCCTACTGGTTTGAAGAAGAAAACCTCATCCTCTTCCCATCTTGCCTTGGCTACATCAAAACCCCTTATTATTCAAATGACCCAGGAAATCCCTAACCATTCCAACAGACCCTTTGCTGGGTAGTAAAGGACTAGCGTTTAATCTGTTTCTACCCATCTCTTTCCAAAAGAAATCTGAGGTAGTTTCAGGGGTAAGGAATCTCCCTTCAGCAATATGGGAATTTACCTTCAGACCTACTGGAAGACACCTGAAGGGAAAAAAATATTATTTTTTTTTTTTTTTTTTTTTTTTTTTGGCAAAAGCAATCACTGTGATTAAGAAATACACACTTTCATATACAGCACAGTCTCCGTTTCCAAGACAGGTACAGATGCTCTGGTAATAGAAATGGCTGTCTAATTCGTGGCTCCCCCCAGATCCCAGTACACGCTGGCTGTCTCCAAAGAGATAACCTTCTCGAACGTAATGCGGTTCCCAAGGCAGGAAGAGAAAACCAACCTGAAACTATCATCAATTGTTAAATGGCCCCATTCCTTTACCACCAAGGTGCTTCATGCTAATAAAGATGAGCTTGAGAGGATTAGCAGGGATATTCCAGGTGACAAATTACACACACATCCCGAGAAAGAAATATTCCTGGAGTTGACACCAGGCCTGCAAAGCCTTTGCCGCATTTTTCTGCCTGGTCTAAGTTTAGACGATCCTCCGACCACAGGAGGGAAAGTCTGCACTGTGCCAGGCTTACCCCAGCTCACGCGACAGATTTTCATCTCTGTGACTTCAGGTCACATTATCACATGAATGAACTGCTATTTAGGTCAGATGAGACTCTCTGCCTAATTGAATGTGCATTTTATCCTTGGTGTTCATGCTCTATATATCAGGATTTTAGATAGTTATTGGGGAATGGGGAAGAGAGAAAATACTGGCTTCGAGACTCAAAAGGGACTGTGATAATCATCCTCAGTCTGACACAGAACAACTCAAAATGCCTGAATAATTTAAAATTTCTCATTCTTGAATGTTGGGTTTACTTTTAAACTGAATCACTACCGTTTAAACTGATATTACTTATGTACTCCATTCTTCCGCAGTGTTAAACGTATTTTTTAAACTCCATTCTTCCGCAGTGTTAAACGTATTTTTTAAACTATAATAATTGCTTCATTTTAACTCTGAAGCTCAGGGTTCTGGAAAAAAAGAAAGCCATGTATTATTTGCTTCTTTATAACAGGCAAACAAAAATGACTTTGGCTAAATGACCACAGAGCTCCATGAGGGGTGCACAGTAGAGAGGGACCTGCTAAACTTAGCGAATTAATCCAAATCCTACATGTGGTTGAAGAGAAACGAAATCCCAGAGTCAGAAAAAAATGTCAAGTGCTATGAAGTGATTCTGACCACCTAACCCAGACCCAAGATTACGTTAAATCTATCCAGTGGAATGAGATGGTTCAGACATTGAAAAGGCGTGATGAAGAATCGTTTACCAAAACCAAGAAATATACACTCGGAGGAGGGAATCAGGTGCTGGAATAGGGCCTGGTACACAGCAGACCCTTAAACTATTTGTGGAACAGACTCTCAAATGAAGTTTCCTATAGTTCAGTTGAGTGGATACAATTCCACTGGATGAACTCTGTTCTTTAGGAGCCATATTAGAATACTATATAGAAAGCAAAAAGCATAAAATCCACCCCACCCCCCCCAAAAAACACAAAGATGTTCAGGCTCTTTCAGTAAGACTGACTTAACTGGTTGGGGTGGGACCCAAGCATCTGTGTTTTTCAAGAATTACCCAGGTGATTCTAATGCATAGCCAAAAATAAAAACCACTGATCGATACAACACTGAATTCTTAAACCTAAACATTTTTATATAATAATGTTTTATCTACATTGACAAGAAGCATATTCCAAGGACATTTCACATCAAGTCAGGAAATAAACCTCATATCTAGGATGCTTTAACTTAAAATGTGATTCCCAAATTACTCTGAGATAGAAATGCTATGCCCAGTGCCTCATGCACAGTGGTGCTTTCAAATAAAAATTGGTAAATAAAATCCTACAGCTTTAACTACTGATGCAACTGTGTTTCCATGTCTACACTTTACAGATAAATCACAAGAGCTGTGGCAGTTGCTGACCCATCTCAAACCAGCATCTCTCATTTAATGATTTCAAATCACTTCACAGATCTCCAGTGGGGGAGCAAATGTCGAAGACACAGTACCCGCCCCCCTTACATATAACGTGTTCCTACACAGCCTGTCTCAGCCTGTCTCAAAACCCATCAAACAAGATGGTACTCGAACTCAGGGCACCTGAGGAGAAAGCTAAAGGGGGCAGATCTGGGGCTTTGAAATGCAGAGAACGTTTAACATTAAGAAACTCCGCCATACAAAATACTTCCAATTGTACTTCTCCTGTAATTATTTGACTGGTAAGGACCAAATCTGGTATGGAGACATGTCACGCCTCGGGAGGTGTGAATCGTGGCGGGAAAGTGGTTCTAAGGCTGACCTATCCTGGAAGAGTTGTGCTTGAGGGTCAATCATGCAGAACCTAGAAGCTGAATCCAATTACGAGGTGTATCCATGTGATCTTAGGTATTTGAAGAAAGTAACACCCCCTCGGGCACCTAGGAGACCCCAGGGCTGTTCAGTGACTTGATGAGACAAATGGCAATTTGACTCTTTGGATACCCTGCTCTCTGGGCACAGGCAGTCCATGGCCTCCTCTCCCCACCTTGACTGGATGGCTCTTCTCTTCCTCTCCCATTTGGAGCACAAGCTTCTAATTAATTGCAAAGATGAGTGTTTCACATAAGCTTTTAAAGGAAGAGAACCCAAGACAGAGAACTATGGCCAAGTCCGCTGTTTCTGAGTTTCTACTCTGTGCAGTGCACCTGAACCCTGAAGCTTGTGGTTCATCATATCAAGTCAAATCATTGAAAGGGAAGGGGTCTAGGTTCTTCCTGACACACCCTGGCAGGAGACAGAAACCCTGCACGTTGAAGGGACTTCAGACATTCAACAAAATGGGTTTGGGAGGCCTAAGCTGCCTTAGGTAAAAGTACCTCTCTGGTTCCCTCCCAGCTTCCTTCTGGCTGAATTCATTCACCACGCTTCCGTCCTCCTTCCTGACCCTTTACCTTAAAGCGTGGGGTTATGTGCTTACTGCAACTGCGCACACCTTTCCTCCCTCCTTGCCTGTGTCCGAGGTTTCAAGGCCTTGGGGCAATGAAAGGAACGTGGTCACATAGATGAAACAGTGACAACACACGAGAGGTTGTCCTTCAACCTTGAGAAGCACAGCCTTGAGAAGCTCTCCCTCTGTAGGGGAACTGTGCTTCATTGCGGGGCAAGGACCCCCTTTTCCTGAGCACCTGCTTATCAAGGGCTCTTAATCTGCCTTCCACTTCATACCGACATTCCCCTAAATCCCACAAGGCAGGCCACATTTATTAAGCCCACTGTAAAGACAGACAAACTGAAGGACAGGGTCACCATCCCCATTTAGACATTAGATTCAAATCCAATTAAAAAGTAAGGGATTGAGGATCTGAACACAGATTATTGGCTGACTCACTGAAACCACATCATCACATGGTGAAGCCCTATGATCCAGCAGACAAGGTGGGGGGGGGGGCGGGGGCGGTGCAGAACACCTGTATTCCAGGGGCAGTTCTGCTCCCTGGTGTGGGACCCGGAAGGAGGTCCTTCACATGTTTGCAGCACCACCATCACACCCAAAATACGGTAAGCAGGGCTTTGCCCAAGTGGCTCAAGGGGGTGGCTGAAAAATAACGCTTGACACTTTAATGCAACACATTATCACTGAGCTATTAAAGCCAGTAGAGGCGAAGTGGAAAGCAGATGTGGTGTAACTCACTGCAATGAGTCCTTTAAAAGTTTTTGTCATTAAAAAAAAAAAAAAAGTTTTTGTCAAGGAAACCTACAGGAGAACAGTTGGCAGCTGAATGCATTCTACCAACGGACAATGTGCCTCAGGCCAGCCGGGTCTGCTTTACTTCTTATCTACTGCACTGCATTGAACTACTAAAATCTAACTGGGGGGCATGCTGAATTCTCCCGTGGCTCCAGGGGAGGGCATTTCAACATTAGATCTAGGTGGGTTTTTTTTTCCCCTTCAAATAATATATTTCCAGTTGGTTGGGAATAAAGTTTTTTTTTCATTTTGTGTAGACTCCTCTTTATTTCTAGGCAATCTAAGACCTAGACTTGAAGAAAGGCGGAGGAAGAGGAGAAGAAAATTCCATTTAATATATGTCCTGCTAACAGTAAGTAGAATTAGTCTTGCTGTTTTTTTTTTTTTGTTTAGATTCAATTAGCCAACATATAGTATTAGTTTCAGATGTAGTGTCCACTGATTCATCAGTTGCATATAACACCTAGTGCTCTTCATATCACGTGCCCTCCGTCATGCCCATCACCCAGTTACCCCATCCCCCACCGACCTCCCCTCTAGCAACCCTCAGTTTGTTTCCTATGATTAAGAGTCTCTCATGGTTTGTCTCCCTCCCTTCCCTTATGATCCTCTGCACTATTTCTTATGTTCCACGTATGAGTGAAACCACATGATAACTGTCTTTCTCTGATTGACTTATTTCACTTAGCATAATCTCCTCCAGTTTCATCCATGTCGATGTAAATGGTCTTGCTTCTTATAATTGTTCTTTGTGGTGCACTGCTAGCAAATGTCAGAATCTTACTGGATGCAGTATCTTAAAATGCATCACTCTGAGAAAAGGTCTGGGGAAACAGGCCAAGCAGAAACATTTTGTGGCTCTTGTATTCCCCAAGTCAATACCCTGACAATCGTCATCCCTAGTTGGGTCCTCACCCTTAAAAAGCCAGCTTCAAGGGTTTCACTGGAGGGGAAAAAAAAAAAAAAAAAGGAATATTTCAATGCCTTTGAGTGTATAATTAGTGTTTGTATCCAAAAAGGCCAGACATTCTTGGATTAACACTTATTCAAATGAAATCCTCCCCCACAAGACCCTGTCTTATAAGAGTTCCGTGGTGAGTAGCTGTTTATCATGCCATTAATTTGTTTTTCTTTTTCCTCTTGTTCTCTCTACAGATTAACATTTAGCAAAATGAAAATTTCCTCCAGGTAATTACCTGGCTGTATTTCAAGGCATTCATAAAAACTACTGTTCCCTCTGGTGAGGGATTCCGCTCATCAGGCACAACAATTAGGGCAGTGGGTTTGGGAGCTTGCTCTGCTCTGCCACCCTGGGCCAGCAGCCCCCTCCCAGACCCAGACCTGAGACGCCCTCAAGGTCCCGGGCTCATTAGCTCCAGTGGCATCTCACTCAAAGTCAGGTCTGGGACCTCTGACTCTTTCAGGGGCTGTATCTGCTGCCTCTCGAGATGGATTTTTCATCAGGGCCGACAGCTTCCCTATTACCCAGATGGTTCCAGAGTCTACTGGTGCAGCTGTCTGCTGATCCTCCTAGCATGGCCTCCCCTGGGCCCACTGTTCCATACTCAGTTGAGAGCAGGTGACTGGATACACCCACTCAGCTGGTGCTGATGCTCTTCTCCTCCTGGGGGGGTGGAGGGTGGGAGAGGGAGGCCCCTTCCCCAGTGCGTGGTTAGGAGCCTGGCCTTGACTCTACATTTTCCTCCTAGGAGCCTCACCTTTCACTGTATATAAAAGTCCCCTAGTCCTAAGACCTCCAGGTTTCGGGGGTTTTGGGGGGCGGGTAGGGGAGGGGAGAACTAAGTTTCCAAAGTCACTTCCAATGTCTATGCCCTTTCAAAATTTTATTCTTTCAGTGGAATGCCCTGATTGATTGCAAGGATTCCCGTCTAGCACTGGCTCTTATTTAGCATCTTCTTCACCTCTTCTGGGAGTCATGGTCCACTATTTTAATGAAAATAAATCCTCCAACTCTGATTCTTCTTACATGTACTCTAAGGCTTCTATCAGAAAATAAATCCACATTCTTGGTAAACATTTCATTCTTACTCGTAAAATTTATAACCGTTGACTCCCTTCCTTTCCAAGCCAGATAATTTCCCCTTCCTGTTAAGGGATCCTCAGAGATCCAACTACATCCCCTCCCTCCTTCTTTCTCTCCCTTCCTCTCATTTTGCATCATGAGTGTGTTTTATGGGATTTATGCTCATAATTGCATTTTACACTTTGTTTATCTTGTACAGAGATGGTCATGGTATTGAGATTCTTGTACAAGCTCCCTGAGTACAAACTACAGAGCATGTTATTAGCCATGGGTTCCTAGCTATGTATTTTATTTTTATTTTTTTTTAAAGATTTTATTTATTTATTTGAGAGAGAGCGCGCGCACAAGCTGAGAGGCAGAGGGAGAGGGAGAAGCAGACTCTCTGCTAAGCAGGGAGCCTGACGAGGGGTTCCACCCCAGGACCCTGAGATCATGACCTGAGAAGGCAGACGCTTAACCAAATGAGCCACACAGGTGCCCCCACCCCCTTTTTTAAGATTTTATTTCTAGCTATGCATTTTAGAAAAGGCAGAAGATCTAACCATTCATTCTAGCCATTCCTATCCTATAGAAACAACAAGGCCCCATTTATGGAATAACCCTAAAAATACCATGGAGTGTAAAAGGGCATATATAAATGCAGAATGAATTACCTGTGTGACTATAAACTACATTTTAAATAGTTTTATAGGGTAATGGAATATAAAGTACCATGGTACACATACAAGTCTACCAAAAAAATCTCCAGTTTCCTTCAGAGATTTTTGATCTAGATGGGAGCTCAGTATTCTCCATTTTCAATGGACAAACACACTGAAAGCAATTCTGCTGAAAACAAACAAAAACTCTTTCTAAATGCATTTCTTGGATTTAGGCCATTGTCACAAAATCATACTCTTCTGTGTGGCTCCCCTGGCTGCTTTTAAAGCTTTGTTTTCAAATACAAAAGCAGATTTGAGCATTGCTTGTAGTGAGTGCTGTAGATGGGATTTAAATAATACAGCAGTTGCGACTGAAAAGGAACCTTTAGAAATGGCTGGACAGGGGATAGACTAGATGGGGAGAGGGAAGACGGAAGAGATTCACTTGTAAGACTTTTCAAGATGGTGGCTGGCATTGGCACTGGGTGTATGGAATATGTGGTGCTTTCTCAATGCTCTCAAGAGTTTGGGTGAGCAGCTGGGATTAAAATCAGGTGTTTTCCAAAAATAAAAAGTTTTGTTTTTCCTCTTCAGAACCTCTCCTACAGAGTATCAGGGTCAGAATAGGCCTTAAAAACCATCGAGGACCAGCACATCTATCCTGCTCACCTACTCAGGAGCTCATAAGGCATGAGGGCACATGGATAAGAAGGAAATTATTGAAAGGAGGAAATGCATTTATGTGAACTTACGTTATCCATACCTATGTTAAAACTATTCCATATAAAATGATCACATTTTGTCAGGACAACAATTCACTTTATCATTCTTTCAGTTATTCCAATTCAGAATCTTGGTAGAAATGGGAATTTGCCCTATTTATAAAGTGCTCTGATTACGATGAACTTGTAGTACTAACTGTAGAGTAAGAATGAGTATCAATTGGACTTTTAAAGGCATTCTACAAATGAATAGCCTACCTACTTGTTTTGTGTGAATGTGTATGTATCTGTCACCCATACTTACCCTGTACTAGTAAAGGACACAGGGAGAAAAGACAGATGAAGCATGAGTTAACACCTTTCGATCAACATTTTTTTTTTTAAAGATTTTATTTATTTATTTGACAGAGAGAGAGACAGCTAGAGAGGGAACACAAGCAGGGGGAGTGGGAGAGGGAGGAAAAAAGCAGGCTTCCCGCCGAGAAGAGAGCCCGATGCAGGGCTCGATCCCAGGACCCTGGGATCATGACCTGAGCTGAAGGCAGACGCTTAACAACTGAGCCACCCAGGCGCCCCTCGATCAACATTTTTTTTCCTGTTTTTTCTGGGCAACTAGAAATTTGTATGAATGATATATATGACACATGGAGTAAAGATTATGACCGTTACGGTAATTTCTACATTTCAATCAATTTTCATCATCTACTATAGCTAGCTCATGGATTTATATCTCATAGAATATGCTGGAAAAGGGAGTTTATGGTCTTCCCTTAATAGTATCGTAAACTTGACTGTTCAGATCTTTATTTGACCTTCACGTTTCACCTAAGCGGTATCTGCGCACAGAATCTTCTCTGGTCCACTGTGAGATAAAATCAATAAGGATAATGTAGTAGATTTTTCATAAATTGAAATTACTGAAAAGATAGTCCTATTAATATTCACTGAGATTATCTACACAATTTTAAAAATTAGGATGAAAACTGAGGTTAGATTTTTTTTTAAATGTCTTTCCTTGTCAAAATAAAATCTTAGCACCTTAGGCACATCCCTCCTTGTGTAAGAGCCTCAGCCCTAAATATCAACTGCATCTTCCCAAAGACATCGAAGTAACTACGGGATGGTAAAATAACCCAAAGAAAGATGAAAGATGGAATCATTTGTGCAGGAGGGGCACAATGGACTAAGAGGCATGGATGGATCCCATGACCACTGCTGTATAAATATGCACCGGCTTTGTAGGCGTCCTCAGGCACTGACTATGCACACCCTGTGTGCAGGCTCTTTAAGCACCTTATTACTCCTCACAACTTGAGGATCTGGGTTAAAGAATCTGTTGCTTTCTAAACACATCAGCCGTTATACATTGAAATTAACTGTGGCTATCTTTGGGCAGTACCAAAATGGGATATTTGTTTTTCTGTATTTTCCAAATGATCCAAGTGTAGTTCCATTATTTATAATGTATCATTAATAACTATAAACAAACTGCCAAAAGTATGTTCAAAATGAGCTAATAGAAGAATCAACATACATCTATGAATGCGCAAATAAATTGGTTCCGTCTCTTTTCAACATGTGTTTCTTGGGACAAGAAATAACAGAAATGTATTGATATAAAAGAAAAAAAATCTTTAGACTACAAACGGGAGAAAAGAAAAAGACAACAACATGAGATCTCCTCCCGATCCAGCCACAGCACACAGCTGAAATTGATTGTGAATGTGCTGGAATAGTTTTATTTTCTTGGAAATCTCTCAGGTGGAAGAACACACCAACAGCCATTTTCAGGGATGGATCCATGCACTAGGAAGCCCTGAAGGAGACCAGAGCATCCATCTACTTAACTGAAGAAAGACTGTTGAGGAAAAACTAATTAACAGTTGATCTAAGGAACAAAAGAATGCTTTTGTGTTACATTTTGTTGAGAAATTGGCTGTAATAATAATAATAATAAATGTCCAGAGAATGGGTCACATAATTATAGCATTTATGGTGGATAATTTAAAGGCATAGATGAATTGGATTCTTCTCAAGGACTCCTTCAACCTGTGAGACTACAGCTTCCTATCTTATGATCTTGGTTTTCCATAAAATAACAATCTTTGAAATAGCAGACCCTCTACTATAAAATTATATTGAAGAGGTGTTTTGTGTGTGTGTGTGTTTTGTTTGTTTGTTTTAATAACTCAGGCTTCAGGCAGGAGGAAAGTTAAGTAGGGTAACACGGGATTTCACGCTCAGGACAGCAACCAGCTCTGAGGCATTCATATGGAGCAGTCTGTTACCGAGACAAAAAGACTAGATTTTGACATTGGAAGACCTCTACTACCTGACTTGCTGGCTGTGACACCTGAGTCCACCCACTTCATCTTCCTGGGCTCCAGTCTCCTTCTGTCTCCCGCTGCAGTAACAGGGCCATCTAATTCACGAACTCGTTGTTTGGATCAGACAAGATACAGGTTGTATAAAAGCTCTGTAAAGGATCCTACCCTCTAAGTGTCAGAGAAATTTATAACGACCCAGAGAAGTGCCAATGAACAAGACCATTACATGATAAAAAGCAAATTATATTTTATCTATCTGCAGTTAGCTTTTCACTTTTAAATATGACGCTGCTTGGTTCCGAACAGGGCAAAAGTCCATTTGCTAAAGCCAAAGGACAGCATCCAAGGCCCCTGCAACAATGATCATCTCCTAAGGAAACATGTATCAGCACTTTCCAGTTTGGTGGTTTCTAAGGCCGAATAACACAGATAGGTAATTGTATAATTACTTCTAGGTGTGCCTAGGTGGCTCAGTCGGTTACACATCTGCTTTCGGCTCAGGTCATGATCTCAGGGTCCTGGGATCGAGTCCCACAATGGGCTCCCTGCTCAGTGGGGAATCGGCTTCTCCCTTTCCCTCTCCCCTTCCTCCACCCCGGCTTGTGCTTGCTCTCTCTAATAACTAAATAAAATCTTAAAAAAGAAATGTCTATCTTAGGTGTCTGCATCAACCAAGGTCAGATCACAGCAACTACAAACTAGAGTATCTGAGCTAAATTTTGTAATGTCTTTGAAAAAAAAGGTTATGGTCTCCATTGGTTAAAGTTTTCTCAGAGTTCCGCTGAATAGTCCACAGACCCGATTTAACAAAGCAGGAAGTATTAACAACAACAAATGCACATAACACACGTAAGAAAAAAATCTTGGAAGTCTAGGAAGCAGTTTGGGTCATTCAATTATATGGCAATCCTCTACAGTAGACAACAGGAAGACCTTTTATTATGAAGCTTAAGCATTTCATCCTCAGTGAAGCCTTGACCAGCTCCACCCCGAATTGAATCAAATCCCTTGCTTATATATCTTAAACTAGCTTGTAATTGTGTCTTTGTGTGATTACTGGAGGACTACCTCTCTTCCTCTCAAATAGAAGCTCCATGAAGGCGGTCATCACATCTGTTCTGCAACCCTACCTGGCCCACAGTACGGTGCCTGTCATTTAGCAGGTGTTCAACATGCACTGAACGAATAAATCAAACGCAGCGTCTGATTAGGGGAGGCACTGGGTTGGGTTTCATAAATGCGCACTGCTTAGTTAGGTTATCGTGTGTATTCTAAGCCAGCTGAGCTGGAGAGGCCAGCCCAAAAGAAAACAACCTATAGGCGACTACCCCTGCTGGATTTAAATATTTTCCATAAATAATAAATGGATAATTGAAAGAGAATGGTCTATGTTTCCATTGTTTTCAACATCCAAAATGAAGTTAGCATCCCATATGAAATGTGGCAGAAAGTGTATTTTCAAGAGACCATCCTTGTACGGCCCCCATTCCACCCAACACAAGTTCTCTTTCAAGAAGGATCTAAAAGGCTAATGTTTTCAGGCAGCGTTGCCCCCCCCCCCCTTTTTTTTAAGAAAAACTGGAAACCGAGGACTATGCAGATTTAGCCTGGAGTCCTTACCTCTCCCAGGCCCTGCCATCTTCCACCTTTAAGAATGTCCCCACGCTCAAAGATCACGCCGGATCACACAGTGTACCCACCCGAGCTTTCGCGCACTAAGTGCAGACCCAGGCCTGGGAAGCAGGTGGGTTGTGCCGGGTGTGGGTTTGTTGCCCTGCCCTCCCCTCTCAAATGGGAGTTTTATGCAGAGGGAGTGAGGACACAGGCAAGGAGGCAGGCAGGTGAGAGACATGTTCACCAGGCTAGTGGGTGAAGGTGAAGAGGGGTGGCAGGTAAGGGATGCCGGGCAGTCTGCAGAGCTCTGAAAGCCAGAGTGGGAAGGGTGAGTACAGGTGTTCTGGGAAGAGGCGTGGCCCCACAGGACGGCCGGAGCCCCACTGACCGGGCCACGCGGGGCGGAAGGGATCGGAGAGGGGCACGACAGTCGGGGGACAGAGTGACCACGTGGGGACGGAGAGGTGACGACTGACAAACATGGGCTCTACAGAACCAATACAAGAGAAAATGCGAACAGTGGAGGAGAGCACATATGGGGTCTGCACGGAGCTGTGGGTCAGGGAGAACGGCCTCGCAGAAGCAGACCCAGCCCAGCAGAACCAAGAGAAACCCACACCCTCGGCTCATGAAAGGCCACGTTCTGACAATACCAACGTGCCCTACTCTCCAGTTTCCACCCCTTTGTAGTGTCAAGCATCTCCTGCGTGTCCCAGAGGTATGTGAAACCCCAAACCATCCAGATGCCCCAACGACGCGCTGTCATGATTGTTAAACCTTGCATGTTCTTCTACCATTCAAAAGACATCAGCGCGAGCAGGATGTTTTCAAGCCTCTGGATTCAAGACACTGGATTTCTCTCTGGGAACTGCAGGGACAGAGGCTGGGACACACACGCCATGGAGTTCCCCGCCCTTAGCAGGAGGCCAGTGGGTCAGGAAACCCGGAGGAAGCCTGCCTGGGCTGCAGACCCTGAGGAAACCACAGACGACTGCCTGTCCCTGGGGACCCCCAGCAACGGCCCGGCCCCACTGGTGGCATGGGGGACCAGCAATGTTTATCACCCCTCTGAGGGAACACAGGGTGGTACAGCTCCAAGATGGCAGGACCGGTGCTCCATATTGTTCTCATTCCCCTGCGTCCCATTCATGAGTCTCTACTCTGCCCCCCCGACTGTGGGAAGAGTCAGTGAAGGCTGTCACACCAAGCATTTTCCTCCCTATGACACCTGGAGTGCAAACACAACCTGTTCCAAGAGAAAAATCCAACCACCTGCAGGACATGGGCAGGACATTCCAATCCACGGTGAAACCGTGGACCCTTCCATCCTCCCTTCTCTGAGTCCAAGTAGACTCTGGAAGCAGGGCATGGTGCTTGAAAGGAGAGGGGCACAAATGAAATGACAAGGTAAGTTTGACTGTCTGGGACAGGAAAAAAGAATGAAGAGATCCAAACTCAAGCAAAGGAGAGGACAGAACAACAACAACAAAAAGATCAAGTTGGAGGGGCGCCTGGGTGGCTCAGTCGTTAAGCGTCTGCCTCCGGCTCGGGTCATGATCCCAGGGTCCTGGGATCGAGCCCCGCATTGGGCTCCCTGCTCCTCAGGAAGCCTGCTTCTCCCTCTCCCACTCCCTCTGCTTGTGTTCCCTCTCTCACTGTGTCTCTGTCAAAATAAATAAATAAAAAATTTTAAAAAAAGTTGGAAGGAAAAAAGGAATGAAAAGCACCAAATGAAGGCAGTTTTTGAGTGGCTCAGGCTAAGGTAAAAATCAAAGGACCAGGCTTGCAGTGGTGTTATTGTTTTTCTGGAGACTGTGTCCTTAAACTCTCCCCACCTACTTCTGCCATAAAATGAGGAGATACAAGCAGGGCATCCACGCTCACATCATCCTGTTGACATGAGAACACAGCAACGGAGCCATGATGGGGTCCAGCCCACTTGAACACACTATTACCTTCCAAATAATTAAAATATTGCTAAAAGTCAAGTTGCTGGGACTCTCAGTCCCGGCTCGCATCTGCCATCCAACACTTGGGAAGTCTGCAGAGGGGGTGTGGGGGGAAACATACACAGAGATGTGGTTTCAAAAAAATAAAAAAGGCACATAAATGAGTACAGCTATCAAAAACAAGGCTGAAGTTTGTTTTTTATTTTTTTTCTTCCCCAGCAAGGAAAAAGTAAAAGACAGAACAGTTTGTTCAAGGTTACGTAAGAACATGCAGAAAACAAGAAATGGTTTCTTTCTTGCCAATGTTTCAGGGTAATAGGTTACACCCCAGATCCCACTCAATTCTGTACACATTTTGCAGCTCCTCTAGCTTCTGATACAGGAAGGCAGCGTGCACGGACAAAGGGAGGACTGTAAAATACCTAATTTCTGTTTTCCCGACACCTTCTATGATGTTGTGCTCCCTGCCACTCATTTAAATTAGGTATTCTGAGCTCAGAACATGTACGTGCAACACACTGATGTGTGTGCGCAGTTTGGAGTTTTTCACCAACTAATTCACATACCTGCACTGGTAATTAGAGTCAGTGAATAAGAACCAGATTGGCGGAAACAGAAAATGACAATGCTCTGTAATAGACCACATTAAAAAAGTTTGGATTGCCCCTCAAGAAGACAGAAGATGACCGGGTTCTTAAATTCTACCTTCGATGTTTTATGGATGTGTTTTCACAGCTCAGTGGATCTTAATGAGCATAATATCACTGTCAAGTGGGGGGTGATCTACCTCTTTCCAGATGCCAATATTCCTCACGTGGGGGTGGAGGGGGGGATGACACGGAAAACAAGGGTTGGTGGCTCGGGGACGTTCACTCTCACAAACACACACCCTGCAATGAGGAGTGAGGTGTGCATAGTGACTGAGATGCACTGCGTCCAGAAAGCTAACCATCTCTTTATAAAGGGCATGTCTGGTTTCATTGTTTGCCATATTTACATATGCCCTATGAAACAGCTAAAAATGCACATCCTGCTCATTGCCAATTTTGAAAAAGCAGCAATCACCCCAATGCAAAGGGAAAAAAAAAAAAGTCAACTTTTCTATTGTCAGTAGCGTGAATAACCTGCAGCTATAAAACTCTACTCTTTCCTCTGACAGAGCCTCGGAGATTAATAGCCTCCCCGGCTCAAACTACATCTCCTTGGCACTTTCTAGTGACTGAGAAAAGCAACATGACCCACAGAATATTGCTAACCGGAATACGGCCTCAGGGGGGCATTGGGGGAGGGGCAGAGGGCGAACAAGGAACGTGAAAGAGTACAAACTGGCAAGCAATAATTCTGACATTTGGAGTTGTGGCTTCATGGGCTGGTTTAAATTATGAATGACTAACTTCAAATTAACATTAACTTGAATTTTCCATAAATTTGAAAGGTGACATCTCAGAGGGAAAAAACAAACAAAAAAACAAAAACCAACCCCAAACCTGTGACTTTTCTGTAATATTTCACCCTAGAAGTAATTTAGCCACAGAATGCTGGGTGAATGAGGCAGTGAAATTCTGTCTGAATATAATAAGTAATACAGAATGAAAATTTCTACATTCTAGAAAAATCTAACCAGAAATCAGCATTCAGTACAGGCAGGCACTGAGGCCTTAAGTAGTGACAAAATTACTGATGACTGGGGTTTCCTGCTTTGGAAAGGGAACCAATATTGTGTCTCTCGTATCTGCACAGGAAAGAACAGCTTTCTACATCCTTTATCTCTGAGGCTTCCTGAGGAATCCGAGATGATGATACCACCGAGGGTTTTCACGGAGCCTCGCAAGGTCTGCTCCTCAGTGATACCAAAGGATGTTCCACCGGAAGTTTCCAGGGCCACTGAGAGTCTAGAAACGCCCCTCTCTTCTGTGTCCACGATGCCTACCGGCCATATTAAATGTTCTGACAGTTCCTGAATTAAAGAAGTAGAGGCACTTTAAGCCTGCGTTTGTAAGCTTGCTGGATTTTTGCTGCAGAGTCCTTTTCATCCAGCAAACACCCTCCTAGTGTTCCACGGAACCCACTTTGGAAAAAACACTAATCTAAGAACAACTTAGGTGTTGGCTGAGGGCAGAGAGTGGAAATCAGACTGAGAAGACTTGGTAGAAAATATATCTAAAGGTCTTCAATATTTTCACATAGAAGTCTCCCTTGCCAGTGGTCAAAGGTCAGTGGAAACTCAGGGTTTTTTTTTTCTATTTTAATGAAGGAAAATATCACTTTCCTCTATAATTTGTTGATGCTCAAATAGGAAGAGTTTAAAGGACGTGCAAAACAACCCATCTCTCTACCCCCCCCCCCCCCCCCAAAATTCTTTTCTGGTGAAGATATATCCAAGTGCTAACAAGTCAGAAAAACAGGAGGGAAATAAACAATGCATTTGGCAATGGGATAATTCCAAACAATCCTTCCCCTGCAAGTCCAATTTGTTTTGTATCATTTCTCCATAAATCTTTTTCTTCTCCCCAGTGACTCAATCAAATGTGAGCTTGATGGAGGCAGTTTCGATCAAATTTAAAATTTTTAGAAAACGAAGCAACAAGCCGAAAGCTTCAGCTGTTTGTTAATGGGTGGAGACACGGAGTGAAATGAGATTAATGATAAGGGACTTCTAAAAACTCTTTGGGAGGTAGAAGGATCCTCATTCACATATTAGTCCTGAGGGTTCTGTTGGCTATTATTAGTGTTCTCTCTAAAATGAGCCAGGAAAAGAACGGGTAAGGGAGGGGAATCTTGGAGGTGAAAATGACAGCACATCAGGGACACAGGAACCATGAAAATTAGCACGGAGCCCACACGCCCAGGACATAAAAGAAATCAGGACAGTCTTAATGAGATTCAGGCAGTGCACTTAATGAGAAGCTTAATACACTTTATCTTCCCTTTATATTTCATTTCGGTGTCATTAGACGCAGCGAACCAACAAGTATTTATTGAGTGATACTCGGTGCCCCCGACCCCAGGGCCCAGCGCTCTGGGGAGGTCTCAGATTGTGTGCGGCAGTGGTTCGGGACATCGGGTGTCCTGGCCGGCAGCAGCAGAACCACCTGGGAACTCGTTAGAAATGCCGATTCTCAGCCCCACCTCCCAGACCCACTGCATGAGAAAGTCTGGGCACAGCCTGCCCTGCATTCAAGGCTTTTCGCGTGCCCCACAGCAATTTGGTGCTAACGTGCACTGACATTTGGGAATCACTGGCCTACGGTCTGGTAGGGAGACATGAAAACCTTCAACAGTAGCAGGTAAGAAAATGGAGCCAAAACATGCAGACAGCTCAGTCTCACTGATCACACAGACTTCTAAGGAGCAAGCCATTGCCATTAAGAACAAACTCAGGACATTTTTTTCTTTCTCTCCCCTCCAGCCCTAGAAGCTTATGCAAGACGAAGGAAGAGTGTGGGCTCTCATCACAACAACTCAATGAGCACACAAGCTAATGGGTGTTCTGAGTGTCTTGGCCAGATTCAGTGCTACAGAAAGATCAATTTTTATTCTTTAAGTAGGCTATAAACATATATTGTACCTTAAGGGGGTCTCTCTCTGTGTTATATTTGTTATTTTCAACGAGTTGAATGAAATACAGTTCTGTGTTCTGGGGGAATACATTTGCATTTTATTGCCCTATTTAAAGCCCTTTTACTACTCTTTACCTGACAGCCATCCTAGTAACGCTTTGCTAAAGAATATTTCTTCAGAGCGAGCAAATATTTTTTTTTAAATGATAATAGTAATAATTGCAGTTAACATTTATTGAGCATTTTATTACGTGCCACGTACTTGATATAAACCATCTCCTAGAATTCTCAAACTCACGAGGTGGCTGTTATTCATCCCATTGTACAGGTGAGGAAATTGAAGATTGCAGAGATAAAGTCTCTCTGGTACACAGTGCGCTCAAGAGTGAAGGTAAAGTTCAAAGTCAGGTGAACCTGACTGTAGGGAGCAAGTCTTTAACCACTGCATCATATTCTCTTGAATTATTTAGTGTACTGGAAGGCACTGGAACATTATCTTCACCAAAGTTAATATTAGCCTCACTTATTTTTGGCAATTGCATGAAATGGAATAAACAGACAAGAGGAAGGCTGGAAGGTACCTGAACAATCTGGAATCTTACGTCCTAATGTGCAACACCACAAGAAGAATAAAACTAATGTACAAAAACATATGGATATACTCTGTCAATATCCCTTTGGGTATTGTGGTATCTCATGTTTTAGATAAGATTCTCAATGGCAGATTCTTGTCCTTGGATATTTATTATTAAACTATTAGAGGGGTGCCTGGGTGGCTCAGTCGGTTAAGCGACTGCCTTCGGCTCGGGTCATGATCCCAGAGTCCCGGGATTGAGTCCCGCATCGGGCTCCCTGCTCAGTGGAGAGTCTGCTTCTCCCTCTGACCCTCCCCCCTCTCATGCTCTCTGTCTCTCATTCTCTCTCTCGCAAATAAATAAAATCTTAAAAAAAAAAAATTTAAACTATTAGAGCTCTATGTGTATAAAAGTGAGGTCCTTATTAGTAGAACCACAGAAATAAGATATCACTACAATATTATATCCTAGGGTATTATAATACAAGGCTATTATCACGTACTTGGCTAAAAGGGTCCATACTGTCACAACGTATTAAAGCCAGACTGAGTAATAAAAATGACAATAATATAACCATCATCTTTGGTACTTCGGGGGGAAAACAGTCTTCAGGTGAGGCCTCCAAAGTACCTGCCTATAGCATTACAGCAAATTTATATGTGAAGAAAGTGTGCTAGAGAAAGGTGTACACACATGTATGCATAAATGCCTGGAAATCTCTTGCAAAATGCAGGAAAGATTAAAAGCTGGCCCAATATAGGCTGACAGCAAAAAGATTCTGAGTGATGTCAAGAAGAATAAAATAACCTGCTCACTCAACAGTAATTTACTGAGCACCCAGCACGTGGCTCAGTACTATTCCAGGCAAGAGGATAAGACAAGAAGTTCTCTGCTGTCTGGGGGCTTGCGTCCCAGAAGACGAGGTGGAAAATGAACAAATAAGTAAACCTATACTGTAAGGTTAGAGAGAAACGCCATTCAGGGAGATGAAGTAGAGAAGAGCACAGAAAGGAACGGGGCTGCTGGTTGACCATGAGGGTCAGAGACAGTCTTCCGATGAGGCAACATGTCAAGCAGACACTTAAAGGAAGGGCAAGCCGTGCAAAACGTCTGGGGGAAGAGGGGACAGCAAGGGCAGGGCACCTGAGGGGAAGGTGGAGAAGGCAGGGACTGAGAGCGGCGGGCACGCAGAGCCTTCGGACAGTGTAAGGACACTGGATTTTGTGGAAGGTGTGACAGGAAGCCGCTGGGCGGTGGACTCGCATGATCCACCGCCCAGGGCAGGACCATGTCCTGGGGAGGCAGCGACGGCGTAGCGACGGCAGCTCGGGGCAGTGGGAGCAGAGGGCCCTGAAGACGAGCGACTACGGGATGGGCATGGGGTGCACGGGATTTGTGCGGGAGCTGCACGTGGAGAACGACAGAGAAACTGAAGAGCTGACGGCTTGGCCCCGTGCAGCTGGGTACTCGTTAGTGAGATGGGCGCGGGAGACAGGAGAGCTGATCGAGAGTTCGGTTTGGGACGAGTCTGAGGTGCTGGAGACACATCCAAGCGGGCATGGACAAGGGGGCGGTTGGCTATTCAAGCTGCTGCTGGGAGAAGAGGCTGAGTGGAGACACAATGGATGTGATCATGGAGGAGATGACACAAACAATCTATTCTGGTGAGGGGCAAATGAAGATAGATAATTCCAGAACAATTATTCTCTCATGTCTCTCTCACCCAGCTTTCCCTGAGGCAGTGTGGCCGAGAGAAAGGTGAGGATGACCAGAGACACGCATTCCATCCCTGGCCCTGCCTAGGAGACCGGGGTTTGCTATCCATATCCTTCCCTTCTTACCTACAAAATAAATAGGAGTAGGAATGACACCACGACAGACATTGACAGGTCTTGGTGAGGATGTGGAGAAGCCAGAAACTCCTATCACACTGCTGGTGGGAATGTAAAATGGTGCGTTCACTGTGGAGACAGCTCAGTAGTTCCCCCAAAAGATAAACACTGAATCACCCTATGACCCAGCGGCTGCATTCCTAAGCACAGACCCAACTAGAAATATATTCACACCAACACTTATACATGAATGTTCACAGTGGCGTTATTCCTAACAGCCAAGACAACCTAAATGCCCTTCCACTGATGAATCAGGTGGGGTCTACCCATGCAGTGGAGTAATCCTCATTCATAAAGAGGGATGGAGTACTGGTCTACCCTGCAACATGGTGCACCTTGAAAACATAGGCTACATGAAAGCAGCCAGACACAAAGGTCCACACAGTGCGTGACTGCATTTATGTGAAATGTCCAGAACAGGCCAACCCACAGACACAGAATAGACAGTGCTTGCCTAGGGGAATGGGAGGCAGGCTGAGAGGGGACAACAAAGGGGATATGTGGGGCTTCCTTTTGGGGGTGATGAAAATATTCTGAAAATATGCTTTTGGGGTGATGATGGTCACACAGCTTTGGAATACACTCAGACCATTGCACACTTTAGAAGGGTGACTATTACGGTATGTGAATTATATCTCAAATAAAAACAAACTAGAATACTACTAGAGGGGGAAAAAAAGACTGCCAGTTTCTCAGAGCAAAAGAAAAGGAAAGCAGGCTGACCTCTGTTGTAAGAGAAACATCAAGGTGACCCTTTCAAGTTGAGAGGGAACAGTGAAGTCACTTGTGAGCTGGGATGGCCATGACGCCTGCCAATCCTGTGCTCATGTCCACCTCAACCACCACCCCAGCCTTCAAACAACTTGAACCTTTAAGCGCCCCGTGTAAAGTTCATTTAACTTACAGCACTGTTGTCAGGCTTTAAAAGGCTCTGAATTAAATAGAGTGTCTCCTATGGAATACTCACGGAAACAAGAAGAGAAGGGGGGTAAATATAAAATGTCCTTTCTCTTCCCCCCCCCCCCCAGAAAACCAACTCCTTGGTAATTTCCTAATGTATCAACCTAGCGCTAAGCCCCCAACTTTCCTGTTCATCTTATTAATGAAATACTAATCATGCAAAAATACATCATCACAAACATTCCAGACTACCCTGATTCTAACCATTGCTAACTGTGGACCCACAACTGTGTCCCAATGATTAGATCATAACATAATTTTAGTAAAATCCAGATACAGGGTGATGAGACTAAGCTCAGGAAGCTAGAGCTAGGTATGCCCCAAAGATATGAAAATCAAAATAATCCTGGCAGAACTCTTTTTACATATACCAACTGGATTGTGACGATCCAACCAGATCAGCTTACACACTTTAAAATTTCCAGGATCCATTCAATTCCAAAGGGATTCCTGTTATGTCCGGATGGAAGGTTACAAAGATCCTACTGGGTAAACATTGTAGAAAAGGGCCCAGAGAGATCTTTTTACACAAAGTAACTTTCTCAAGAAAATGATCTGGAAAAACCAGATGTGAAAAGTTTGTGTAACACGATGGCGCAGAAGAAACTGGACATGTGTTGAACTAAGAAATAGGAGTTCTATTTTTCACATGAAGTCTTACAATCTCGATCCCGTCTCTGCAATTTTAACGTTACTTTCAAAGCCTCATGAAAACGAGAGGGTTTGGGAACTTTCTCTGGTGTGGTTTTCCAAGTGCTCCTGCTCTAGGTTTTAAAGGGAAATCCCAAAGAATGTGTGTTTATAGTAAGCCACTATTCACAGTTCGTGGGTCTTGATGTCACCTGGTCACCTCCCCAGCTCTGTCCTCCTTAGGAGTGGAGACTGTGTCCTCCCTCTCTGTTGGGGTCTGCTTCTATGTCTTTGTAGTCTCACTACCTGTTATGGATGGAGTATCTGTGTCTCCCTCTCTCCAAATCCCTATGTTGAAGCCCTAACCCCCAAAATGATGTTATCTGGAGGTAGGCTTTGGCGAGGTAATTAGGTTGAGATGAGGTCATGAGGGTGGGGTCCCTCTGAGGGGATGAGTGCCCTCGTAAGAGGAGGAAGAGACCAGAGCCCTCACTCTGCCTTGCATGGAAAGACACGGCAAGACGGTGGTCTATGGCCATGGCCATAGGAAGAGGGGCTTTACCAGACACCGGGTCTGCTGGAACCTTGATGCTGGACCTCCCAGTCTTTCACAGTGTGAGAGGTAAGTGTTGCGTAAGCCGCCCAGTGTGTGGGAAATTGCTACAGCCTCCTGGACTAAGACACCATGAGTGGCAGGAGGCCAGAAGAACAGCAACCACACAACCTGTCACGGAGATGAAGCTCAACAGCAGGCACCACGAAGCTGGAGTGTGGAAGAGAGGCTGAGAGGCAGAAGACGCAGCGGCTGGAAGAGAACTCGCAAAATAGGAAGCTAGGAAAAAAAACGATCTTTTCTGTGAATGGGGAGACAACTCTGAGTAACAGATAGTGACCGGCACAGAAGCCAAGCCTTTAATATTTGCCGCACCACAAAATAACAACGAAAATCATTAGACAAGGAAAAGGGAGAGACCAACCAGACCAAAGTGACAAATAACAGAAACAAAATAAATTACTATGTAGGAAATACAGCCTCAGACAGGGTTTTCCTGGTGGCTCAGAGTTCTACCGCTCCATAATTAAAATTCCATAGAAATTATACCTTTTAAAGTTTCCATCAACTGTTGTTACTTTCATTCTGTGATGCAACTTATTAGATGTGAAGATGTTATTATGGCAGATTAAGATCTTACCAAGTACTAAACCTAAGTCAGTGTGTTGATGTAACAGAGAACCTCTTTTATAGCTTCTCCCAAAACAGTGTCTCGGTCTTGTGAATGCTTGCTCTGTATGGTCTCCATGTTGTCGGAGACGATTCAGAAAACACAGGGAAGGTGTGGCCAGGTCCACGGATACTGTGCTTCCCTTCCACCTTGCCCTGCCTGGCCTGGCACTTCCTCCTTCCTACTTTCCCTTAGCATCACATGGTCCCATTGTCAATGACACGAAAATTATACAATTTTTCTAAATTCGCCCTTTTCCTGAGAGAAGGTGAAGTCGCTGAAGATGGGAAATCGTCAATTAAAAATCTGCAATAGTCCAGATACACACTACCAGTACATTCTGTTCTTCTCAATCCCTGGAATGTTTTTGAAATCCTTTCGGCAGAAGGGATACAATAATATTAGCTTGATGGAAGCGTAACAGAGAAAATACTACCTCCGTCCTCCCTGCCCCAGCCGCTCAATGTAGACTACACGTCCCAAAGTCACTAGGAATTAAAAAACGTATGTGCATATTTGAATTGCCTTGGGCCCATGGTCTCCTTCAGGATCACTGGCATAAAAGTGTAAGATGTAACAGATACGTAATTATTCCTCATTTAGTAAAGAAACTAACCTGAAAAACTGATAGAGAAGTTCTCACTTCAATGACGAAAGTTATGAAGCACATTTAACATTCATCTTCCATTGAGTGGCTTTAAATAAAGCTTCAGAAATAAACTTGTGACTCAAAATATTTTCTTCAATAATGTGCATTGAGAAGCTTACAAAGCTTAGGCAAGGAATAAAACGTGCATGTGGGCAAATATGGAATAAGCAAAGTTGTGTCTCTCGGGGTAAGTAATTAAGCCCACAGCTTAGGCCCTCAAGTTGTGTTATGGGGGCATGGGCAGCGCTCCCCGTGACTACAGAGCTCCCTGCCCCCAGAGTCGGAATGCCAAGAGCTCAGGAAGGACCGGCATTAGCTCCGATAACAAGCTTTTCACGGCCCACATCCTGGCATATGGTAGGAGCTCCATGAGCATTTGCTCAGTTAAATTCAATCCTCAAAATAGGAGTTCTCGACTTTTCTTCCGTTTTCCTTTGATTCGATGTGCTCACGCCTACTCTGTGCCATATGGAGCGGGAGGTGGTAGGTGCTGTGGTCAGGAAGCTCACTTCATCTTGGTTTCTGTGCTCAGGGTCCTACCGTCTAATGGGAGACCCTGGCCAAGACTCAAGATGCTGCAAGACCACGGTAAATGCCACAGATGGGCACTGTGGCTTACGTGTCCCTGTACATGCACGTGCCCAGGACACAGTGGCAGGAGAGGGGCACTCAGCTTGGGATGGGGGGGGGCTGTGGAATGAGAAGGTATTGCAGTTGGCTTCCTATAGAAGGGCTTACCTTCCCCTCCTCCAGTTTAAAGATTTTGTAAAGCCTTCCATTTTTAATTCCAAAATCACATTTAATAGGTGGGTTTCATACTGCCAGAAATGTTTTAATAAAAATGAACCCAACCAGTACCATTTAAAATAATTATCGTGATTTCAAGCTCATGTATGAAGTTCCAAATATTAAAATGGTTTCATGTGGGATAGTTATACAAAGGTTATAGCACATTTTAAGACCATAATCCTTAAGAAACAGTGTTTTACCCCCTCTGTAATTTATGATACATAAATTTATAGGTGTAATATGTACAAAATCAGTGCTACAATGGGTATTCTAAGTTTCACTCCGGAATTCATTTTCAGAGCTGTGTAGTGCATAATATTTGATTGATCACAGAAATCCCATCAGAATTCCTACTGTCCCTGCACTGTAACTACTACCCCCTCAATGCATTTTGGTAGAAGAGTAATCATTTTCTAATAGGATTTTCTTCACACTTTGCCTAAGTCGACAACCATCCTGTATCAATAACTTAATAAGCACTACAATTGGAAAGACCATTCAATTTCACACACTACATATCTCCACCGGCACAACCTGGTGATGTAACACAGTGCAAACCACCTCTGATGCATTCTTTTCTTTAAAATGTAGGTCTGAGGCTATGCAAGAGGACTCCTCAAACAGAAGCCCAGACATGGATGGGGAAGAGAGAAGGGAGAAGGCATTTCTCAAATGAGGCTGATGCGTACCCCCAGGACCCCGACCTGTGCTCATCCTTGCTGGTATGGCTTGGTCCTCGCAGGGGAAGCCAGTTCCAGGGACAGAGGGACACAGCATTGCCCACAGATGATGTGGACCCTCTGCCTACGATCAGAGGAGGCAGATTTATCATTTAATGTGGCTTACCTACCTGGAGGTGGAGAGCATTTTTATAACATCCAATAAAAACCACAAACTTAAATCACTTTGGTTTTGCCGTAAGCCTAATAAGGAGGAATCTAAAGCTTTTTACTTTGCCACGCCAATTAATTCAACCTTCATTCATTCTTTCTTGCTGTCTTTATGAATTTTTTTTTTTAAACTAAAAAGTTCTAGGCTGTGGACCAGAGCACATCACGACGTGAAAGCCAAGTATTACAGCAAATCCATTTCAAAGAGAAAACTAAAATGTCAGTAAGAAAGGAAATAGCCCAAGCTGGGCTGGGAAGGAACTTCATCTTGTGAAACACCAAGTCTAATAAATAAAAGAAGAAACAACTATTACTGTTCTTTCAGTAAATTACAAAACCCTTTGTGGGATTCATAATGCTCTTAATAAATTGTTGAAATGGGACCGTGGCCAACTCAGGAACACTCAGGAAGCAGCCACAGTGGAGCAGACAGGCTCCATCCACCACCTCCCATGACTGACACCAAGCACAGGCTGAGGCAGAAACACAGCTCACCAAAAGACACCCACATAAAATTAAGAGATCAAATGGTGAGATCCAGCTTCCCCCCACCCCCATCAGTCTAGGCAGTGTGGTTGAGGATACAAGCTTTCTAAGAAAGAGAAGGTTGAGAATGACAGGCTGAGAGCCAAGGAGCAAGTGATGCAAGATGCCCAGTTAGGAGGCAAGAAGAACTGGGTGTGGGGAGTTGGGAGGTGAGAGACATGAAGAATCAGAAAAGTAAAAAGAACCACATGCCAGAGATTAAGTGAGGAATTTTAAGACGACAGTCATTTTGACAAATATCTAGAAGATATGCAATGAGTACTTGATGACATAAAAAACACCGAGCCATACTGATGCTCTCCCTCAGCCACTGGTGAGGAATAAAGTTCATTTTAAATCCCCAGAGAGGACATGGGGTCAAACTAGCAAAGGAATAGACCCAAGGGAATGGGTTTTAGGGGGCTAAAAGAGATTCAAGACACCACCAGATGGCAGCACAGAGCCAAATACGATTCCCCATTTATTCCTCTAGGATATATAACAACACTGGATCACAGGAATGGCCAATATATCACTCGAAGGTCTACTTTTATGCTTAATAAAAGATAAGATTAGAGAAATAAAAATCGGTCCCCACAGAAAGGTAAATATTGAGGCTGAAGCAGCCTCTTGTCATTGCACAGAACAGACCCTCAATTAGTAACTGTACCTTTGCTGTGTAAATGGCAGGGGAGAGTAATTAACAATTAATAGAAGCTGCCCTCAATTTAAAGCCTCGAAGGGAAGTAATTAAATTTAGTAGAAGCGGTAGCCTCTAAACAAAGATACATAACACAAATACAAAAGGAAACACAGATTTGAATAATAAATGCAAATTAGAAACAAGGTTGACTACAGACTGAAAAGAAATGATCCTAAAATCCTAAGTCTCTCTGTTCAAGAGACCGGTTTATGAACCTGTTTTAATCTAGGCCAAGGTCTGATTTGAATCCTGGCTGATGTTTCTTAAGTACAACCATGCTTCCAGAGTATTTATGCATGCAGATCAGACAGCTTCCCGCAGTTTGAATTAGCCGTACAAGTACCTTTCATATCAATGCAGATATACTTGATATATACAGTGTCAACATTACTACCAGGCATGGAAATCGCAAACACTGCTCTGCTTGTTGGTCATGAAACAAAACTGCCAAGCAGAATCTGTGTAGCTCCAGAGGGTAAATTAATGCAGGCAACACGGTTATCAGCAGTCTTTAGCTTGCCTCTGGAAGCTTCTAACAGAAACAGGGAGCAGAAACGTTACATCTGGCTACAGCTGCACATTACATGGTCCATTGAGACTCAGATGCTGATGGCTGAACTGAATAACAAACAGCTGGGTATAAATGTAAAAATCAGGAAATCGATTTTAAACACACATATTTTACAAATCCTCTGAAATCCCAGCACTGAATGAGAAAGAGCAATTAGCACTGAAGAGTGCCAAAGTATCCTGGGGATTAGAATTCAAAAATATACCTGGGCGCCCCAGTGTCATTATCCCTTGGCTGGGCTCTCCTGTTATTCTTTCAGAAAGGGCAGCGTTGGATCATTTTCTCGTTTTGGTCATGCTCCAGCTGAAAGTCAGCAGAAGTAACTGAGCTTCTTTGAGCTTTCAGGATGAGGGACTGGCGTCTCATGAGTTTAACTGGATTGAAGGGAGAGGATGCTCTGAGAAGGCTGGTGTCGGGGTCCCCCAATGCCAAACCCGGGTATTCAGACAAGGCTGTAGCCAGGAATGTCTGGGACACCAGATTCAGGTCAGAAAGAAACCTAAGTTACTGAGACAGCACATCCCAAAGTGCCCAGCAGGGAGCAGACACATCAGGAATGCAGAATAAGCTTTGGTTAAATTTGTTAAATTTTCTATTAATGAGGATTTAGGTATAGGAATGGGTCAGAGAAAGAGAGGCTAGAAATTGCTTTTTTTCTAAATGTTCAAAAACACGGAAAACCCTTCTCGTGGGAAGGTTTGGGTTGGTCCTATGTATAGACTTTTCAAAGCAGGCCAACACGTCTGTACTGTATTTAAGAAAGCTAGTGATACGGGATTGGATGCGAGAATTTATCATCCAAACTCGGGACACTTTTTAGGCTGACAGAGGTTCGCTAATAATGACGACGCCAGGACAACTGGTAGAAACTGGGAGTATCCCGCTAACCAGGACACCTACTCCCTGTATCTTGAGCACCAGGGGCATGATAAGGAGCTCGAGGTCCTATCTAGAATGCCAGGTAGGTGGCTGTGATCCCATCGGCTCATTTTCACTCTCCGTGCCCACTTGTCCTCAAGATTCCAGATCTAGTGTAAACTAAAGAGTCTGTCTACAGAGAGTTCAGGGAGCAAAAGGGCAGACTAGAAAGAATCCAGATTTCTTGGCTTGCACAATTAATTCTGTGGACCACAGCAGATCCAATCGGACCACAGCAGATCCAGTCGGACCTGACGGGCTACTATACTGTCGCAGCTGTTTTAGAAAAGAAAGAACCACAATAGTAGAGGTTTTAATCATTAATGCTGATTTCCACCCCCCCCCCCCACCAATCTCTCAAACCACCTGGATTCTGCAATCCAAATGGCCAAGATCATCAAAGTGCCAATGTACATGACCATTCCCACCAAGACACTCTGTTTTCTCTACTGGGTTCTTAGTAATAAAGAACACATGAAATAGGATTTTTAAGAACTCTAGGAAGGATCCAGATAAAGGGGAAAAAAAAAAGTGATGAGGCAATATTATGTTATTTACCTAATGTGATCTACAAGATGAAGAACGAAGGTCTTCAGAAAGATAGAACAGTTACATTCTTATTTCCCAACAAGAAAATCCTTTATTAGCCCCAAACAACACAGCAGTACAGATCCTTCTTCTTTTAAACCAGTGTTCCCCCAAAGAAGAAACAAAGTCAACAGTGATGACTAAAGCTCAGAGTAACCAAATGTTTCACTTAAAGTAGGAATTACTGTTAACATTTTATACAATTTTGTTACACCTAGAACAGGTAGGCAACCATCCAGTACATTATGAGACTTTAAATATTTTTGTTGAGAATGATGATAAAGATGTTACAACTCTTGCTCACTGGGAGGCAGTTTAGAGTTAAAAAAAAAATAGATTTCAGTACAGAAAATGTTTAGGTGGTTTCCACATGACAACAAACTGATCGATTCAGCCAATAGGTCAGCTGTGATTCATAAATCCTAAACTCCTCAGCTGTCCAACTTAATTGTAACTATTCAATCTGTGGTTTAAACTGAAAAACTGCCATGTACTTTCTGACTTGTGTTGAATTTACCACACCGCCGTGGAATCAATTTGCTATTGTAGGGGCCAACAAGAAACCTCGAGAATCAGATAACTTTAAAAGCTAATTTACTTTGGTTCTGGGCTAATTACATTTCTTAAAGTAAGTTTCGCTGATTGGTTAAGAATCCAAGCTATCAAAAGCCCAGGCATTTAGAGACATAAACACATAACCTGTCAAAAAAGGGGCCCTGAACATAAGAGAAGGGTATTTGTGACTCACAGAGGGAATTTGTGAAATACACAAATTGAGTTGCCCTCCTTTATACCTTGCGACTGGGCAATTATATTATGGAGACTGGCTATGTCTCAGTTTTCACGGCAAAGGCCTTGCCTCAAAGACTGTAGCCATCCATTTACATTAAAAAAAATACAATAAATAAAAACCCACAACACTTGTTGATATGTTGTATTACACAGAAGGCATTTTATCTGGACACCAGAGTTATTTCATTTTAATGCTATGACTGTTAAAAATATAACATGTCAGGTATAACATGTCAGGTATAACATGTCAGATTTTTTTCTTAATTCCAAGTGGTGTAAGCTCTCACTAAAATTAGAAAGAGGATCTCATCTTGTGTCTAAAAAAGCTAAATTGGCCAGCATGTTTATCATGCCCCATGGCCAGGCTCTCAGACCAAAGAAGAGCCTACCATACAGTAGTGTCTACACTGGAGTCTGTTTGTTTTAATCATGCCCTAGGTGGGAGGGGAGGCAGTGTAAAAACACAATGTCACAGAGATATAATAGTATCTGCCCCAGGAAGGCAACAGTGTCTGCATCTCAACCAACTCTCTCAACTTGGCCCATCATGCTTGGATCTAAATCAAACTGGTTTCTCATTTCACATCCTGGAAATAGAGGATTTGTGAAAGGAGGTGCCACTGTGACCGAGGGGACAAAGGAGCGAACCAAGTACTAAAACAGTAATAGGATTTTCTTCCAATTATATGATCATCATTGGGAACCTAGCATTTTGACAGAGTGTTCAAACATCGGAGAATGGAGTTGGTATCATGTAGTTGAGAGCCATGGTATTGGGCCTTATAGTCTGATTTCTGAAAGCCTTATAATGAGGGTGGAGTGGGTATACATTCCATTCTTTGGCTGTATTTTTGTTCAACAAAGCCTGCAATTTTCAGTCACTTGAAAATGTAATTATAGATAATGTTTGCATCAGTAGCAAGAATACAATAAGCACACGGGGCATGAAAACTCCACTCAAATCACATTCCTCTTAGATTGCGACGCTTGTCTCCTGCCAAGAGTAAAGGCATTTCGACAAGCTAATACTCGATATGAAATGGTTTGAGGGTTGGACCAACCCATGCATGGATTCTACTCTAACTTGACCATTATCCCTTCCTTTACATCAGGTATCTAGCCCTGAAGCAGAAATCAATGATGCTGAAAATCCAGAATCCCATCAGATGTTTATGCACTTGAGCATAAGCGGGGAGGTCCAAAGTTTATAGACACTTGAAATGGATGGGATACCATACCCAAGGTGACAAAACTGTCAATCATCTAAAATCCTTTGGTCCAGAGACTCGCTTATGCTCTTGCCTAGTTATCTGGTCCACTTACGAAGGAGGCGGTGAGACCGCAGGGAAAAGGATACTGCATAGAGTCACCAACTGAGGGGGTACAGTGGAGACTGAATGTCACCTGAGAGCCTTTTTCTAATTTACAAGGTGGCCTGCTTTGGGCTCAAGGTGCCCCTGAGAAAGGCCACGTGTCCGTCAAATGTAAAAATTAAGAGTTTGGAAGTAAATGAGGGAGAAGGCCAGGTGCCTAATGAAGTCCTCACAAGAAACCTCTTCATGAAATATATGGTTATCTTGGATGAAGAATAAGGATCCACCTTAACATTCAATGTTAATGGCTTCTTTATCTCGGCAGTAAGTGAAATCTGAGGCATTAAGAGATCTTGACACTGCTACGGTCCCCCTTCCTACTGATGTTGCTCACAACACTCTTGCCTTCTAGACTCAGAAATTGGTCCGGCTATGCAATAAAATCAAGAACAAGCAATTTATGTGAAAGAGCATGTAAAAAGCAGATTATTAGGTCATAGCTAAGAAACTGTATTTCATACTCAGAATCCCCATTATCAGCTGCCAACTCGCCAACATATCCAGAAATTCAATCTGCTTATGGTCATGGAAGGGTCTAAGAATCCCTCAAAAGACAAAAGCAGCCTCCCAGACCAGAACGTGAGAGGGCACAAGACCTCAGGCTTTGGAAATGGGCACCTGGAAACAGATGCATGCTTCCATCATCTAGAACCTTCTTCTCATTTGCAAAATAGGAACGATACAACTTACCCTGCAAAATTTTTCTGACGATTACTGATAATTTATATAAATTCCTATGCCTAATGCCTGGCCTCTATCCTCAGCTAGTATTATAAAATTTTTCAGAAGGTATACCCACAGGAAGGCGGCATCCTTTAAAGCATCAGTAATCAAGAGAAAAACATTTAACAAGGAGTATTTAGTTGTCAAAGAATTATAGCTTTGTTGACACGAGAAAACTTTTTTTGGTTTCTGGGTAGACATCATTATTTTATTGAACAGACAACTAGAAATCAATTTGGATCAAAAGTATCACGTTCTGATAGACCTGAAAAACAAGACACAGGGGCAAGATAAAGGCCACCATGTGGCTTCTGTGGCTGACAACAGTCCAATTTTGGTCACTTTTTATAACAACTAGACACAAAATCTTGGCCCAACCGAAAGGCTGCCTATAAAGTTAATTAGACTTCTTTGACACTGAGAAGATAGAATGTGCTGATTGCAAAGGACCAATCAATTAGCGCAAGAGCATTTGTCGTATCTGGGCGGTGGGCACCTTCTCCAAAGGTTTGGCCAGCTTTGGGCCACAGGCCTAGTTCTCCTTTCACAATAAGCTCAGGACCAGCTGTCATCTCTGAAGGCGACCACACTCCCACTGCCTGGTTCACCCTCATGCAGAGTGTCTGTTCCGGGAGGCAGGGCACGCTTAGCTTTGGGGATCACACTAGTGACCTGGAGATCCTCAGTCAACATCACTCTCTCAGCCAGAGCAGGTGCTGACTGTTACGCTGGCCCATCCTTGGAGAACATCCTTCAACCAATGGACTCAGGCTGTCGGCTTCTCAACTGAATTTGAACAGGTTGATCTCAATCAAGTGACATAACATTAGGAGCAAATCTTCACACTAGCTAAAGGCAGCTCTGGTCTCTTAGGACTTCAAGGACCCTATCACTAGGTTGTGAGAAGTGCCTGTCTATTAAAGCACAGACGAGAGTAACTATGATACACCTTACAGCTGGGCACCACCTGGATACACACTCTAGACCCACTGTGCCACCTCATAAAAATCACTGATTCCTTCTCCAAGTCATTTCCCCCTTCAGAGACTCTCCTCTCATCTCTAGGCATTCTGTGGCCTGAGCACCTAATGAGATGCTTAGGTGCCAGGGCCTACAACAGTCCCTCTCCATATTCACATCACTGAAATTGTTTTCCCAATGGCTGGGTTTCTGCTAGGGTTAGGAGTCCCATTATTGGGACCCAGCCTGGGTATTGTGCGGCCGATTCTCTTCCCCATAAGAAAATCAAAATCTATTTCAGCTGGTGTAGAGATGGGCTTTTTCAGAACACGCATATGGGGATATTGGATGAAGATATTGCTTTTTGCTTCAGCCCTATCTCAGAATGGAAGGTCTGACCACAAGTTCACAGTTGGAAGATGAACTGCATTTTATTTCTCAATCATCATGCAGAGAAGGGAGAGGAAAAAAAAAAAGTCTTTACAATGTTTTCCTGGGGACTGAGCATTTTCTGGAAGTTTATATGGGAGCAATACTGCTTCATGGGTCTTTGGCTGAGACTTTAAAGCACAAATGTTCTGAGGGAGAACACATTAACTGGTCAGCTGTAATGAGGTTTCACTGTACCTGACTCTCCCAGGAAATGCAGGTGAACTTGTGGTCAGTTTCAAGTACCAGGAAGCTATAAAATATTTGGGTTATTCTCTTCCCAACATTAACCTCAAAATAATTCTGTGGGACAGGTAAGGAGTGTATCTTAATATGCTTATTTTCTATATGAGGAATCTTGACAAGTCACCTGAGGCCAGAAATGGGCATGGAACAAACCAGAAGACAAGCCTGCGGAATAGCGGAGACTGTTGTTGAGTGAAGGGTGTTTAGTCTTGAAGAACGACCTCCAACCCACTGCTGGAGACACCCTACGGCAACATCCCTAGTGATTTCAGCCGACTCCACCCAAGCAGACCCCAATGCAGAGCAAGTGCCCCCAACGAGCAGAAACAATCCAAGAGGAAGTTATTTCTAACTAAAAATTTAAACCCACACACAGCCAGTGGAATTAAAATGTTTCCTAGGTTCTCCCCTGAAGAAAAGTGAATTCTGGGGCCAGTGTTCACTTAAGAAAGAGAGAAGTGCTTTGCCTCAGTCTCCACTCCAACACAGCGTTTGGTAAGGGACCTCTCAGGACCAGAAGGAAAGAAACTCCTGCTCAGGAGTAATCTAGTTAATGCAGGAAAGGAAGATTTAAAGTTGGTATTGGAAGCGACCCTTTGACATCTAAGAATAAAAAGGAAGAAAAAAAAAAGAAGGGGGGGAAAGTCAGGAAAATACAGCTTTTTTTGTGAAAAGAAATAAGAATCCTGACAGGTAGCATCATCATGCAAGATAAACATGACTTAATATTGAGAAATTGCTTTGGCACCGAGGCACCAGTGGTGTTAACCAGCATTCAGGCTTTTCAAGGACTTGTGGGTTGCCTTTCAATTCTGACACCAAGGAGAGATGGCTGGGTGGACAACGGGCATCACGAGGAAAGATGTCACCAGCAGGGACTGAAGAGAGTAATTGCAGTTGGAGGCCTCCTGGTGACAATTTTGAGAAAGCAAACACAGCTGCAGCAGAGCCAAATATAGCTGCCCAAGACAATGGCATCCATAAAGTTAATCATTCCGAAATATGCTCCCCTTCTGCTCAAGCAGAAAACTCAACACCCCTTCTATAATGTAGGAAGACAAAATACAGTTTTATGCACAGAAACATGCAGCTGCTCCAGCGGAATTTCCTACCAGTGATGGCCCAGGGGTTTCCATGCTGGTCTCCTCTGCTCCCGATTCTGAGAGCTTGTGTCGTGGACGGAGGTGGCCCCTTCTCTTCGAATGGAGGAAAGCTCTTCGGGAAGGGCTTAATAAAAAGGGCTTAGGGGGAAGCCTGGGTCGCTCAGTCGTTAAGCGTCTGCCTTCAGCTCAGGTCATGATCCCGGGGCCCTGGGATCGAGTCCCTGCATTGGGCTCCCTGCTTGGCGGGAAGCCTGTTTCTCCCTCTGCCACTCCCCCTGCTTTGTGCTCTTTCTTGCTCTCTCACTGACAAATAAATAAAAATAAAATCTTAAAAAAAAATGGGCTTAGGGAAGATTAAAATAAGAGAACGAAAAAGCTATCAATCAGGAAAACCTGAGAAATGCAGAAAGCAAACTTCAGAAGCAACTGTACTGTTTGGGGCCTAAAGGAAATCTGGGTGGGTGCAAAGAATCGGGAATGAAGAATTAAACAAAGCAGCCCGACACAATAAATATACATTAGTCCTCTCCCAGAGCCTGCCTTCCTCATGCTTTTCCACAGCATCTTTGTCTTTATTATTCCCCTAAGGTTTTTCAAGGAACAAATGAAATGTCAGGTTTCAACCTTTATTTCCTTCACCTGTGCGACACCCAACGTCTTATCCTGGAGATGCAGGGAGAAAACAACTGGGAGGGGAACGAATTGAGCACGTTTAGGATGGTTTCCACCAATCTGCTCTACCCCTCACAGGTCCCTACATCTCCTGTAACGTTAGCCTTTTTAAGATGTTCCATACATGTGCTGAACTCTCATTAGGCACAATGAAAATTTCAAGGACTCTCTGCAACAGGGACAGCAAGCTATGGGATAATGATCCACGTATCACTGAAGAGGGTGGTTGGCAGTGGCCAAGGGGCACAAGGTGAGGAGTCTGATCTGGCCAGCACCAGCTATGTCAACCCAAGAAAATGGCCATTTAGGGTCAACTGTCTAGGGTGCTCTGTGAAGAGTCTTTCTTCCTACTCCAAACCTAAGAGATCCTGATGGGAGCAACATCTCAATTTCAACTGAGGAAAGAGGAGGGGACCCCAGGTCCTGGGACTTTGCAGCAAGTATAGAAAGGGTCACCCAAATCTCAGCTGTTCACCCAGGAAGGTGGGACAGCACTATCAGGGGGGACTTCTTTTCTCACCTTTAATAGAGGCTACTCAGAGGTTCTGGCCCAAAGAGTCAGAACATCATCCTGAGACGTATTTCTAGCAGGATCACCAATTTGAATACACCTTTGGTCAAGATGCTGAACTTTCTAAATCTTAAAATTTTCAGTTGTGAAGATAATAATGTGTAAACACAGGCACGTTTACATATGTTATAACATGTTACGTATGTTACAATGTATCTAACAACTTGATAATTTTTATAGCCAAAGATCACTAAGGGGGAGATATTTTATGAAAGTAAAGAATTATGCCCCATAAGATTACTTCTAATGTATATATATTTTCACACATATATACATGCATGTATACATATGTGTACAGACACACACACACACATTTTATGCCTACTGACTACAGCCAAGTGAAGAACACTATTTTGCTCTTTTAATTTATGAAAGGACAGGCTGATTTTATTTTTGGCAGATAAATGTAGTGCAACTCTCCTGCAATAGGGGGAGACCAGGAGAAACAAAGACATAATTTATGGGAAAGGATATAAAATACCACCTTAAAATTTAGTGAGCCCAAGACAAACCACGAACTTTCTTTACAAAAAAGCATGAAAGTTAGGATTTCAGCATAAAATCACAGAACTTTAGATCCTAGGAGGAAAGCTGAAGAATTAAGTCACTCCCCTATGGTACTCAAAACAAAACAAAACAGATTGTTTTTAAGCTGCCCAAAAGTTATGTCAAAATGTCAAAGCAATCAGCTGAAATTAACTGCATTCTGAAGAGTGAGTCCCCACCATCATCTGTACAACTGGGGGGGATCTTCAGGCGCTAATGGAGCCTATAAATGTCAGACAAAGCAGCTGATGGGTTGGGGGAACTTGATGTCCATGGTTATGACAGAAGCATAAGCACTCTTATTGAAGAGATAAATGACTTTGACTTCCTTAATTATTAAGACCTTAAAAAGGGGCACACCTGGGTGGCTCAGTCGTTAAGCGTCTGCCTTCAGCTCAGGTCATGATCCCAGAGTCCTGGGATCGAGCCCCGCATCGGGCTCCCTGCTCAGCAGGAAGCCTGCTTCTCCCTCTCCCGCTCCCCTTGCTTGTGTTCCCTCTCTTGCTGTGTCTCTCTCTGTCAAATAAATAAAAAATCTTTAAAAAAAAAAAAAGATCTTAAAAAAAAAAAGACTTAAAATCAAAACATCCCATAACCCCATTTTTAAGGCAATGTTACTTTTAAAGGAATCTTGTGACCCGGTCATCTATCTGTAGGACTGACTCTTACCGTTCTGCTGACCAAAAGGGAGCACAGATCATTTAAACGGAGACCTCCTCAGAATAGATTTATTTAAAATCTGACCTTAAGTTAAAGGCCATAGGAGTCTGGTAGAGAAGTTCAAAATAATAAACCAAAATGATATTTTAGTCTACATACAGCCTAAACTTAATTTACATAAATCTTCAGGAGGAAAAAAAAATGGGTCTAATAATTTGCTGGCAAGTTGGCTCTGAGGCATTCATTCAAATGGAGTAATTAAAATTTAACCAAAAATGGAATTTGTACTCATCTGTCATTGTGAGAGCCGTAGGATTACATATTTATTAGCATTCCATTTTAAAGTATCAGCTGATTTTTAAAGTATCACTCTCAGTATCTGAACAGAATATACAATCTGCAGTTCACAAAACAGACCGTTCATAAAACTCCGGGTGTAGTGCTGTGAACGTGTAAATCTCAAATATGCTCACCAGGCATTTCCACCACCTAACCGGAATTGTATTTCTATAAAACCAGTTAGAGTAATCACTTTCTGTTATGATTTAGAACAAATGGGAAGGGTGAAGCAGTTCAAAACCTCCCTGTTTCCCCCTTTCTTTTAAAAGTCCTTTTTAGGAGGAGTCCAAAGCTCACAGTAAATGAAAAAGAAATTCCCAGGAGGAGAAGGAGGTTTCCATCCCTTCACATCTAGATTCAGAGCATGAGACGATTGGATGGCACAATTAAACAGTGATGATGCTAAAGGGGAATAATTACTTTACAATTACCTGAGAGCATCGCATTTATGGCACTAATTAGTTTTTGTTTCCCACAAAGGTTTTTCCAGGAATGTGCAGCTCCATTTCTCTTAGCTTTAGCAAGAGCTCTCTCTTAAGGAAAAATAAAAATACATTTTCTGCACTGCTACCCAAGTGGCACACTGTGAGGCTGGCTCTGTCGTGTTACCGGTCCCTCCCTGGTAGTGGAAACAGACGCGAGGGCATGGGACCTTATTGGTGCTAATGAACTGGAAACCATTAATACTTTGCAGACCCTCCCTTCTGTGGTGTGTAGAACACATATCGCATGGACAAATAGCTGACTCTTTGTGGTATCCTAATCTGCAAACAAAAAGAAAAACGCGAGCCTCCCCTGAAAAAAACACAACCCTCCAGAGCAAATACTCTTAAGTTGGAAATAAAGACCTCTCAAGTTTGGATGAAGTTCAGCACAGGAACTGCAATGCTTCGGTGACTTACGATTTTAGCTCCTTGAAACAGGTTGAAAATATCAGGTTTTCCAGGGGAATGCCAATCAGATAAAGGATGCTTACAGTATTGTCTAACAGTTGCGAGGTGGATTTTAAAACGTGCTATTATGACATCAGTGACCGTGCAGAAGTTTACATATAAGCCTCAACAAATGAGCACTACCCCTCATTTTGGCACAATAGCTAGAGATCAGGTCCCTGTACTGGTTGTAGGACACTCCAGTTTATCAGAGGATTTTGCATGCCAACGTAGTACCTGTCGTTAATGAGAATCAGCATTTCATCTGTAAACAACAAAGCCACAAGGAAGGGGGGTAAGGAGAAATGAAAAGTTTGCAAATTTATGTAAAAAAAGGGTGGGGGAGTAGATTTCAGTCTTATCAGAGGCCAAATATACTGCTGTTAACAGCTATTGGGGGGCACGGGGAGAACCGCTCTGAGGTGGAAAACATTCTAAATGATCCCATGAAATCTTAATTACTAGGTTCCTATCTGAAAAATCTGATCTCCTTTTTTATCTTGTCTTGCAAGGTTCTTGTTGCCCCCAGTTCACAGCATCTCATCAACAGATGCTGGAGTAATCTCAATCCAGCAAATTACAATTAAACAGCAATACTTAACAATTAACATAATACCTCTAACCCAGATCAAAGATAACATTAGTGTTCCAAAACGCCAATATGGGATGAGTTTTTGGTTTCAGGAAGCAGCTGATACTAAAATATGTATTGCTTACTGAGAATTGCTACCTGAAAGTACACTTTTAGAATTTTCCTTAAAAACCCATATACATAACTCTTCTTTTAGAACCTTCTGTCTTTAATTCCTCACACAATCATCAAGGAATCAGGTGATAAGTCTCAGTTATCACTGTATTTTCTTATTGGCATTTTCCAAATATACTTCAAATGCCATCTGGGGAAAAAAAGGGGGGTAGGACCCTAATGCTTTTGACCTTCATCTTGCTGGTACCTTGTAAACCAGAAAATATTTTTAATTAAAATATATTCTCTTTAATTAACATATGGAATAAGAGTGTGAGTTTGAATCAAATATGAAGTCAATCCTGAACAAGTGATATGTATTTCCTATAAAGCTCAACCATTCTCGTGTGGCACAATTTTGGTTTCCTGATAAAAACCTATGTCGAATATTTAATTCACAGTTCTCTCTTCTCTCCCCAACAACATTGGAACTGGCATTTCTGTAACACACGCACAAGCCAACCACAGCTTTGCTATTTACTGCCTCTGAGGCATGGGCAAGCATAGAACCTCCTTAAACATGACCTGTAAAATGGGTAGAATACACCCCCTGCACATCTGTTGTCAAGGTTAGAGACAGGTAAATCAAGTGCCTTGGCACACAGTAGGCATTCAGTTAACGACTCATGTTATTGTCATTTAAGGAGGGAAAGGGAGAAAGCAATAATTGCCTTGCCTCCCAGAACTGGTCACATTACCCCAACAATAGTTCCTTAATTTAAAACGAGGAAGTTTGACCAGATGGTCTCTAAAGCCCCTTTCAACTTGAACAGTAAGTCCCTAGAATCACCTTTCAGTTTAACTGCACACTGATAGACGTTTTTCCAGTTATCTTAACTTGGGAGGACTTAATGAACAAAAATGGTGAATTTACCAAGTTGATGAATTTACACTCAGGATAACTTTTCTCGTTTCCAACAAGGTTACTTACTGAAGATGAAAAAAAAAATAAGATTTCATGTTAATTTATTGCTAGCTTCTTGGTGTCTTATTCTAACATCACAGATCAGAATAATTTTAAAGCTGCATTTGTCGATTTTTTTTCCACCTGCAATTTCTCATTTCCAGGACATTATTTCTTAGATTTTTCTGTTTAAAAATTCAAAAACATCTAAAAACCCCCAAATACCTACATGATCATTAAAAAGTTTAAACAAAGGAAACCCTCATCCCCACCCCTGTCCCAAACTGCACCAGTTTAAAATAACATTTTTAAAGTCAGTTCCTATTCCTATTTTCATTATGCTTTGCTGCAAACGATATTCTATAGCAACACAAAGACAACAAAACATTAGTAGTTAAGATTATTTAAAAGGTCTATTTCCATTTACAGTTTCGACCCTGAACGCTTAAAAAACCAAGACTTTGAAGCATATGTCCTCACGTTTCAGACCCACTGCAGAGCCTCACATGATCTGGGCTCTTTAAACACTGGATGGCTTGTGGGGCCACCAAACATAATAATTCATCTCAAAAGGTATTTGTTCATCTGCCTTGAGGACTCAAACATATTACATCTTGCAAACTTATGTAATATATTCTTGTGGGAGAACGCCATTGAAAATATGTCCTACTGCTTTAGAAAAATCAACACCAGAAAAGCCCCTATGCTTTATTTAAGTTCCTTTTAGGAATAGGCCAACATCTAGCCGACTGCAATTTAGTCCAAATGGCAATATACCATATGTGACAACCAGTCCCCAAAACAATAAATCTGCACAGCTATCTTCCCAACTGCATGCATATGGCAATCAGATACACTGCTAGGTGGGTTTCAAACATTTTCAGCTTGTCATATGCCCTCCCACACAACTCTGTTCCCCAAAGATAGTTTCCAATGTGAGTTAATTATGAACTATTTTGGAAAACATGCTACAGTACTCTCGGGGCTAAGAAGACAGAATAGTTATCTTGGAAACAAATATTTACAAATCCTCTTTCTTTTTTTAAAACAGTTCAATTAAGCAATAGTTGACAGCACTGAAAACAATGAGAGTTTGGTTCCAAAAGATACCGTCTGGAAATAACTAGTATCTGGAAGAGAAGTAGGGTAGAAGTTATGGTAAGGTTTGCATAGGAGACTCTGTGGCTGAGATACAAAGGCTCTATTCAGAGCAAACAGTTTGAAAAAGCCACATTCATCCACCAAATGAAAAGGATGAATTAAACTTTCATAATTCATAATTTAACTGAGAAGCGTCAGCATCTTTCAGAGACCATTAACATATTAAATTCACAGAGCATTCATTAGATGTATATGGTCACCTAAGTAGCAGGTGACCATAAATTCACAAGCATGATCAAGACAATTCTTTTCCCCCCACACTCCCCTAGAGAGCAGAAAACACAAAACTTTCAATAGCAAAGGTGCAAACAAGTATTATGTATCTATACAGATACATATATATATACCTTGAATATATATATATATGTATTTTTTTTTTTAAGGGGGACAGGACAAGATCTTATAAAACAAGTATCATGGGAACGTTACTAATCAAGATAAATTTCCCAGAGAAAACTGCCAAAAGGAAATTCAATATTTTAATTTACGTTATCTGATTATCTTAGTTGGGACAATGAACCAGAGCGAGTGTACAAGCAAGTTAACATTCTTCATATCGACTGGAAGGACAACTGCACTTAAGAGATTCTATCATACCCCTCCCCCCACTTTTTTTTTTTTTTTTTAATCCTAGGGGCTCAAATAATTAGCCACTGCAGAGTTTCTCAAAAATCTCTCAAACTGGGCGCCTGGGTGGCTCAGTCGTTAGGCCTCTGCCTTCGGCTCAGGTCATGATCCCAGGGTCCTGGGATCGAGTCCCACATCAGGCTCCCTCCTCGAGAGGAAGCCTGCTTCTTCCTCTCCCACTCCCGCTGCTTGTGTTCCTGCTCTCGCTATCTCTGTCAAATAAATAAAATCTTAAAAAAAAAATCTCTCAAACTCATAACACTTAACATGCTAGAAAATGAATCTAGCACCGTAGGGGAAAGTTAGTTGCCAGAGAAATGGATCATAAAGCTCTGAATGGCCTACAAATTGCAAAGGGTACAGTAAGGTGCCAGAAAGAATATGGATGTGAAATCGTACAGTGGGTAGAAGAGGAAACATTTTATATATACTCTTACCAGGGATAACAGTCCTTTTCTTTTTTCCCCACTAGATTAACTGCAGCCTAGATTCACTAGCAGATGTCTTGCCTGGTAAGAGAGAATTTTATACATTCCAAGTCTAAAATGGACACAGATCTTTCAGACCCGCTCTGGCAACCCCTTTAGGTTTCTTTTTCATAACACGACTGAATACGAGTGGATACTATTGACTCCATAGCGCCTGAGCTGATAAGAGAAACTTTCCTGTCAAGACTAACGAGCCAGATAAAAATTAGATCTACTTTCCTCAGAAATCCCAGCTCTTTACTTCTCCCAATAAACTCTCCACCCTAGTTTGACATGTAAAACCACCAGGATCACATTAATTATTAAATTACAGACCGCATATCAGACAAACCACCATGATTACGTAAAAATTACCTCTAATTTCTGCAACAGAGTACACCGGGCTATTTTAATGCCTTATAATTATCCACCCCCCCCCCCCCCCCCTTTTTTTTCCTCTTCTCTCCTTCCACTCTCCCACCACCGGAAAGGAATCTTTGCAAATGTAAGTCAGAGGAGCGGGTAATTTGGTAAGAAGGGATCTTTAAATGGGCCACGAGAGCTCCATCAGACCCGCATTTCAAATGACACGAGCGTGCACGCGCACCCCGCCCCGGGACGCCGCGCCCCGCTCGCCGGTCCCCGCCGGCCGGACCCCCGGACCCCACGTCAGGCTCGCCGGTCCTCACCTGGTCCCCCGCTCGCCGGTCCCCCGCCGGGAACCCACGCCCAGCCGGTGCCGGTCCCCGCCCCGACCCCGATCCCCGCGCCCCGCTCGCCGGTCCCCACCCCGACCCCAATCCCCGCACCGCTCGGCGCAGCACGTCCGGACACTCGCCCCGCTCCCCGCGCGCCTCCGAGACCTAGGGGAGGCGGCAGCTCCGGAGCTGCCACCGCCCGCTCTCGCCCTACTCGGGGCTCCGGGAAGACCTGGCGGCAGCCGCCGGGCCGAGGGCGCGGGGAGAGCGGCCACGCGTGCCCCGCAGGCTCACACTTACATTCTGTCGGGAACTAGCAGGCGGCCCTCGACCATCATGTCCGGGAGGAAATCCAGCTTGAAGGCAGAAGTCATGTTCTCGGCGCGCGCTCTGCGCTCGGGCGGCGGGGGGCGGCTGTGCGCGCGTCCGAGCGGCCGCGGGCGGCGCGAGACGGGCAGGGACAGGTGCGCGCGGCCTCCCGGCGGCGGCCGCCCGAGCCGGCACTTGTCACATTCTCTCCCCTCCCGCTCTCCGCCAATCCCCTCCGAAATCCAGCGCCCCGGCGACGGTCTGCGGAGCGCCAGGTGCGGCGAGCGGAGGCGGAGCTCCGCGCCCGCCGCGCCACCGCTTAACCCCTGCGGGCCCGCTCGCCCGCCCGGCCCCCGGAGGGAGGGACCCGCCCGAGGCCGGCGGCGGGGGAAGCTGAGCTCACCAGCTTTAAAAATAGCCAGACTTTCCTAGGGTCCCCAGCCTCCGGAAACGCAAACTAGTTCACCACGCTGACTCGGTCCAGTTCCACTCAATTCCCTATTTCCACGGCGCCTGGCACGAGGCCCGAATAACCGCTGTAGTAGATTTAGTGCCACTGTATTGCCAAAGCCTTAGTTCACATGCCGGTCAAAACCCAACTCCCAAGCCGAAGCGAAACGGAACCCTCAGGAGTTTTTGCTGAAAACGCTTTTCTGCGCGATCTGCTCGCCAGTGGATGAACTAACGGTAATAACTGATACAGCATTCGTGGGTTAGCCCAAGCAAATATCAGATAAATGGCCCAAGTGACATTTAGGGACTTATCTCAATGCTTTAAGGACAAAGATGACCCATCTCCACACAATTACATTTCCTTTGTATTCTCTCGAAAAACGAATTAGTTAGGATAAGGGATTGAAAATGTGAATCACAGTAATCATGTTTTCTTTTAAGGAGAAATCCAATCTGTCATTTTCTAGTATTTAATAAAACGACTGAAAACCAACTTTGACTTTATTGAAAGGCTGTGAGATCTATAACGTAGTGGACATGAAGCTTAACACCCTTTAAGATTTGTGACTATTTACTAATAGGGCTTGAGGAAAATGGCGAAAATCTCACAAATGAATAGAAGCAGGGAGTTTAATTTTCCCAAGTGATTTGCAAAATTCTTGAAAGGTTAAGTAAGTGGTGGGGCATGCTCATTCACTGTTGTCATTGTTTTGTTGTTTGGTTATTAGGATGAAACCAAACTTTTCACAATGTCACAAGTACGTAAAACTCCTATCTCATGTGCTAAAGCGTCATTAATTGCATACCAGAAGTTTACAGTTTGCCTCTTTTTTGGTCATCACTTCTATTTTGTAATGACATCACACCTGGCGATGTAGTCATGGTAACCAGGGGATTAAACAAGTAAGTCACGTGTGTAGTCAAATATATCAGGTGTGAGATGTATCAGACAGCATAATACGGAGAAAAGATCTTTTCTCACCAACTTCTTGTGTGATATGAGAACTGACCATCTTTGGAGATTATGAAGGAAAAGAAGTATTTATATACCAATTTTAAATCCAGGCTTGATGAATTGAGCACTATGAAGTAACAGGACTGGAGTATTCAATTAAGTCCATACATCCTTAATGGACTTGATTTCTTTCTCCAGCTGAACAATATATCTGGCTTTGACCAACATAGTTCTAATTCCAAGACCAATGTAGGGCTAGGACTAACCTTCATTTGAAAATATTGTCTTTCTGAGGAACGAGGTCTAGGTTCATAAGGAATTGAAAAACAGATGCAATAAAATGAATTCTTAGATCCAAATACCCAAACTTTTCCTGATAGCACTAATTTCCATTTATTCCCTATTCCTGCTACTCTAGGCTGCCTTCGAAATTATAAGAATTTTGTTGGTCTTTCAATAATCTTAATAAAGTAATTAACTGGATAAATGAGACCAACCTTGTCAGTTCTTGGTTTTCATGTATTTATATAAATCCCAAATGTATATAATGAGCTGACCGAATAACAAATTTATTTTAAGAATGAACAGAACTGGCCTCCAGAACAGAAGCAAAACACAACCGCATTAATCAAAGAGAGAAAGATTTCCAAATCAGCTGTGGAACAAAGCTACATATCTACATTCTGTAAGGTAGAAAAAGCTTCATTAACATGTACACTTCTGAAATATTTATTTTCTCTTTAATTGCATGTGAATTAGTTGGGAGAAGCTGCAGGGAAGCCCTCTTACTGACTTAAGCCTTCTCAGCAGTTTGTTAAATTCTAGCCTCAAATCCCTTGAGGCAATAGTGGATTCAAAGCAGCTTTTAATCATACTATAAGGAGGGTGAAGTAGTATGTAAGTAGGTCATAGAGAAAGAATTACAAGTGCATAGGTTATTGCCTTATTTAACAACTACAGTGTACCCGAGTTTTCAAAGCACATTTGCTTTTGCCATTTACAGTTCGAAAGAAAACCAGGGTCAAATACAAAAAGAAACTCACTCTCACATGGGATACCGTGACGATGTGAACCAAGGAATGCTTAAGGAGTGTAGCTGAGTTTAAATAGTTTGTCTGCCAAATACATAAATAATACAGTGATTGTACAGGTACTTGATGGAGGTGCCAAAGAGAAACAAAATACACACACATACACAAACACACACACACACACAAACACACACCCCATAAGGTGTTGTTTCCATGATCATAGCACATGCACAATAGCCCTTTTAAAAAATACCAATTTCAAAAGCTCTTGAGTCTAAAAATGAAAACAAAACCAAAACACCCAACCAAATACCACCTGATGAAAAGCGTAAATTTCTCTTTTCACTGCTTTGGCAGAAGGAAAAAACAAAAATCCAAAAACAACTCAATGGGGCCCTTTTAATTTTCATGCAGTCATGAGCCATCAGGTATCATGTTTTGGCAGTTGGTGTTATTTGGCAGACAGTTCCACTGGGCCGCTGTTGAACACTCGGGTTCAATGGAGCTATTTTATAGCCAGGGATCTTATCAACGGCACTGAAACGGGATGAGGCCATCAGGGGGCCCCTCTCGTGGACTTGACCTGGTTGGTGTCACCACTGTGTGCTGCCATCACTGGGGACGGTTCTGTTGGGAATAATGAAGTTTCCTCATAGTTTTCACTTCATGGTAGAAAAACCTTAAGCTCTTCCCTAGGCCCATTCCCCTACCTTCCCTAATTGTCTTTTTTTTTTTTTTTAATCAACTTGCTATTCATTTCCCAAACAAAAGGCAATTCAAGAATTGGAAGCACTTCAAGGGAAAGTTTCTGAATGACCGCATTTTATATGAGGCCTTCCAAGGCAATCGGGTGCACTGTGCTGTTTCAGCAAGCCGCTTCCCCCCTCACGCCTCATCTCAAACTGAGTTTTCTCTAATGGTCATTGTTTGAGCACTGAATTATCACTGGCATTAAAAAAAAAAAAACACACCACAAAACTCTCAATAGAAACAGCGTGCTAATAAAATGCATAGAGTACACACTAAGAGAACTAGAAGAATCCTATCCCTGTCACCCCACTCAATCAATGAACCAGAATATAGTCCTTTGATTATAGAGCTTTCAACATTTTGGCACAAAGTTTATAACCATATCTTACAGACAGGAGCTTGATATATGGGGATTAGTGTTTACAAGCAAACAATTTTTTCCCCTACAGACAACCTTGTATATTTTATGACAAGTTTCCATTTTTTAATGGTTCCTATACACAACGTCACACCTTGCAATCTCTTTAAAAGCAGAAGACTATCAGCTCTGTTATCAGAGATGTATCAGTACTGTTCCATCTACTCAAAAAGCCTCCTTCACAAAAGGGTCTCCCCTCCCCCCAACTTCTGGCTCACCATTGCAAACTGGAATCCAAAACATCTTTCCCCTATCACATTTTCAAATTCAAATTTTATTAACATAGCTGTTTCGGCTTAAAAAAAAAAAAGCCTAATGTGCTCAGAGCCACTTGGAGCAAGAAATACAGGCCCTACGAGGGGATTTCCTATCATTTCTAGCCAATAAATTTGAAATCCACATGAATTTTAAGTACCTGAGAGAGTATCTAACTTTGTGGCCATGTGTTCTTGGCTTACTCCAGTTTCATTAGCAACTTGCAAAAATAAATAATGGTGTTTTTGATCTGCTTAAAAAAACCCAAACAGATCCTTAAGTGATACATATAAATATCTTTTCTTCATCCCATAAAGGTATCCCTTAAAAAATACTTATATGGCTAATTATAAATTTAAAATGATCACTTTATTATTCACCAACCCCCCCACCCCCCGCCCACTCCTATTTTCAATTGAAAGCTTCTGGAATGGTGACTGTCACATTCCTAAAATGACTTAAGTAAAATTAAATGCCAATAAAGATGAAGTAGTTATTAAAGTCTTATTTTACATTTCTACAGGAATTTTAGTCACTCTCCCTTGAGAACAGCTGCTACTAGCTTTCTGCAATCTTGTGTTTTTCTGAATGTTTTTAATAGAGCAAAAATACATAATGGTGAATTTATCTTCCTTCTGAGGAGGCCCTCAAAATGAAGATGGTTCTTTGTATACATACCTTCGTGCTCCGAAATGAGAGGCCCCTCTTGAGTTTCCAGAAGCTTCCATTCCAAGGGGATGAAATGCTAACACCGTGGGTCTCTCAGACGCAGAGCCCAACCAGCCCATCACTTCCCTCCCCACCTTGCCCTTTCCCTTGCCTTTCTCCATGATACCGCCGCTGCCTCCTTTTTGTCCCCCCTCTTAGCTTTCTCTCTCAGATGGCAGCCAGGCAATGCCAGAAGCTTTCCCCCACAGCTGTGTCTGAGGAGGCAGGTGACTACCAACGTGAAGGGAGTTGCGGTTGGTTGCTTATCTGCAGGAGAAATCAAGTTTGCCTCGCCTTGACCAAAGCTGGTTTCTGAACTGGGAACAGCTGTCTCTGGGGTGAGCCGTGGGATTCCTTTCCAGACGTTACCAGAGGGTGGGAGGGGGAGGATGCAAGTCTGTGTCCCATGAAGTGAGGACACAGAACATGAACATGGGGAAGAATGGAGAAACGGTGGCCAGAGGAAAAAGGTCTAGTGTGGTGGTTTGCACACGAAGGCACTCATTGAAAACCTCTGAAGGAATGTTCCAGTGGCCTCTTGAAGATCCCGAGAAGGGTCGGACTACACCAGGTACCCTTATCTGGTGCCAGCCTGGCGGCAGGAACAAAATTTATACCTATCAGAATGAGGCGTTTAATTCTCTGGCAGTCTGCCCTCCAACACCCCCCTCCCAGCCCCCGCAAAAGGTTTTCCCCGATTGGCCACAAGTTCTCATCTTACTGTCACGTGTCGTTCGATTAAAAAAGGAGAAACTTCTGCTTGATGAAGCGCAACAGCTGAGCGGCAACAGCTGGGTGGGTACAGCAGTGGGGCAGACATGAGGTCCAGAGAGAGAGAGAGAGAGAGAGAGAGCGTGCAGCAACAGGTGGGGGAGAAGGAAAGGAAACAAGGAAACAGGAGATTCAAGCCTTGGGGTGGGGCTGTCTGAGATAGATCTTGGCAACAATCAAAACCTCAACTCAGGAGGTATGACAGCCCCCCTTTGCCGGAACCTCTCTCTCTTTTTTCCTAAACAAATACATCTGGAAGAAGAATGAAGATTAAGAGAGCAAAATCTTGGGTTTCTGTAAAACAAAACACATGAATCGGCTTTACCCACAATGGTGACGGATCGACTTCGAAGCGCTTTGGTTACCAGGATCAGAAGCCATCTGATAGGGTGCATGCAGGTCAGACTCTTTAAGGCAAATGCTACTTTCCAACTGAGTGGAAAAAGACGAGAAGATTTAAGAACCAAACCTGTTTGATTCTGCATTTGATTCTGTCAGATTGTTGACTGACACTGGAAACGTGTCATTTAATTTACTGATTCATCAGCTAGACCTCTGTCATATGCGTGGCCATCCTTTCCTCATAGGGATGAATGGCTGAAAAATCAAAATCTACCATGATCCTCAAATAAAAGGTGCAATGTGTTAACCTAATTATTACTACAGCAATTATATAACAAAGCTATTAAAATGACATGTAGGTTGAAAATACATTAAGGTTTTGAGTACAGGAAATTTATTTTTTCCCTATAATAGGGTTCAAATCTCTAGCCATTTTTAGCTTATGATAGAGGTTTTTAAAAATCCCAAATGACTTTTTACTTAAATTTGCTTTTGATTCTAATTCCCCTTGAAGTCCATTAGGGGCAAAAAAATTTTTCTTTTTCCTTCTGCTTAAAAGAACTACCCAAAATCTTCATGGGAAGGTGGTGTAGCTATCTTCCCAAGCTAAGTGGAATGTGTTCTATCTTACCTCCACTGCTGAGTGTAAACCTTTATGTTACCCCATAGTTCAGTCTCAATACTCTCTGGAGGCTCGTAGGTGCATTTGCCCTATTTCATAGGAATATGGCAAGGTTAGGGAGCAGGAGAGGTGTGGAAGACTTTGGGTCTGGGGAAGAAAGGAGAAGAAGTTAAGATTTTGTTTTGCTTTGTTTTAATAACAGGACAGCTGCTTTCTCCTCCTCACTCACCCACGCTTCAGGCCAGGTCACCTCCCCGTCCTCTGCATCACACCCCCGACAGCTTTCTACCTGCTGCTCTTTCTCCGTTTCATGACTGTTGTGAGTTTCTGGATGGCTGGGACTATATCTCATATTGAGCGCAATATATATCTGTGCCTTGATTGGTTATGATTGCAATAGGACATCTTTTGGCCTCTCTTACAGTCAAAAAGTTACATTTCAACGTGATAATGCTTTAAAATTCTCTCTTTCTCCTGCCGTCACACCTACTCCCATTGTACAACTGAAAGGCTGAGAAAAGTGAGGCAAAGGATGCTTTAATTCAAAGACCTCGTGAACTAGAAGACAGATGAGTGGGGATAGAAGGCGAGTCATTAGAAGCCGAAAGCAAACACCACTGTGATTTTTCCTGTCGCATTCATTATTTTTCTTTTCTTACTGTACCACTTCCTCGGTGGCAACACTCTGAGGCACGTACCAATCAAAGGCCATGGTGGAAATGCAGCACCAGAGGAAGAGATGACTTTAAAGTGTCAGATATGCAATAGTTATGCTTTCAAGTTGGCACGGGAGGAGTTTGGCTGAGTCCTGAGTTCGAATCCCTCCCTTTCGAGCTATGTGTCTGCAGGCCTATTACTTTACCTTTCTCTGTCTCAGTTTTTCATCTTTAAAATGGTAATAACGTAACTACCTGCAACTCTTGGATGCCTGTGAGGATTAAATCATATAAATTAAAAAACCCACCTAATGTAGTGCCAGGCATAGACTTAATAAATTTTGGTTTTATTCTTTACTTCCAGTCATAATCCTACCCACCCCCACACACACACCACCCAACCCCGCCAACCCAATCTTTGTTTAAACCTGGAACTGGCAGGTAGAAAGTAAAAGAGAAAGCCAGTTCTAATCCTATTGTTCTTGTAGCATTAAAGTTTCACTGACACCTTCCATTTTGAAGGCCAGCAGCCTAATCCAGAGAGAAGGTAAAGGTTTTGGTTTACAGAGAGCAAGCACTGAGCATCCTGGGGCTTGGGGTGACGTCTCTATCCCTTTTCAAATTAGGTCAGTTTCCAAAGAGAAGGTCCAAATGAATCCTAACTGCTCACACCAGGAACTTAGCGCCTCTTACCACCAACTCCGAGAGTTTTCATTTTCAGAGATGCTTCCTAAATCATCTCTGAATGAATGCGTAAGCCAGTTCACAGAGTCCAAAAGGGACTTTTTACCCATGGCAGCTGCAACCTTTCTTAAGACAGGGATTAAAAAAGCCACGAGGTCGTAGGTGTATCATCGTTATAACTTTCAACCTCAAGCCCTCCTTGACCAAGACAACAAAGTTTGTCGAGCTGAATAATTTTCCGGGAAGATTCTAGTTTTTATTTTTCTCTGAGAGCATGCTGGCAAGTTCTGCTTTATAAACTCCAGTGATTCACCAGGATCCTAAGCAGCCAATCATGGGCAGGTCAACTTGGAATGGGCTGAGGTGGCAGCTTGAGCCGCCCTGGTAATACATGTCACTCCGGGTTGGTGTCATCTCGTCCCCACAGACGCCATTTCCTGTTAACTGCGATGGTCTTGACATACAAGAAAATGTGCTGAGATCAGTCACAGCCAGAAAAAAAAAGCCACAGAGCTGATAAGCATACCTGTGCATGATAATCCCTTATGACATTGCATGAAGCAGAAGGTTGTGTGTGGGGACAAAGGGTACCTCATCCCACATCAGGGTTGACCACACATTTCTGAGTTGAGTGGAGGTTCACACACACACACACACACACTCTTAGGTGTACGTCTAGCTTCCGTGTCACTCCCATCTCTGTAGATTGCTACCATGTGACTGGAAAGGTGCTTCGGCTCCAGGACACCTCATTTCAGCTCTTAATGGGCAACACATTAAAGCCTTACATATGCTTTCCTTCCTCTGACACCCTCTTCCCAATGTCAGTTAAGTAAAATGCCACGAATTTCAGTCCTCTGCAAACCACTGCCTTGTCTTGCCTACGGAACAAAAGTCACTGTGAGTTCAGAAAAACTCCCAAAGCCAATCACAATCAGAGAAGCAATAGTTTTATGAAAGGGGGAAACCTGCCCCTCTCCACCAACCCCCCAGGAATTACCAAAGTGTGGGAAGAAATTCAGCGACGGCTGATAAAGATGAACCAAGGCATTACCACGACGGAACGGACCGTGCTAGCTCTTGCTGGAAAAGGTGCCGAGAAATGCTACGGAGCTGGGAACATGCCAATGAATGAACTGCGTTCTGTTAACGACTTTACAGACCTCTCCATATGAGAAATGAAGTTGGGCATTTCTTATTTCCTCACTGCCATGGTTATACCAGCTCATGGTATGGTCTTCCTCTATAAATTCTGGCCCCTTAAACTTGGAACCACCATTCCCACACAAACCTCCTCTTTCTGCATTTTACCTGTCCTGCGTGTTTCCAGGGCTGAGCACAATGAACTTTCCATCAGCCACATTTCCACCTAATTAACCCCCCTGATGACAATAATTGGTATTGAGTCACTCTTTGAATGACTTCCTAGGTATTCAGGCACAATCTGCACTTGCCATAAAGTTCTAGATATGAATATTAATCAAATGCTCTCCTTTGTTTTTCAGCCCCAAAGGGGTATTTTTGCAACGGCACACACTCCTATTTTAAAAAAGAAAAAAAAAGTGAGGTTTCATTTGAACAAATAAAAGAGTATTAATACCCTGAGCCTACAGATCTCAGTCTGTGGCCTGCTGAACACATCTATGTGAGTATTCCCAAGGCTCGTGTGTGAAGGGACTCTGGGTACAATCATTACTCTATTGAAAGAAGCCATTTTCCCAGTTTGAATCTTTTGCTATTCCTTTTCTGCAAGTCGTGGCTTAGAATTAAAATTTACTTTGACATTTGTTTAGGTCACTGCAGAGGGGGATCATCACACATGGAGGCTAATGGCAGGGTACAGATTACGTATCTTCTTACTGCTGTGGAATTAGATGCAGACAAGTTTGCCAACTTCAGGCAACCTCACACCGTCCCCATCAGGCTAAAGGAAAGATATATACAAGCTGGACACTGGAATGGGGGTCCCCGAATTCTGAAAGCTGATGATGAATCAAACCACAGGAGAAGCAAAGTAAGAAAGGATCTCCCTTGTTCTTGGACCTAATTATGACCACCCAGGGATTAAAGTGAATGGATCACAGGTAAATAATTGTAAATATAGTCAAAAATTCAACATGGAGGCTTCCAAGTTATTTCTTTATTTCAGTGTGCTACTGACAAGCAGGTAGGGAGCAGAGATGACTACTTTTCTCCCAAACCACAGAAAAATTGCTTGCAGTCTTTGTTTGGAATAAAAATTTCCCATGAAAGCAGAATCTAGGTGTGCTGGTAACAGTGGGCTTCAGATATAAAGCTTCACCAATTACCTTTTATGAGCTCATCCTAAAAGCAATTATTGGCATACCTGATGGAATGAGCAGTTAGATCCCATTGGAAGTAAGAGAACATAATAAGGATGCATTTAAAATCCACTCTATTCACAATGGATAACTTCTGAAATATTATTATACTACAGATACATTTTGGGTCCACCCAGGTTCTGGATACACTGTCAACAGAAAATTTATACTTGAGAATTCAATTTATTTAGCCTGAAACATTAATTTTAATAGTTCTGAATTAGATATTTTATAACATTTCAACTTAAGTTAAAAAAATTAAAATGCATGTCCAAACTCTAAAAAATAGTTCATGTTCCCTGTGTTTTTATAAGGAATGTGTTTTGTTCCTTATTTACTGAGAGCATCCCTAATTTGAACCATAGTACAATTCAAGAGGAAATATTTGTAACTAAATATTTAAAAAGAATTTTTTTTTTGCCATTTAAAATGATTTCCCTTCTGTGTTTAAAAATTAGGTCCTTAATCTTCCTTTATAAATTTACTAATATTTTTCAATATTTTGCTGTGGCATGAACAACCAATTAAGCCAGATACTCAAGTGTTAGATAAGATAAATTTTTTAAAGAAACCAACCTTAGTAAGATGATTTTCACGTAAATCAATGAGCACTGAATATCCTAGGACCAGTTCTTTTACATTAAGCATGAGAATAAGAATGGTTTCAATATTTGAGAACTTTGAAACAGATTTTCCCATTTCCTCTTTTTGAACTCTGTTTTCACCTTAGAAACCAGTGCTTCTGTTATAAAAAGCAAGATTTTTGAAGACATGAGAAATGTTTGCCCTGCATAAAAATTCAGGCACATAACCATATTTTTTTGAGCACATAACCATATATCAAAAACCAATATGTTCCATAGAGACCTTTAACTTAGTAACTTAAATAGGCTACAGAACAATAGTTTATGACCAAAATTCTAAGGGCAAAAGTTCTCACGTGTCCTTGAATTTCAAAACTGTCTATCTACCTGGATACCGAAAGAGGAGGTAGAGGCTAGAAATTACAATTTACTTAAATATTAGAAATATCCCCCTTAACTTCTCTTTCCTGCTACGTTCCGGGAGTCTACCAAATAGGCAAATTTAAAATCCCCCAGCATTAAACACTGTAGAGCCATGTCTGATAACAAGGTATTTGCCAGAATGATAATGGTATTACAAGCAGTCTCAATCAATACATTGCTTTCTGTAGTTAACAGAGAGGGAAGCAATAAATCTCTAACTTAATCCAACCAACATAGCTGCAAAATGCAAAAAGCTTTATGAATGGTAGATATTAAATTTTTTTAAAAGCGCAAAACCAGAAACAAGCAGTTCTAAAAGCTCTTCATTCTGTAGAGTCTATACAAACAAGATTAAAGCAGATAAAAAGGGTGTTGAGAAAGAAAAAAAAAAAAAAGCCCCAGACATGCATTAAGCTAGTTTGACAGCTCCATTGTTCAACCGGTCCCATTGTCAGACCCAAAGATGTATTCAGTGCTACAATGTCTGCTAGCAAATAAACAAAAGACTACATTTTTCAAAGCAGGATGCCAATTCCATCATAATTCTTTCTCTGTTTCCCAAAAGGTCAGTGGTGGCTCATTCTTGGTATGTGATCGAATCCTAACACAGATGCAAGAAACAAATATTTGCTTTCAATACATAGGGACCCAGGACGCCATGCATGAACAGAGGTCTTTAAACAGGTACACATTTTGGCAAACAGGATAAAGTGATCCAAACCTGGTAACACTGAAGGACTATTTAGGTAGGCTAAGTCCAGATTAGAGCGGTATTTGGAACGCAAGTCTAATATGGAGTCTCCTTAGCTCCTTTTTCGGTGATTATTCCATGCAGAGTGCATGATAATAAGAGGCTTAGACATTGTAAAGGAAAAGACAAACCAAGAGCCAGATTCAGAGCCTTTAAAATTATCCACTGGCCACTCACAAATAGCAGGGAACAAATACATGATATGCTTTCAAAAGGCAACGAGTGCAAATATAACTCGCACTGGGCAGTCCTTTTCCTTTCTCTCGCTGGCTCCCTTTCTCCCAGTCCTTGGTCTCGATTTCGTTTCCCTCTCTTTCTCTCTAGATTCTTTTCTTCCCCCTCTAAGATAAGGAAGCTACTTGATGCCGAGCATGATTATTGTCTCAGCCAGCTCTAGAAACTAGAAAAGCACACATTAAAAACAAAGGACACAACAACATACCTTAAAAGCAGCTCCTCATTTCTCATAGTAACAGCGGATTTGGGACAGCGCATGCTTTCTACACTGATACACTGATAGTCTCAACAAAAGCTGGTTCAGAAGTACGCTCAAACATCAATGCCACAGTAGCTGTTCACTAATGCGCTCTCTCTCTCCCTCTCTCTCTCTCTCTTTCCCCACTCTCTTCTCTAGTCAAATTCTGAATGGTGGAGCAAAGGGGCTCCTGCAGATTCACTAAGTAGAAATAATCCTCTCTGACAAGTTATGTTGTCTAGGCATATTTTTACATTAATACACTGTGCTGCCTATAGGGGTCTTGTTTGCATTCACTCAAGCCTGCCTGGTGTTAGTTCTCCTAATTACCATCTTAAAAAATTGGAAAGAAAAATAAGTAACTCATTTACCTTTTTCTTATACATATCATAGCAAAGCCAATGCCACATTTTCTTTTGGCTAGCAACTATCAGCAAGCATCGCAGATGACTACCAGAGGATTTGGATAGGGCAGTGTGCTAAAAAGGATTTTTGCTTCTCTTTTCTGGGACACTGAATTCACAGTTGGATTCATCTATTCCTTTCCTCTTGTCCTCAGGAAGAGTGACAAGGTCAAGACCCTTAACCCCACCCTGGGTCAGGGATGCAGAAGACAGAGATTGGGGGGCTTGGAAATATTTTAACTCTGTGCACACCAGAGCTCTTGCAGATCAGAGCATAGTTCACCTGAAGCAGGACATCTAAAGGAGGCAGGCAATGAAATGCAAAGATTGTTTGGTCATATTGAAGTCCCAGCTGACACCGGAGCATCGTCCTCAAAAGACCAATTAAATGGTCTTTTCCAAAATAAGAAAAATCAGCTTCCCTGCTTCATTATACTCAACAGGCTTAGCAGATACAGTCAGCCAGGAAAATGCACATTATACTTCTGTTTATTGGAATTAGAAGAATTCCATGCAGATTAGCCAAGTAAAACAGCAGGTTAAACACATAAAGAAAAGATGAGATGCTATAGACAGAGCGGTCAGTTCTCCAGAAGTGCAAACTAAGGCATCATTCCTCTGTGCTCACAGGAAGCCAAGAATGCTCTCAGTTTGGATGGAACAATGGAGGGCACAGCCTGAAACAGAGCTGGATCACTGAGCACTGGATTCTTCACCCCCAGTCTCAAAGTAGGTCCCTGTCCTCCATTAGCACAACCATGCACCTCAGTAATCATCTGGAGTTACAACGTCCATGGGAATAATAGTGGGGTGGGGAAAATAATGGCGAACTCTGTCTCTCTCCTATTTGAGGATCTGGAACACAACCCAATATCTCGCTAGATCTGTGACCTCTGAACTTAGTCTTGGTCTACACCTAGGGAAATGGAGATGTTCTGGAAGGTGTTGAGGGTTCTTCAATCTACTGCACAATAATCTCGCTTAGTTTATCAAGGCACTGAGGACAATAAACAGCGGTGACTGATAGCAGTCACCATCCCTATTTCTGGATGATAGTGAGACAACATGATGAATAACTCGACAAAGGTCAAACGATGAAATAATGTTTGTCCCTAAAACAGTCATATTTTTACATTTCCCTCCTTCATTACAGCACAGGGGAGTTATAGAGTGAATATACAAAAACTAATTACGTTGCCAAAGAAAGATATTGTATAAAACCTAAGATGTTCTTTAGAAGCAAGATAAGTATCACATAAATGAGCGTGGAACCAGAGAGACCTTGGAAGGTGAGAAAGAGTTGGAGCCATTCCTCTAGTGACTTGTGGAGGCAGAAGTCACTTAGCCTCTCTGTGGCTCTCTTTGACCCCCGTTCTTAAATGGGGGGGGGCAACAAATGTGAATTCGTTTAAAGCACCTGAGGCTCCTGTAATGAAACTGGGTGTGTCCTGTCAGTGCAAATTTTTTTTTTTTAGGAGTGAGAGAGAGAGTGAGAGCGAGTGGAAGGAGGGGCAGAGGGAGAGGGAGAGAGAAAATCTCAAGCAGGCTCCCAAACAGGGTGGAGACCAAAGCCAGCTGGATCTCGCAACCCTGAGATCCTGACCTGAGCCAGAATCAAGAGTCTGATGCTTAACTGACTGAGCCACCCAGGCGCCCCCTGTCGGTGTCAATATTAATAAAAAGTGGAATGAGTCACCTGACATTGGCCATGGTTTTGTCTATTAGAAAAAATCTTAATATTTTCATAAATTTCTTTAAAATTTTTTAAAAACGATTTTATTGGGGTATAACTGACATATTAGTTTCAGGTGTACAACGTAATGATTTGGTATTTGTATATACTGCAAAATGATCATCACAGTAAGTCTAGCTAACATCCATTACCATAGATAGCTACAAAATTTCTTTTTTGGTCATGAGAACTTTTTAGACTTATTCTCTTAGCAACTTTTAAATATGCAATACAGTATTATTAACTACATTCACCACGTTGTATGTTAAATCAACATGATTTATTTGATAACTGGAAATTTGTACCTTTTGGCTCCCTTCACCAATTTTGGCCACCTTCCCCTCTGTTCTCCATATTTATGAGTTCAGATTGTTTTTTAAATTCCACATATAGGTGAAATCATATGGTATTTGTCTTCTCTCTGACTTACTACACTTAGCATAATGCCCTTAAGGTCCATCCATGTTGCAGCAAAAGGCAAAATTTCATTCTTTTTAATGGCTGAATAATCTTCCAATGTGTGTGTGTGTGTGTGTGTGTGCATGTTCTTTATCCGTTCATCCACTGATGGACATGAAGGTTGTTTCTCTATCTTGGATATTGTACATAATGCTGCAATGAATATGGGGGTGTATATATCTTTTTGAGTTCGTGTTTTCATTTTCTTTGGATAAATACCCAGAAGTGGAATTGCTGGATCATATGGTAGTTCTATTTTTCTCGAGCAACATCCTTATTGTTTCCCACAGTGGCTGCACCCATTTACTTTTCTACCAACAGTGCACAAGGGTTCCCTTTTCTCTACATCCTCTCCAACACTTGTTATTTATTACCTTTTTGATAATAGTCAATTTGACAGGTATGAAGTGATATCTCATTATGGTTTTGATTTGCATTTCTCTGGTGATTTTTGATGTTGAGCATCCTTTCATGTACCCGCTGGTCTTCTGTATGTCTTCTTTGGAAAATGTCTATTCAGATCGGTTTTTTTCTTTGCTATAGAGTTGTAGGAGTTCTTTTTTTTTTTTTAAGATTTTATTTATTTATTTGAGAGAGAGAGAGAGAGAGAGATATCACAAGTAGGCAGACAGGCAGGCAGAGGGAGAGGGAAAAGTGGGCTCCCCACTGAGCATGGAGCATGGAGCCCGATGCAGGGCTTGATCCCAGGACACTGGGATCATGACCTAAGCTGAAGGCAGATGCTTAACTGACTGAGCCACCCAGGCGCCCCTGTAGGAGTTCTTTTTATATTTTGGATATTGGCCCCTTACCAGATAGATAATTAGCAAATATTTTCTCTTCTTCAGTACTTTGCTTTTTCATTTTGTTGATGGTTCCTTTGCTGTACAGAAACTTTTTAGTTTGATGTAGTTTCACTTACTGACTTTTGCTTTTTTTGCCTTTGCTTTTGGTATCAGATCCAAAAATATCATCACCAATACTGACGTCAACGAACTTATTGCCTATGTTTTCTTCTAGGAGTTTTAAGGTTTCAGGTTTTATATTCAAGTCTTTACACCATCTTGAGTTAATTTCGGGGTATGGTATAAAATAGGAGTCCAGTTTTATTCTTTTGCATGTGGCTGTCCAGTTTTCCCAGCACTGTTTATTGAAGAGACTCCTTTCCTCATTGTATATTCTTGGTTCCATTGTCATCAATTAATTAATCATATAAGTGTGGGTTTATTACTGGGTTCTCTTCTTTTTTTTTTTTTTAAGATTTTATTTATTTGACACAGAGAGAGAGTACAAGCATGGGGAGTAGCAGGGAGATGGAGAAGCAGACTCCCTGCTGAGTAGGGAGCCTGACACGGGGCTCAATCCCAGGACCCCGGGATCATGACCTGAGCCGAAGGCAGACACTTAACTAACTGGGCCACCCGGGCACCCCAAGGGTCCTCTGTTCTGTTCCATTGATCTATGTGTCTGTTTTTAGGACAATACCATATTGTTTTGATTACTATAGCTTTGTAATATAGTTTGAAATTGGGAAGTGTGATGTCTCCAGCTTTGTACTTCTTTCTCAAAATTGCTTGGTTTATTTGGTGTCTTCTGTGGTTACATATAAATTTTAAGACTGTTCTACTTCTGTGAAAAATGCCACTGAACTTTGAATAGGGATTTCATTGAATCTGTAGATTTTTTGGGTAGTTTGGACATTTTTACAATACTAATTCTTCCGATCCATGAACATGACATATCTTTCTATTTATTTACATCTTCTTCAATTTCATCATTGTCTTATAGTTTTCAGTATACAGCTCTTTCACTTCCTTGGTTAAATTTATTCCTGGTAATTTATTCTTTTTGATGCAATTGTAAATGAAATTGTTTTCTTAATTTGTCTCTCAGATAGTTCATTATTAGTGTATAAAAACACAATAGATTCCCGTATTTCGATTTTGTATCCTGCAACTTTACTGAATTCATTCATTAGTTCTAACAGAATTTTTGGTGGCCTCTTGTGTTTTCCTTATATAATATCATGTCATCCACAAATAGTGACAGTCTTACTTCTTCCTTTCCATTTTGGATGCCTTTTCTTTCTTTTTTCTTGCCTAATTGCCCTGGCTAGGACTTCCTGTACTATGCTGCATGGAAGTGGTGAGAGCAGGTATCCTTGTCTTGTTTCTGATCGTACTGGAAAAGCTTTTCACTTTTCACTACTGAATATGATGTTAGCTGTGGGCTTGTCATATATGGTCTTTATTATGTTAAAGTACGTTCCTTCTATAACCACCTTGTTGAATACTTGTATACAATTTCTAATGGGGGCTAAACTATGAGGCAAGTACTAATGTATAACAATAATGCATTTGCTTATCCATAAGTAGATTCTTAGCATCAGAAGCCAGTGCTGCAGTCCATGCATCTATTCCAATAGGGAAATGAATTATGGATCCACAGTAGTAAGGAATGGAAGTGAACCAAACCATTAAAGATTTATATTTTCTCCACTCCTTTTTTAGTCTAGGGACCTAAATAATGAGACAGCTATTGAGATAAGTAAGACTTTAGTACTTGTCCAAACTCCACTAAGATGAACAGATTGAGGGTCTTACACCCCAGTTGTGCTGACTTTGGGGTTACAAAGGTGAGTGAATAGAAAGAAGAGGTCTTATTTCTAACATTTACACATTGTGTGGTAAGTCTTTGTCTCTACATCCATGGGGATTAATCTCTGCACTTCTTAATCCACCCAACAGAACTTTCTCATAGCTAGTACTTAATAAATATTTGTTAAATAAAGGAATAAATTTATTTTTAACTATGGGAACTTTGGAGAATGGACCATTTCATTTTCACAATTCCTTTATGTAGTTTCCTTAACAAATATGTGGGAAAAAACCCATAACAACTCACTTTTTATTCTAATTCACGCATTCAGTTGGCGTAGCTGATGTCACTAAGAATTCCTTACATGTTGCTGTGTTTTAAATTTCAGGACCTTTTCACATTTAGCAGCTCATTCAGTCCCCATAACAACACTGTGGGGCAGGAGGAACTGGTATCAGTGCCTTCTCAGTTGAAAAAGTTCACATGTAGAAAGACTGAGCAGCTTGCCCACAGAAGGTGCAATAATGACTGAATGTGGGAATTCAGTCTAAACCAACCCCTGGGCCCACATTCTTTCCACTGCTCCACAGTGTGATCCAGTGTTTCCACTGTGGCCAGGGGTTCACGGCATACCCAAGCAAGGCATGGTTTTTAAGGAGTGTATAATGCAGTGAACTTTATGTTTTTTTTTTTTTTTTAAGATTTATTTATTTATTTAGGGAGCACAAGTGAGGGAGTGGCAGAGGGAGAGAGGGAAACTCAAGCTGACTCTGCTGAGCATGGAGCCCAACATGGCGCTTGATCCCACAACCCTGAGATCATGACCTGAGCTGAAATCAAGAGTCAGATGCTTAACCAACTGATCCACCCAAGGGCCCCAAACCTTATGCTTTTCTAATGCGATGGTAATAAATGTAGAGGATAGATAATAAATAAATGGAAAATTGATTAAAAGGGTTTTTTTTGGCTACTAGTATTTACTGATTCCTTTCAAAACTTTATTTCAAATGAAGATTGAGTTGAAACTAGACAGACTAAGCAGTTTAGGGGATGATTTTTTTTTTTTTGAGGTCATCTACAACAAGAGTTGATTTTTAGCAACGCTGATTATTACTAAGTTTGGTTTGTAGGGAAAATTTTTCAAAAAGATTATGATTGGCAAAGAACAGCAACAAAAAATTTGTTTATCTCAATGCCCTCTATACCCCTCTCTATGTGTTTTTAACTACACAAATTGAAATTTTAGCTAATAATGCTAAACTTGGGGAGGGAAAACTGAAAAATGCCTGCAACGTGGGAATATGGGAGCGAGCTGAGAATCAGTAAGATTTCTTGACCTTTCTAGATTTGAGCTTCCCAAAAATTTTCTCAAAGGTAAATTATATGTGCATTTATCTATGTTTAGGTAATTTCTAGAATTAAGAGCTGAATTTCAAAATGCAACATTAACAACTCCAACTTTTTTCTGGCTTCTACACCTTATAATCTTTGCACTTTGACATTCACATTGCAAAGGTATGTAGAAAAGAGTGTTTACATGGAAGTGTACAATGTGATGTGTGCTAGAGATGTAGGGCCACGCAATACAGAGTCCTTCTTTAATGAAGGATGGGATAGTACCAAAATCCAGCCCAACTCTTAGCTTCCCATCCAGAAAGAACAATCTTGGAATATGGAGGCCCCAAGGGCATTAAATCTCTTTAGCTGCTAGTTTTAGAGACTGTCTTAGTCCATTTGGGCTGCTACAACAAAATACTATAGACTGGGTGATTTATAAATAACAGAAATTTATTTCTCACAGTTCTGGACACTGGCAAGTCAAGATGCCAGCATGGTCATGTTGTAGGGAAGGCCCTCTTCCTTTTCATAGCTGGTATCTTCTTGCTGCGTCCTCACATGGTGAAAGGAGCAGAGGATCTCTGGGGGGGTCTCTGTTATGAGAACACTAACCCCATGCCTGAAGGCTCTACCCTCATGATCTCGTCACTTTCCAAAGACCTCATTCCGTAATACCATCACATCGGGCATTAGAATTTCAATAAATGAATTTTGGGAGACACAAACATTCAAACCATAGCAGATACAAAGAACTGCCAGATTTAATTAAGAAATTACATTGCTATGAAAGATGAAAAGAACATACAGAGAATGCATGAAGTAAACATGAAGCAATGGCCGAGGTCTACATGAAATGGATTTCTAGTATGCTCAGTGAGGGACACATAGTAGGTGCTCAATAAAGTTGGCACATCTGTGTATGAATGGATAAATTTCTATCCAGAGCTGGTCTCAAGCAGAAGACACAGAGTTTCCCTGGTCAGCTTCATCAGCCTCTGAGGAAGGGTCTCCATGGGCAAAATGGAGGCCAAGTAGTGAAGTCTGTCTATAGGGGCGAGCCGAGAGCAGCACCAGAAGCAGGAGCTGGAATGAGTGGACTATGGAGCAATCCTGTTCTCTCAGACTCCACGGCTCTCTTTTGCCTTGAGGGGATAACCCTCCAAAGCCAAAAGGACATAGGTATCACAAATCACTACCTGAAACATAAAACTGACAGTTGGTTTAAAGTAAACCCTGGCAGCATTAGTAAAGGAAGGGTTTGATGGTAACCCGAGGATTCATGTAACATGAGTTCCTGTCACGGGAGCACTCAAATGTTACCTCCAAGTCCGACTTCAGAAGCAGGTCACTATCCCAGGAACAAGCCCAAGGCCCCCAAGTTCTCAACAAACATTCCTTCTACAAGCCAAGGGGCTATTGACTCGTTTCAAAATGGAGAGGTTTACTGGGATGAGTAGGGCATGGGGCTGAGTAATTAGCAAGAATAATTGGAAAGTTCCTTAAAATAAAGTGTGATATTTATCAATAAGTAGACATAAATAATAAACCATAAAGTACTTAGAGCTCCAAGAAGCCACTTGAAAATATGCACTAGATAAATTTAAGAGGTATTATAAAGAGTAAGGATGACTGCTTGTTATAAAGGGAAAAGGCTATAAAGACAGATACCAGGAAGTGTGTCTGGACAACTATTTCTGGGAGGTAGCGAAGAAAGTAAAGGAATTCCCATGGAACAGATGGGCTACCTAGTTGATCAAATAACTAACTCTGGTTCATGAACCTTTATGACTTAGCAAATAACATGTTTACAACTGAGCAGTGATTTTCGGCCTAATGTTTTGTCAAGGACCACTCATGGGCAGATGGGAAATCTTGAGAAGGTCACAGGTGACTATACTTAAGTTAGGCATTAACATTTGCATGGAGAATGGGCCAAGTTTATGATTGCTATTTTTAAGATGGACCCATGCACACAGAGCTGCCTTTCTGCCTGTTCAAACGGCCATGTCGGATAGGTTCTGTAAGTTGACTCTTGTCCATGAGTCCTCAATGGACATGTAGACTTTGGTGCCCTTGGAGATCCCTCTTGCTTAGTGGTTTTGATCCTAGGGGATCCTACGGAGTAAATGGCACAAGTATAAGGAAGGTTGTGGGGGGAGCAGACAAGTCTTCCTCACGGGAAGGTGAGGCCAAGATTGGGGATTTGCATGACCCTATGGCAAAGATGAAAGAGAAACTCAGATGGTTCGGGAAAGTGTTCCCGAAACCCCCACAACACATTCCCAGCTCTTCCAGAATATGCAGGTGTTTTAAATGTTACATTTCTTTATATAAAACTCTGAAATTAAATCATCTGCTTGTTTGTTTATTATGTTTCCTGCATCTGAAACTAAGTCACATGAAAGCAGAAACTTCCCCCATTTTAACACAACTTCAGAACAATGTGTGGCATATGGTAGACACTTAATAAACATTTGTTCAATGGCTGGATTTCTCTGGGAGGCACATTCTTCTTGTTAAGTGACTGGATCTCAGTGGCTCACAGCTATCTGATACAATTTGTGAAACACTTTGCATGCTCAAATATGGAAACTAAGGCTCGAATCTCTGAGGACACAAAGATTAGGAAGGCCGGTTCTTGGCTTTAAGTACAGTAGAGATACACTGAGATGGAATGATTAGCTTGCTGTTTTAATCATTTCTTTGAACTTTAAAGTACCATTTATATGGGTTCATAGAAAATCAAGTGATAAACAGATATAGTTCCCTCTTTTACTTTCCATAATGCTGAAGTTTGGGAGTTGGTAAATTGCAAGCAGGTAGGACTGGGCATTGATGATGAGATGCATGGACAAAACTTTCAGAATCAAGAGCAATGCAAATTGCAGAGTGCTTTTTTTGTAATGTCCTGGAAAAAGCAAGTGTCCTTAATGGGTAAGGATTAAGAATCAGAGGCCAGTCTAATTTTGGTTTCATTCATTTTCAGGAGGAGATCTACACTGTGTAGTTAACTCTGTAGTTAACTGTGCCATAGCGCCAGGAGTTGGCAAATGCTCCTTTGTGCCAGGGAAGTCCTGCCTTTCATTCCTGTCACTCACTGGGGTCCCCGAGGTCGACAGCAACTCACCTTCTTGTCACTTTATCCTCCGCCTGTTATTAGAAACAAAACAAAACACACATTTCCTTAAGTCAGTTCCTCAGGGGATGTATCCTCACTTTGATTTTGTTTTATGTAGCAGGGCTAGACGTTCAATATTATTTTGATTTTCCTATTTCTGTTTATACACACACAGAGACACACACACATACACACACACACATATATACATATGTATATATCACATTAAATATGGTTACATATGTTAATCATATTAATATTATATATAACTTGTATATATAATAATACATACATTAATGTTGGTATGATATATATGGTAAACGTTCTAAGAACATGACTGAGTTATGATCTTCAAAGGGAAGCTTCTAGAGGCCAAAGGGGTGATAGAGATGAGACAGAAAGTAGCCTGCAGCTAAAGAAGGAAGGACATTGCATTCCACACTAGAAACTGGCCCTAGGAAGCCATGAACAATTTTACAGCATCTCTGGCCCTAGACGGATAGCTGTTTTGGAAGGGACAATAAAGCAAGAATGCAGATAAGTCTGGAGGCAGGGAGGGCAGTCGGGAGGCCACCGTACAAGCAAGAGAGGACGAGGTGGTCTTTGAAGTGGGTTCTTGTATTTATTGGAGACGTTCCATGTAAGATTAGATCACTCCCTTCATGTCACAATGCAGCCAATGGAGATCATCATCCACATTACACTACCTAGGACCCAGGGGGTGGGGGTCAGGAGAGGCCACGCTGACAAATGCAGTATGTGGCAGAGATAGGGGGTCAGGCTCAGCCCTATTCTCTATCCCACACTGTCTATGTGGTAGCTATCGGAAGGCAGAAAGGGGGGCAAAAGATAGCTTAGGGATAGAACCATTATATGGACCACTGAATGGGTAGAACAGAGAAAACAGAGGAGGGGAAGATAATTCTGACGGTGCTAACATGTCGCTTTGGCAGATGATGATTCTGCTAACCAAGATGGAGCCCAAAAGGCACAGCAGGGGAGACAGGAAAGGTGCAGGGTCCACGCGGAACCAACTGAGCTTGAGATGTGGGTGGCAGTCCTCCTGCATGGATGAGATCAGCTAGGAGGAGCACTGTGGGGACAAAATGAGAAGTGGAGCAAGACGACAACCCCAGGGCAAATGAAACACTGAGGAGGAGGCACAAAAGATGCCCCAGCGAGAGGGAAGAGTGGACACATCGCTAAGGGGCTTAAATATCACTGGAGAGAGAGAGAATCTACACCCCTGAAGTTTGGACTTACCTTGCTGGCTAGGAGATCATGAATTATTTGTTTGGATGTGAAATGAAAAAGCAGGGCAGTAACAAATAAGAGGCAGGAACGTTTCGAAAGTTTCAGGACTCAGTTGGGCACTGCGGTGAGAACTCTAGAAGGCAGCCTCGTTTGAAAAGGAAGCAGGCCACTTCCATACCCACATACCCCTGGGAAAGGAGCCGGGGCTGCGCCGTTGGGGATTCCCAGGTGAAACCCCTCTTTGCTCCAGCCTGACTCTCTAGCCGAACCTTCAGCGGCTTGCCCTGACTCCCGAGTTAGAATTGAAACATGCCCCACTGTTCTTGCTCGCCTCAAGTTCACATGGTTCCGATGGGCTGGCTCGATCCAACAGGTCAAAGAGGCCGACAGCAAAAGTCGTTTTTGAAGGTGTCTATGAACTTTGCCAGATAAGGATTCCAAAAGTTATAAGGAACCATAAAACTCTAGACTTGGATGACATTCCTAGGGTCGACTGTTTTCAACTTTTTAGCGAAGCATCATAGAGAAAAGTAGCCATAAGCGTCCAGCTCCCCGATGTTCACAGAGCGAACACAGCTGTGCAATCAGCATGCAGGTCAACCCGTAAAACCTTTTTTTTTTTTTTAAACCAAAACTTGCTTTTAATTCCATAACCAAAGCAGGATTTGATGAATATAAATATCTAGGAACTAGAATGCTTGGAAGTAAAAATTGCCTGAGAGACAGTGAGAGTCTGTTGAAGAAAACTTTCTCAAGAACTCACCTACTTTTCACCATCTGCATGACCCGAATTCAGGCTACCGGTCTCTAAGGGGCCTCTCTCCCTCCAGTCTCACTGGTTCTGAACCACTTGGCACGTATCAGCAGTTATGTCTCTGCTACTGCAAAATGGTCCCAGTTGCCTCCTGCTCAGCACCCCTCAGAGGCTCCCTCCTTCTCCACCCTGAAGATGAAGTCCAAGCCATAGATCATGATTCACAAGACCCATCCCCACCTCCAGCCTCATCTTCCGGTCTTCTTGGCTGGTGCACTATGCCCTTTGCACAGGGAACTTCTTTCAGGTCCTCACCCAGAGGGTCTCCCTCGCCTCTGCACCAGGCTTTGAGGTTGCCCACATGCGCAAAACTCTCCAGCGATCCCACCCCCTCACCAGGTTTATTTCTGCGTATCCTTCAGGACTTGGCTTAAACATCAAGTGCTGGGCACAAAAATAGTCACTCAGAAATACTTGCTGGCTGGCTGGCTGGCTGAATACAGGAGTAAGTCAAGGACACCATGCCGGCAGCAAAGGAAACACAAAGATGTCATAATATGGTCCCAGTTTAAAAAGGAAACAAAACTATGATGTAATAAACCAACTACACTTTTTGTATCTGAAGGACTACCATGTTATTACCCACAGTTGAATTCCAAAGAGGTTCTAGAAATGGCCCCTGCCATTTCTAGAGAATGGACAATCCTATTAGACACACAGAATTTAGCCACATGGAGCAAAGAACAATACAGGGTCTGTTGCTGTGACGTTTTCTAGGAGTTGCAGGAAGGAGACATCGTTAAGACTGGGCTAGAGTAATCTGAGAGTCCTTCGTGGAGAATCTTGAAGGTTATGCTTGCTTTGGGGGAGGATGTGCAGGGAAAGCTTGAGGGCACCCCCAGCAGGGGAGACCAGGCTGAGGAGGATAGTTTATGTGGGTGACGGCGAAGAGAAAGTCTGGGTCAAACAGCACAAGTGTTGGGCAATGTGAGGGAAGAAAAGAAACTAGGAAGCGTGAGGCCAGGCTGTGACTCTGGTAGATAGAGCAAAGGCATCTGGATTCAACAAAACAAGCATTGGAGACTCCGCGTTGTTTCTGGATCAGTGAGTGAGACTGCTCTCTGCATATGCCAACAAGAAGGCTGAGAGCAGACCCAGCAGCTGGTAGCTGACAGGTAGGCCATGATGTTCCCAATGAAACACAAGCAACTCTCCCATAATATAAAAATATCCAGACTTCGAGACCATGTGGAACAAGAGAAAGACAAAGACATTGCAACTGCAAAAATAACGACATAGCCCCTTCTTCCAACTGCTTCTTTACGAAGGACGACTCTAGCTCTGCTCTCATTTTCTTGCTCTCTACACAAAACCTACCAGGGTACCTGTATTAGTCTGTGGGAGCTGCTGTAACAAAATACCACAGACTGGGGGTGCTTAAACAACAGAAATCTGTTTTCTCACAGTTCTGGAGGCTGCAAGTCCAAGATCCAGATCAAGATCAAATCTTACAGAAAAATCTCACCATGCTGTATAAAGTCAACCCCCCTCATAACAACTACGTATGTAGATACCATTTATCTTTCATCAATCTATCCATCCATTATCTATCTGCTATTTTTCCATCCATCCATCAATTTATCTCCTATTGATCTCTTTTACCTATCCATTCATTATCTATCTTCCATCTATCTATCCATCCATTCATCACCTATCTCTCCATCCTATCGAATTTGCTTGCCTGGTTGAACCCAGACTGATATACCCCTCTTCTAAGATATTTCTCTGTACTTCCTTGAAACCTTGAATATCCTTCTCTTGTACCATTTATCATACTCGATTGTGGTAGGTTAGATTATCTTGCCAATTCTTCCTGCCTTCCCTCTACCATGTTGCCTTGTAATGCCCAAGAATGGTGGAATATATTTATTTCCCTACTCCATTGACATTGGGCTTAACAATGTGACTTGCTTCAGGGGTGCTTGGATGGGTCAGTTGGTTGAGCGTCCGATTCTTGGTTTTAGCTCAGGTCATGATCTCAGGGTCCTGGGATCGAGCCCCACATCAGGCTCTGTGATCAGCAGGGAGTCTGCTTGAGGATTCTCTCCTTCTCCCTTTGCTCCTCCCCCTGCTCATGTTCTCTCTCTCTCTCAAATAATCTTTAAAACAAACAAACAAAAAACAGTGTGACTTGTTCCAGCTATTGAAATGTTAGCAGGTATTATATTAAGTGTCTTTGTGTGGTTTAGTTTGGGTCTTCATTCTGTGCCTGCCATGAGAAAACCATGCCCCAGAGAAGCTGCTGCCCCTTCCGCCTGGGCCTCAGAACAAACACACATGGAGAAGATCTGAGCCCAACCCGCAGCCTGGAGCCAAGCACAGCTGACTCATGGCCTGAAAAACAGCTACCCAACCTAGATCTGCCAGACTACAGTTGACCTGCAGACCCATAAGTGTAAGAATAAATGTGTATTGTTGTAAGCCGCTGCACTGTGTAATCATTTGTATGCAGCTTTATTGCAGCAATTGACTAGTGAATTAGTTTTCTTTTCTGTGCCCCAATTAGAGTGTCGGCTCCTTGAGACTAGAGGCCATGATGATAATTTCCGTATCTCTGATGCCTACTAAGATGTCTGATACATGGTAGATGCTCAATAAATATTTGTTGCATACCAAAATAAATAAACAGATTACCAAATGATCAAAGAAACATAATGGAGAGAGGCACGGCACAGGGGTGTCAGGAAGTAGAAAGTAATAGAGATGCATAAAATGGAAATGGGGGAGATGAGTCTAGAAGCAAGTGTAAGCATAATATGGTCCATGCACAATTTTATGATCAAAAGTTATCTTTTATTTTCAGATGCTCAAAGGTTCAAAAGGCCATAGAGGTTCCATGTGACTCAAGTCATCTTCAAAGAGCATTTTTTTTTCCCTACTGTACACTCTCATAAATCTTTGGGGGCAGCTCACAACCAAAGCTCCCGTGCCCGCCTGTAGCCACCTACACTATAAAGGAAATCGACAAGGATAAAAAGGCTGAACCTCCTCCAAAAACAATCAGAGAACAAAATACCTGGAAAGTAAAACTTTCTTACTCCTCCTTCAGGTTACCTTGTCTCTGTGTAATGATCTAATCTGATGGGGGCTGTTTATGGCCACCTTGACCCATGGATCATTTTTGTTGTTGTGAAAAGACCTGTATGATGGCGTATCTGAAGCTCTCAGCCTGGTCACCAGGGGTCTATACAGCCTGCTCTCCCCAGGGCAGAGCTTGGGAGCTGAAAGCAGGTCTCTGCAGCAGCAGTCCTCCCAACTGGGACTGTTGTCACATTCCCTTAGAGCATGTGTCACAGGCCTGTCATTAGAATCACTCCTTACAAGACACATCTTGAAGGATGCCAAATTCATTAGTGTCTGTGGGTGAACTTTCCAAACCTTTTTCTTACATTAAACAACACACATGCACACGCACACCCACACGTGCATGCATACCCACCACCACAGATACACACACACACATTCCTCTGTGCGTTGGAGAACAAAAGAGAGGCTGCATTTTGCTTGGTGTCAATCATAACTTGAGATTAAAGTTGCTGTTTTAAGCATTTGAAAGTTCTACCCGCCAAACTCATGCTTTCTCTGCCTAAGCTCTGAACTTCAAAAGGAATACTTCATAGGAAAACACACACACCACAGCAAAACAACACACACACCACAACAAAACAACACACACATACACATTAACCTCAAAAAACGCTATAAGGACCTGAATGCATTTCATTCCCATTTCTATACATGAAGGCTTGTAGGCAGAACATCTGTAAAGCCATGAAGGTTGTACAAAGCTATGGGGAACCCAAACTGTCCGCCAGGATACCTGAGCCATGTTAACATACGCAGAACAGCGTGTTGGTGGATGAGATTGTGAGCACTATCCTGAATCCTGCTTCCAGGTTGTTTCAGGCTGAAACAAACCCTGTTGTAACAATTACTTATCCTGAAATCTCTGGAAAATAATTTCCTTTGTGTAGTCTATATTTAGCATCTTGCTACAAATGAAACTTATCAATATAATATACTGAATTCCCACTGAGCATATGATACTATTAAAACTTTAACATTAAAATGTTCTTAATTTAGATGCCATTAACTCAGATTTAGTGATAATTTGGACATACAGTGTGATTCTTGTAAAAAGAACGTTTATTATTTTTAATGATTATAAAAGCAATTCATGTTCACAGTGTTGCAGAAATACATGTAAGTATAAAGAAGAAAAACTATCATCACCTAAATCTGACTAGAAAAAAGAACTGTGTAACTTTTGGCACATTTCCTTTTAGTCATTTTCAATGCATATACTTCATCTTTCCACATAAAATTGGGGTTGTGTGGATCATATTATTTTTAATCCTTTTTTTCCCAATATGAGCAATTTTTCTCCCATAAGTAATGATTTTTGAAAATGTGCTCCAAGGTCATTTCGTTTTACTGATGTCCCATAGTTTATTTAGCTACTTTCCTAAGGTTAGATATTTACAGTGTTTCTCAATTTTTACTTTCACGTAGAACACTGAAATGAGAACTCTTAAATGTGAATGTTTGTGAGCATTTCTGATTTTCTTCTGAGAGAAGGGAATTGTGTTAAGTCTTAACATATATTACCAAATTGCTTTGCAGATTTGCAACAGTGGACACTCCCCCACAAGACCAAAGTACATGACTTGGCACCCTCTCAAACACACTATTATTTAATTTTAAATTTGAGAACATGATGAGTGAAATGTGTTACTTCACGGTTTCATTTGCATTTCTTTCTACTGAAGATAAATATTTTCCCCTAATATTTATTGTCATTTGTCTTCTCTGATGATTGGTCAGTTCATGTACCTTCATCATAAACTGGGGATTTTTGAATTGAGTCGTTCTACATATATTTCTGTATTGTAATTCTTTTTTAAAAAGGATGTGTAAATTTATAAATTTCCCCCATGTGTAAATTTATAAATTTCCCCCAGATCATTATTTACTTTTAATTTTTTCCCCCTCTGGTACTAAATTTTAATATTTCTATATAGCTATGCATTTCAATAATTTCCCTTATAATTTTATTTTTTACATCAAAGGTCTTGCTCATCCTAAAAGTAGATTAATCTCTGCCTTTGTGTTTTGTTGATTTTTACTTTTACTATTTGTTTCATTTAGGATTATTTTGGAGAGTAAGCTTCAACCTGAATTTTCTTTCACAAATAGGCAATTTTGCCGGTATCATTGATTACTCGATCCACTCTTTTCCCAATGGTTTTTAGGGTATGGTATGTTTATGTATGAGATTCAGTGCTACTGAGTTTCTCTGTCATTCCTTATGTTGGAACCTCATTGATTTAAGCAGGAGAACTTGGTAGCTGTGTTTTATATCATCCAGGATGGCAAGTACCCTAATTATTACTCTTCCTGTGCAAAGGGAACTTCAAGTTGAAGTTCCAAACAACCTTGCCCATTTGAAAAATCTCTACTGAGATTTTGATTGGTATTTGAAGGGAAAATTTATATCTATTTGGGAAAATTGAACATCCTTATAATATTTGCTCTTTCCACCTGGAAAGATGGGTTAACCCTCAATTTACTAAAATCTTCATTTATTTCTCTCTCAGGGAGGACTTAATGTTTTCTTCAAGTAGTCTCCTTATCTTTTACTACCGACTTTTAGTAAAGTTGTTGATTTAAAACATTTTTTATTACACTATCCTTAAATTCTTAGAGGTTTTTCAGTGATCACCTTGTTTTTTCATGTTTGTATTTATACCATGTGTAAATGATACATTTTTCATCTTTGTTTCTAATTAGCATATCAGTATTTCAGTTCCATGTGTTATTGCTATGACCAGAGCTTCCAGAACATCATTTAATGAATGATGATAATTTGCAAGCTTGCTCATTTCTCATCCAATGATTGGCTTAAAATACCTGCTTTTTATTAAGTTTTTGAAGTTCCTGGTTTTCTAAGGAACCCCCCCCCCACTTAGGATTTAATTTTATTATATAACTTTTTTTTTTAGTTTTTACTCTTTTTATTATTTTTTAAAATTTAATTTAATTTTATTATGTTATGTTAGTCACCATACAATACATCATTAGTTTTTGATGTGGTGATCCATGATTCATTGTTTTTGTATAACACCCAGTGCTCCATGTAGTACGTGCCCTCCTTAATACCCATCAACATGCTAGCCCACCCCACCATCCCCCTCCCCTCTAAAACCCTCAGTTTGTTTCTCAGAGTCCATAGTCTCTCATGGTCCGTCTCCCCCTCTGATTTCCCCCGCTTCATTTTTCCCTTCCTTCTCCTAAAGTCCTCCATGCTATTCCTTATGTTCCACAAATAAGTGAACCATATGATAATTGACTTTCTCTGCTTGACTTATTTCACTTAGCATAATCTCCTCCAGTTCCATCCATGTTGATGTAAAAGTTGGGTATTCATCCTTTCTGATGGCTGAGTAATATTCCATTGTATATATGGACCACACCTTCTTTATCCATTCATCCGTTGAAGGGCATCTCGGCTCTTTCCACAGTTTGTCTATTGCGGGCATTGCTGCTATGAACATTGGGGTGCATATGGCCCTTCTTTTCACTACATCTGTGTCTTTGGGGTAAATACCCAGGAGTGCAATTGCTGGGTCATAGGGTAGCTCTATTTTTAATTTTTTGAGGCACCTCCACACTGTTTTCCAAAGTGGCTGTACCAACTTGCATTCCCACCAACAGTGTAAGAGGGTTCCCCTTTCTCCACAACCTCTCCAACATTTGTTGTTTCTTTCCCTGTCCATTTTTGCCATTCTAACTGGTGTAAGGTGATATCTCAATGTGGTTTTGATTTGAATTTCCCTGATGGCTAATGATGATGAACATTTTTTCATGTGTCTGTTAGCCATTTGTATGTCTTCTTTGGAGAAGTGTCTGTTCATGTCTTCTGCCCATTTTTTGACTTAATTATTTGTTTTTTGGGTGTTGAGTTTGAGAAGTTCTTTATAGATCTTGGAAATCAGCACTTTGTCTGTAGTGTCATTTGCAAATATCTTCCATTCTGTGGGTTGCCTCTTTGTTTTGTTGACTGTTTCCTTTGCTGTGCAGAAGCTTTTTATCTTGAAGAAGTCTCAAAAGTTCATTTTTGCTTTTGTTTCACTAGCCTTTGTAGATGTATCTTGAAAGAAGTTGCTGTGGCTGATGTCAAAGAGGCTACTGCCTATGTTCTCCACTAGGATTTTGGATTTGGGTTTACACTAGGATTTTGGATTTGGGTTTAATTTTATTGTATATCTTTAAAATTTTTTTTTAAATTTAAATTCAATTACTGTATATCTTTTAAGATCATTTATTTTTCCTTACTGACCTGCTGAGGTGATGTATTTTATTAACAGATTTTCTAAAACAAAAACATCTTTTTATTCTTGGCACAAACCATAATTGGTTGTGGAGGATTTTTTTTTAAATTTTATTTTATTATGTTATATTAATCACCATACATTACATCATTAGTTTTTGATGTAGTGTTCCATGATTCATTGTTTGCGTATAACACCCAGTACTCCATTCAATACGTGCCCTCTTTAATACCCATCACCAGGCTAACACATCGCCTCACCCCCCCCCCAGAACCCTGTTTGTTTCTCAGAGTCCATAGTCTCTCATGGTTCATCTCCTCCTCTGATTTCTGCCCCTTCATTTTTCCCTTCCTACTATCTTCTTTTTTTAACATATAATGTATTATTTGTTTCAGAGGTACAGGTCTGTGATTCAACAGTCTTGCACAATTCACAGCACTCACCATAGCACATACCCTCCCCAATGTCCATCACCCAGCCAGCCCATCCCTCCCACCCCCCACCACTCCAGCAACCCTCAGTTTGTTTCCTGAGATTAAGAATTCCTCATATCAGTGAGATCATATGACACATGTCTTTCTCTGATTGACTTATTTCGCTTAGCATAATACCCTCTAGTTGTGGAGGATTATTCTTTTAATGTATTCTATCTTTGAATTGTGTCAGGGGGCATACATCAAAACACCATTGTAACCAGAAATCCCCCCATATATGTAATTCTTTTTGGGTAAAATTTTAAAATTTAAAATTTTTTAATGATGTAACTTGCCATTTTAAAGTTTAGAAAGCACATTTAATATAGTCCTGTTGTGATATATTTGTTTTCTTTTTTTTTTTAAAGATTTCATTTATTTATTTGTCAGAGAGAGCATAAGCAGGGGGAAGGGGAGAGGGAGAAGCAGGCTTCCTGCTGAGCAAGGAGTCCGACACAGGACTCGATCCCAAGACCCTGGGATCATGACCTGAGCCAAAGGCAGACACTTAACCGACTAAGCCACCCAGGCGCCCCAGTGACATATTTGTTTTCATTTAACATACTTCATTCAACTAAGTAGTATATGTGTTCCTTAGTTTAGTACAATATTTACAAATATAGTTTACATTTGGGAAATTCTCCAGTTTTCAGAGACTGTTTTGAATTAGGTTTTAACGCACTACCAGGAATGAACAAAGTCTCTGAAGGTGGGTTAGCGTCTTTCCACTGCCGACTGATCAGATGCTTTAAAGTTACTGGCCACCTTGTTGCCTGGTTTCTGCAGTCAAGAGTCTCAATAGCCTTGCCAATCTTAATTTCTTTCATTAATACCATGAAACATGTTTCAAGTAGTAGAATCAAATTGAGATGGTGGTATTCAAAAACTTAAAGATCACCATTGCCAAGAAGTCCATCCATGGCTGACGTTCAGAAAATCAGCGACTTTTAGCTTCTTCCCATCACATGAACAATTTATACACTTCTATAGCATTCTCTTGACATTTTCATCAGTTACCCCTTGGATTTGTGCCTTGGTACTACCGCCGAAAGTCCTCAGAGCAGGGGGCCCTCTGTGAGTTCAGTGCCTTCGTTAATAATCTCCTATGTACCTTTACATATGGCACTAGGCATGCATGACCACTGGGGTTCTGGCTGCCAACCTGTCTCACACGTTCCTTCTGAGCCAGACTGGCCAGGCTGCAGTGAGGGAGGCATGGGGAGATCAGCTGAATCACCCATTACGGCTGTGCCCCAGTCATGTTAGGTGTGGTTTAAACTCCTTGAATTCATGAATTCAATTTAATTAAAAAAAAAAAATCACCCCAAAGCTGCCGTGTGCATGGAGCCATACAACAGAAAAAGAAACTCAGTCTGATTATATGAGACTCCTTTCTCCTTCCTAGGTAAATTAAAATTTTAATTTCTGCTAATTAGGTATCAATATCTAACCTAATCTCAATATTTTTAAAACTACTGAAAAATCATCCATCATGCTTTTTCACTTTTAATGTGATACATTTATCTCACATAAAACCCCATAAAACCCATAAATTAAATAACAGTAGGAAGATGCAGTAAAGCAGATAAATCTTTACGAGATTAATCAGACTCACATTAAACTTGACTCTGTCCAGATTATAAAATATCTTATAAGATATCAGGGGGGAAAAACTCTATTGGTACTTTGACTTATCTCAGAGTCTAGCAAATTAGGTGGAAATTAATCTTTTGAATTTTTTTCCCTTTTTCATTGTTTGAAATACACAGAATATATTCTATATTTTTAAGGTTTACACTAAATAAATTCTATTGTTATTATAGGTACAAGGAAATGAAGAAAAGTAGGAATTAATGAAAATTTGGGGAAAAATATAGGAATGATTAGAACGCCCTCTCAAATGCAGTTATGCTTTTATATTTTGATCTCAATGTAGAGACTGTGTTAGCCAGAATTTCTAGATGGTAAGTCCACAAATTTCTGGGGGGGGGGGGAGTCCAAATTTCCCAAACAAACATGGCCTGCATGCTTCTTCAATGGCTTGACAGGATAAGGTCAATGCCTGTTGGCTGCCCAGGAACAGGGGCCCACATCATCAGTGTGGCCAGCGTTCTGCGAGCACGGAGACCCAGCCTCATGACCACACATTCATATGTCTTTAGGGAGGTGAAGGAAAGGAGAAGGAGTGAGAAGGGGGACTCTGGGCTTGCAGAGTGGAAAGAAAGCTCCAACTCTTTTATATATTATGATAACAACAAGGAGTAAGGGTTAAAGGTGGCTGTTGCTAATTCCAAATCTCACCAAGAACACTGTTCGTAGCATGAACCAAACTCCCACACACTGCATCAAAATCTTCACAAAAGGAAACTTGTAGAAAGATGATTACCAAGCACATACATGAAGACAATGTGTTCTTTGTGATCAATTAAAGTGCAAGAATAGTCTGTAGTGGGGCGTCTTACAAAGGGCCCTTTCTTCTCAGTACTTTAGAAAAGGCAGATCTATCAAACTTATGATAATGCATTGCCATGCTGATTTAATTGTCAATTGCATATTACTTAAGTGTACTTTAATGATCTATATAAAGCCTTATTTTTTTTTTTTTTTTACCTCTAATAGCTATTAATGGTGGTTAAAGAAAATGAAACCACTTTACTGAAATGTAATGTGGGGGTCTATTAAGAATAAGTTTTCAAAATGATAAAATACTATCACGAAAGTGTGAACCCCTGTATATTTTAATATTCCTGAGTAGGTCAATCTTCATTCCTCTTGAAGAACATTTCCTTCAAATTGCACACAATTACAGTTTAAACATCTTCCTATGTGTCATATATAGAATAAATTTTACCTAATTCCCAGTCAAATGCTTCTTCAGAAGATGGGGAAGGAGTGGGGCAACCTATTATTACATTTCCTCCCAAAGTTTCACAAGGTTTGCAATGTGGGTCGTTAGAATAAACTTGGGTGAACACACACAGCCCTGGCTCCCTTCATCTGGGCACTTGTCCCTTGCTTTGAAAATTATTACAAGAATGAATGAGATCACCTGAGAAAAGCATCTTGTGCTCTACGTAAGGACAAACATTTGATCAATTCTAGAGGCAGATGTGCCCCATTTAACACAACAGAAACATTTTTTTTTTAAGATTTTATTTATTTATTTGACAGAGAGAGAGACAGCGAGAGAAGGAACACAAGCAGGAGGAGTGGGAGAGGGAGAAGCAGGCTTCCCACTGAGATCATGACCTGAGCGGAAGGCAGAAGCTTAATGACTGAGCCACCCAGGCGCCCACAACAGAAATATTTTTTAAAAGAAGTGTCATTTACATTCATATATTAAAATACTATTTTAAATATACTAGAGGCCCTGACTGATTAAACAAAATTTGTGGTGAATTCCTTTAAGAGAGAAGAGTTGTTTTGTAAGCAAATAATTTCCCAGTGTATCTGTAAGCTTGACTTTTCTGAATGGACTTGTCTTTAAAGGGGGACACATTGTCCCCCTAAGGACCTCTGAACATCCACGACTAAAGACAAGCTGAAAATGTACCTTTCCTTATCCTCTAGGACACCCACTAGACAAGGAGCTATTAGGAATATGAAATTAAATATAATTAGAGTCAGAATAAAACTGCATGAGGCTTATGTCCACATAACCTAAAGTGATTTAGAGACTTTACAATTATCTCTTTAACTTGTAACTGTAAGACAGTTAAATAAGCCAAATTAGTCAAAGCAAAATACCCATTTTAGATTCTTAGTTTATTTTATTTGGCCACCTACAGTGATCACATTAAGCAGCTATCCAAAGTTTATTTAATTTTATATTTTATGGCTGGATGTCAAGTGTGCTGGAAAGAAGATGGATTTTAGAGTAAGACGAAACTGCGAGTGCAATTCTGACTCAGTGACCCTCTGTGGTTCCTTGAGCAAGTTTCTTATCTGAACCCCCTCCCCCATCTGTAAAGCAGGTATGATGCAACCTTACCTGCAGGTTGCAAAGATAAAATAATTGAATAGATGTCAAGGACCTGTCACGTAATAGACACTTCATAAGTGTTATGTTCCTTATCATGATCTCTCCATCCCTGAAGTCTTAAAAAAAAATCAGCAAGCTCACATAGATGAGACTTCATGCTCCACTCAGTACTTCAATAACTGAACGCAGAGGTTACATGCAAATTGAAAGCCTGGTTTTTAAATCATTGAGGGAAAGGTTCAAAACCTACATTAAAAAAATATATATATCTCTTCAATAGCACCTAGCAGAGCATTGGGCCTTTATAGACAATAAAAATCGTAGATTGAATTTCTGAGTGCAGGGGAAGAGCCATGCTATATATATGTTTGCTCTTCAGGTCAACCCAGTAAGCTGTTAGGTGAGGGAGGATGTGCCAACTTGCATACAGGTTACTTATGAAGACCCTCCCCCAAACACCCTTGGTTTATTTCACTACGATGTGTGTATAGAATGCTATATGGGAACATGTGGTATTTAAGTAAAAATGTTTAAAGTACAGCATTCAAGCATTTTACTAATTTTAATATTTTCATCTTGTATGAGCCCACGTGTCTGTATTTATCTTCTGAAAAACTGGTGAAAATTAGTACCCCAGCCAACCTGCTGGGTTAAGATGCAGCCTTCAAGTCAGTGAAGGGTTAATAACCCCATTCACAGAGCAGAACTGCTGGGGTAAGGGACTTCTTCAGCCCATAATCCTGACAACATACTTTTTGACAATTTAAATGCATAAATATAGAAGCACGGTGTTCCCATAAAATTTCCAACATGAAAAAAATCAAGAGGAAAGCTCTAGTAGGCCCTAAGAAATTAAAGTCACTTCAAAAGCAAAATCATTTTAGAAATTGAAGATTTGGGGTAGTTATGAACAAGAATGGGAAAACTGGAAAGTGCTTGATACGTTAATTAGCTTTAAAATAGCTGCAGGGAAGATGTAATACTCCAGTTGCCTGAATGAATATGCCTCAGGTCATAAAATGAATCTAGTCTTGGAGACGGAAACAACTTCTTTCCTTCAGATCAAAGCTGAAAGTACAAGGTAATAAGAAGGTGTTAGATATACTTTCTTAATATCCTCTGATTTGATGAGGAGCTCTTTCCTGGCCCTCACTGCTACTCACTCTGACCTCCCCTCCTTTCCCTTAGGCCTCTAGTCTGGTGGGACTGGGTTCTAGTCCGCCATTTCTTCAAGGGACCCAGATGTTGCTAGATTAACCTCAAGTCTGCCCCCAGGACAGCCAAGTTCATACATTTCTGGAGCAGCTAACGATTCATTTCCTGTTGGTTTGGAAGCTGGTTTTGTCACTTGAGAAATAGAACATAAGGGGCATGAATTTGGAGGGTTCTGGATCATCTTACACCTCGACCTATGATTTCTGTGCAATCCAAGTGTGCAAAATTTTGAGGGCCAGGGTGTCAGGAAGTAGCGGAGGTGGTCTACAAAGCAGTCAGGAACAGAGGCCTAGAAATGTGACAGACCAAGGTTGAAATCCTGAGTAACTGTGTGGCTGTTGTTGTCTCAGTTTTCTCAGTCAAAGATGAGAATAATACAATTTTACCTGCTTAATAGAGTAGAGAGGATTAAATGAGAAAATGCATGAACAGGGCTTGGCACAATGCCTCGCACATAGAAAGTGCACAAAAATGTTAGCTATTATTATTTCTATAATATCTCAGCAGGAAAAAGTGAGGCAAAATGTAATAAAATTAGTGAAGCCCTAGAAAGGGGAGTAGCTATGGCCAGCACCGTTCAAAATACTTACATTTTCTAAGAGTTTCAGTGAAAATGTTGCATGCATGGGCACTAGAGGACGATGTATATATTTTTGTTATTTATAAAGCAGGTATAGAAATGCAGTGTTTTAAAAATATAGATGCCAACCTATGGAGTACTTATTAACTTGTGCAAATGACTGTAGGTGCAGATTGTCCAAGCCTCAATCTATCAGACTACGTGCATCTTCCTTCTTCTAGTTACTACTTTTTAGTGCTCTCAAAATGCAGCAAGAGGCTACTTCTAAGTGAGTGGTAAAAGCCAATAAATGCTTTGACAGGTGAGTACAGTTCAGTGAGTTCATTCCCCACTCAGCCTTTCAACAAATCACATCGTTCTAACATCTGCACTAACTAAAGAGAAAAGATCTTTGATTCTAGGTATTTTATAGAAGTCTATATAATAAAGTGGAATCCAAATGAGAAGAAAGGAATGAGATAAGTAGGAAACATTCATTCATTTAATAATATTTACTGGGCAGCTAATATATACCAGCTCTGGGAATTCAGTTAACATGTCATGGGCCCTGATGTGCCACTAACCCACAGCCCTCATGTGCTAGTAGTTCAGGACTTTGTGACAATCTTTGGTATAAAAACCTACGTGTAGATATGCACAAATTAATATGTGATCCCAGGACCGGTGTTGAATAGCAGAATTAAAATTTAAAAAAAAAGTAAAGGAGGGCAAAGGTGATGAGAGGGGGTAGGGTGGGTTAAGGGATATTTTATATATGCTGATAAAGAAGGCCTTTCTCCCTTTTGCCACATCTACTGTGAGGAAGACCATTCTCAGCAATCAGACTGTCGATATTCCAGGAAATGTCGACATCACTCTGAAGGGACACATTATTATTGCGAAGGGCCCCAGAGGAACTCTGCAGAGGGACTTCAATCACATCCATGTAGAACTCAGTCTCCTTGGAAGAAAAAGAAGAGGCTCTGAGTTGACAAATGGTGGGGAAATAGTGCGAACAGTACCAGAACATAGTCAAGGGTGTTGCACTGGGCTTCCGTTACAAGATGAGGCGTATGCTCACTTCCCCATCAATGTTGTTATTTGGGAGAATGTTCTCTTGTTGAAATCTGAAATTTCCTGGTTGAAAAACACATCTCAGGGTTTGGATGAGGCCAGGTGTTGCTTGTTCAGTATCTCAAGCCCAGAAAGATGAGATAATTCTTGAAGGAAATGACACTGAACTTGTATCAAACTCAGCTGCTTTGATTCAGCAAGCCACAAGAGTTTAAAAAGCAAGGATATCAGAAAATTTGGGGGTGGTATCTATGTTTCTGAAAAAGGAATAGTTCTGCAGGCTAATGAATAAGATCTAAGTTGTCCAGCTACAGAAACAGCAAGATGCCAGATGATTTTTCAGACCTATTTGTGATATCTTAAAGATACAACAGAAGCTGTGTTCATTGGGGGGGGGGGGGGGAGAGAAGGCCTTTTTGAGGCGGTGATATTCAGACCAGACTCAAATAACAAGTGTGTAAGAGAGAGAGGGAGAAAGGAGAGCACATGAGCCATCAGAAAAGCATTCCAGTCAAGGAAAGAGCAAGCACAGGCTCCTGAGGCAGGATCCAGTTGGTGTTACAGAGAACCAGTAAGATGGCCAGCACAGCTGAGCAGATTTGCTCAGTACAGCATGGTAAACGAGAGGGCTAGGCTGCAGAGAATGTGGGCTTTGTAGGACACGGTGAAAACAGAGATGTAGCAGAGCCTCAGATTCAAGAAGGTCTCTGAAGATAGTATTTTTTTTTTTGTAAAATAAGACGAATACCATTTTGGGAGGGAAGAGAGAAAAAGACAAAGCTTCTTTTAAATAAACAGGCTCATCTATAAAGATAAAACTCTATGATTTGGGAAGAGAAATTCTAATGCATAACAAAATAGAGCACCAGCACAATCACTGGAAATGGTAGAAAATAAAATAGAACCAAGGTTTGACAATGTCCCACATGTCTGTTTTTGCGTTTGTTGCCTATGTTTTTGGTGTCACATCCATGAAATCATTGCTAAGACTGATGTCACAATGTACCTCCCCATTTTCTTCTAGGAGTTTTACCATTTAAGGTCCTATGTTTAAGTCTTTAATCCATTTTGAATTATTGACTTTGGTGTGTGGTATAAGACAAAGGTCCAAAAACTTCCATGTAGCCAAGGAAACCACAGAGTGAAAAAGCAACCTATGGAATGGTAGAAAATATGTGCAAATCATATTATCTGATAAGGAGCTAATTTCCAAAATATATCAAAAACTCCTACAACTCAGGGTGCCTGGGTGGCTCAGTCACTTAAGTGTCCAACTCTTGATTTTGGCTCAGGTCATGATCTCAGGGTCATGAGATCAAGCCCCACCCTGGGCTCTGCACTAGGTGTGGAACCTGCTTAAGATTCTCTTTCTTCCTCTCCCCTTACCCCTCTCCCCACTCTCTCTCACTCTCAAAAAAAAAAAAAAAACCCCACAAAAAACAAAACAACAACTCCTATAACTCAACAGCAAAAAAACTAACAACTAGATTTAAAAATGGGCTAAAAACATGAATAGGCATTTCTGACATACAGATGGCGACCAGGTACCGAAAAGACACCCAATGATACTAGTCATCAGAGAAATGCGAGTCAAAACCACAATGAGATATCACAGACACTTTTTAGGGTGGCTGCTCTATATTAAAAAAAAAGACAGCAAGGGATGGCAAGGATGTGGAAAAACTGGAACCCTTGTACACAACAGTTGAGAAGACAAAAAGGCACAGCTGCTATGGAGAACAGTAAGGAGGTTCCTCAAAAAATTAAAAATAAAACTACCATATGATCTAGCAATCCCCCTTCTGTGTACACATTCCGAAAGAACCGAAATCAGGATTTTAAAATGACATGTGCACTTTCAGGTTCACTGCAGCATTATTTACAACAGTGAAGATGTGAAAATAACCGAAGTGTCCACTGATGGATGAGTAGATAAAGAAAATGTGTATATACACACACCCATATATACATACATACACACAATGGGATATTATTCACCCTCAAAAAGAGAGCCCTGCAGTATTTGACAACATGGATGAACTTTGAGGACCTAATGCTAAGCGAAATAAGCCAGTCACAGGACAGATACCTCATAGTTCCATTGACCCGAGGTCTCTAAAATAGTCAAACACAGAGAAGGAGAGAGTGGAATGGCGGTTGTCAGGGACGGTGGGGGGGGGCGGGGGGGGGTGAGGGGGAGGAGGACATGGCTAATCGCCAATCAGAGGGCATAAAGTTTCAGTTATGCAAGAGGAGTAACTTCTGGAGATCTTCTGTACAACACTGTGCCAGCAGTTAACAATACTGTATTGTACTCTTAAAAATCAGTCAACTGTAATCTGTAATTGCTCCTCTGTTGTTACTTTCTCTGACATTGGAAGTGACTGCGATTTCTCTTTCTCGCTCTCCTTGCATTTTTTGTCTCTTTCATCTGTTTTTAGCAATTTATTGGGGGAAAAAAAAGTCAGACGTCTTTTAACTGAATTATGGGGCCTAGAGTCCTGGTTTGCTTCGTGTTGACTTAACACTGTCTTCTTTATCACCTTTCGTTTTGTCTCTACAAGTGCTGTCAACATTCTCTCTAAAAACAATGCCCATTGGCTTTCTGTAAACCAGCATGGTAACAACAACAACAAAAAATCTTCTTATACAAAAGGGGCTGGGGACATAGTTACTAAAACCTTTGCAATTATAGAATTTTCTCCTTCAGTTTATTAGTGTCAATACTCCATTTCCCCCCGATTCCCAAGTTTTGCCAAATATGTTCTAACGTCGTGCTGCTCCTACAAGCATCGTAAAGTTTGATTTGTTCTTTAGCAGAAACACTCTGCAAATTGTAAAGTTATAATCCAATGTGATTTTTATTGTAATTGTCATTATCATTACTGATTATTTAAGCAATTCCCACGATGCTCTGCCATCATGCCTTCTTGGATATACAACTTGAAGTTTGCTGATCAGTGACTTTCTAGGCCTCATCTTATCTGGCCAGGTGGAAGGCACGTGCCTGGAACAGAGAGAATAAAGGAGGGTGTGCAGGAGGGACCACCCCCCTCTCGCCCCCCCGCCCCAATACACTCCACCTCAGTATTTCCTTGTTCTCAGGCTTCTGTGTTTCAATCACCTTTTCTCCTGGAAAATGCTGGCCAACTCTGGGGCCAGAGAGTGAACAGAAGAACTTCAAGGGCAGAGGATTGACTGGACCTTGAAAGTTGGAATACAGTTTCTAGGGTTTTCAAAATAAGAAGTCCGGATCCTAGAAATGGGCTATGAAGTAAACACCAACTGGGTCCTGCCAAGGAGCCAAAACTGGTTCCCAACTTCTCAGAAGGCATGAAACATGCTTACATAAGATTCTCCTTGCTCCTGAATATTTTTGTTAATTTTTCTCACAGGCATCAGTAATCCTGATGTTGTTAGGAAACGAGCTGTATAACTGTCCCTTCCTATGTTCATAACTTTTTTTTCCTCTCTTCCTATTCCGTTTGCAGGCTCAGCATAATAGCCTCCAACATAATCAGTAGCTGTTGAGTCTGGCCAATTTCTTCCTGCCCCCCTGCTTCCTAGACAGTTGGTAGATGTGGCTCTGGTATCCCATTCATAAGCTACTATAATATTCCAAATTGTTGTTATTGCATTCTTGGCACGTATGGTACAACTTTGAGTTCTAATTCAGTCAATTATTCTGGACCCTGGTCAACTTGGAGCTGCCATTCTCCTATCCCTTTTATGTCTTGAAAATACACAAACCACATCAGAGACCTAAGTGCTACATGGAATGCTTCCGGTCTTGCCTTCTTAATTTGCCCCCTATCCAGGTCATCGACAAAAACATAAATATAAGCAGAAAATCTTGAGCTAACCTACTTTTTTAACACAACTTTTTAAAAAGAAGCAAATCCTGTCTGATTCACATTTGATTGTTTCCCCCCCCCGAGACTTAAATGATCAGAACTGCAAGACAGCAGTGAAACTGTTAAACTACAACAGAGCTGGGTTTTGCCAAGCATTAGGCTAAAATTAGACATTTGGTTTCTGAATAACTGAACAGTGGTGTAGAACCAGTGTCTTGGGAAGTCTGGAAATGTTTTGAGAGCAGTTGTTTTGTTTTGATTTTTGAGTCATGTAATGTCGATATGAGTCAAGTATGATGATTTCACAGAAACGTTTTTGTAAATCTATGATCAACTTCAAAAAAGAATCATCTAATGTACCACCTTTCTCTGAAAGAAAAAAACCCTTATACCTTCTTTAGTACATTCACTCCCATGGAATAGTGAAATAGCAGCTAAAATAGCAACATTTATTGAGCGCATTCACTGCACTGGGCACTGGTTTTAACTCTTTGTAGGTAAGACATTTATTCCTGACAATAATCCGAGGAGATGGGGGCTACCAACATCCCCATTTTACTGGGAGAAGAATCTGAGCCCTGAGGAGCCAGACATCATGTTCATGGCCATAAAGCTATGAAGCAGTGGAGGCAGAATTTGAACTGAATCCAATTCCAGGGCACACAGCTGTGAACTGCCAAGTAGACAATGATGTACCTACCTGAATGATAAGCCCAGTGAAGACAATGTGCAAAATTCTTCTATTTTCCTTTAAAAAAAAAAACTGCAAAGTTTCCCCTCATAATTTCGGAAGGGGATGACATTCTGAAAAATGTTTTCTTTCCATTTCTGTGCTTCAGAGTATCCAAATCAACTCACTCCTAATCTTTAAAATTTGTACATTTCACACCAGGAAAGACAGTTAGAGAAGGGAACATTTTATTCCCAAGTGACATTCTGGGTTTAACTATCCTTTGCAACAGTTTTGTTTTGAAAGATCTCTGTGGCTGTATAGGAACCAGCCAGATGTCAACGATGAGTCTACCATGTACGATATTCCCCGGAGACTAAAAATACTCCTTGCTGATAGAGTATCTGGAAATACCACGCGAACACCATTGGACCTGATGCATCACTAAGTGTTTATGTCAACGTCTCTGAAACAACAGATGTTCTGGGCTCCTGCTGTTCCCTCTGAATAACAAAATAACTTGTGGGGAGCTGAAGTTTCCCTCACTTTTCCACACCAGTTTCAGGAAGAACCAATGAGTTTTCACTGTCACTTCAACTTCTGAAAGGAGCCTTAGACACTGTGGAGGTCCTGGGATCCACCTGTGGCTACCGGCAGATTTCCGCAGGTGTTTGCCCGTGGGAAGCTGTCAAGAGTCCGTCCAAATCAGGGCAATGCTCCTGACAGAAGAAAATTAACCAGCGAGAACTTTCTAGGTGCCAGAACATCTTTCCGGGACACAAATATGTAGGTGGAATCTGCACTCAAAAATAACTCAGTGATGGGAATGGGAGAAAAGACGATGGCTGAGCAGTGCAGGCAGAAGAGCAGTTACCTGGAAAATGCACCAGGAATGATGAGGTCTGACATCCAGGATGCGACCCAGAGAGGGACCCAAGGTTGTAAATGAGCAGCATTTTGAGTTCCCTCAAGGGAAGATGGGGGAAATCTTGAAATTCAGATCCTAAAAGGCGGAGGGAAAATGACATTCAATAGAAATGGAGATGGAACTGTGGTGTGAGCTGCAAGGTTAGCCATACTGCTGCTGCTGATCATCAACACCTTATAGCCACAAGCGCTCAGCAATCTCCAAAGCCTCGTTAGGTGCACTGCGTCATCTGCCCAATCAGGAACCTGGGACTAGAAAGTGGAACCAGGTCCTGAGCCCAGAAAAGGGGATAGAAGTAAAAGGGGACAAAACTAAAGGCAATTTCAAGTTCTCCTCCCTGAAACCGAAGACAGGAGAAAGGAGCAGGGTAAAATAGCTTCAAGTAAGAAGAATCACCAAGCCTGACATGAGATAAGGCATGCTGACTTCCCCAGGATAAATGCAGATACAAACGGCGTCTGCAGCACAGCCCGTGATGCTCGGGAGAAGCACTAACTCTCAGTCAGAAGACGCACGTTGCGGACTGGGTTCAGTAACTTACCAGCCGCGTCACCCAGGGCGTGTCAGTTACCAAACCCCAGCCCACTCTTCTTTATCTGCAGAACAACAGTGAAGGGACCTGCCTTCCACTATCTACGCAAATGCATTTATGGTATTGTTTGGCATTTAGGAGGCATGCGAAAATGTCAGCTTAAAATGATAACTGGATTGCTCTCAATCACTTACGAAGGTGTCTCAGGATAACAAATTCAAGTCTAAGATCGCCACGAGGCAGATGTTGTTCTCATCCTGCAACGAAGGAGAACTGAAACTGAATGGTCAATTTGTGGACCTGGCATTAGGAATTGGGTCTTCCCATGTCTGACCCCTGGATCTTTTCACTGGGGGAAAATAAACCATCAAAATAAACTATCCCAAGTCACAGAGGTAGAAAAGAGGAGAGCGTGAGCTTTCTGCTACATGTTTTCCCACTAAAAATTGCTGGCTTTCTTCTCCACCATCTATCTACTGCTGATTACAACAAGTGACAAACACTCATTTTCAGATAAATATCTAAATAGTGTTCTGCCAATATGGGAAGATAATTTTTTTTTTGAGTCAGAACACTGCAAAATCACTATGTGCTTTGCCTTTACAGTAAAAACAGAAGCTCAACTCCACCTTGTGAACTGCAAATTCATTTCAGTCTCGGTTCATGAGACTTGGACTAGGCAGGACCCAAAGTTTCTTTAAGATGGTCTCTTCAACTTACTTATCAGAGTCGAGAGGTGGGACTAGGGAAAGGAGCAATACAGCAAGCATTTCTTCTCCTTTCACTAATAGTAAATTGCTGTCTATAATCCCATAGCCATTGGGCATAGCTTAATGCACTAAGCTTCAGGTTTGCTATGCCTAGGCTGTTTAAATAAGTTCAAATCCCAGAAGAGTCTGTATGACTCCTCATCTCCTTGAGTTTGATCAATTACATTTCATAGATTTTTATTATGTGAGAGACTTAAATAAGGCTTTATAACCCAAATCCGGTTTATCTTATGGAGACTCTAAATACCTTGTACTTTTTATTTATCTAAATATTGAGTTTCAGGCTTACTGTCTCTTAACACCTTCCCAGCACTTAGCGAGGAAATTGTGTGAAAACTTTTAATTAGGATGAGAATATTCTGGTGGAATTATGAGCTACATAATTTATATATGTAATCTTCCAGTACAGGTGAAAGAATGGAGGTAGGAGATCCAGTCCATGAAGGAAAGACGAATCCAACATGGTACCTGATAGTAACCGCCATTTATTGAATGGCTACCACGTGCTTGGCACTTAATGTGAATTATCTCATTCAATCCTCATGGCTCTCCTATAAGGCAGATATTTTAACACCCAGTTTACAGAGACTTCCAGATGCTTTGTCCAAAGCCATATGAGCTGAAAGAGGAGAATAGGATTTAAACACAGGTGGGTCTGATCCCACGTCCATAATGTTCCATTTACGTACACTGCCCTACAACCACTGCATGTCTAAATAGAAAGTAACAACAAAGTATACAGAAGGCACCAAAAATGGAGTTGTAAAGTGAAAGCCCAAGCCAGGACGACAGCAGGACCCAGGGACTCGAGAAGGGAACCTGGGTCAAACTGTCATAATTTTATATCAAGACTGTCTTTAAAGAGCTGATGACTGATCTTCCCACTCACACCATGCCTCATCCACATGGTGAGTAGGCAGGCTTATGGGCATGGTCTCTAGAAGAGCCCAGTGTGGGTGGGTGCCAGGGTGTAATGCCCTTTAAAAATGTCACAGGCAAAAGTTCTTATACTCAGTAGAATGTGCACTCTGCTGAGATGGTGTGGTATGGAGAGCTGGGGCCCCAGAAGTCATACCCCATCTGGGATCATGTTCTGTTGTCTTCTGCTCTGTCTAGTCATCTCCCTAGCCTTCTGCATTCTTTGCCATGAAAAAAACTCTCCATCCTCTGTTCATAGCATTCTATCACATGGCCATCCTGTTACTGAATCTGGAGTGAAGCTACAGGCAAAATCAGCTGTGCCCCACGTTTTCTGGGAAAGCTGATTCAATGGGTGCCACTAGCTCATACCATACAGTCAGGAACAAAAACAGGTCAAAAACAAGGGGTGGGAGTGGAAATAATCATATCAATCTGAAACATGTTAGATTTAAATTGCTTGAAGATCATCCAGGGGAGACATATGCTCAAAAACTGGATATAGAGTCTCAAGCACATGGGAAGTTCAGAAGTAGAGACCTAGATGGGGAATCACTGATATTCAGGAGATACATTAAATCACAGAGGATGAGCTCACCCAAGGAGAGAATATATAAAAAGAAGAGTAATGGGTCAACACTGGGAAATACAAAAGAGAGAAGGAGAGAGAGACAAACACAGAAAGAGAGGAGAATTAGGAGGACAACCACAAAAATTAGAAAACTGGGAGAGAACAGTGATGGGGAATCATGTTTAAAGGGCAGCATTTCTCAAAGGGTATTCCTAGTTTTATAGTAAGATAAGCTTTACAGATTAAAGTAAAACTGCCTTGCTAATTTGTACCGTGAATCTTTAAAGAGGATTATATAGAGAGAGCTTTCTAAAAATATCTGACCACAGAACTCTTCCTTTTACATAAAACCTATTCCCCTCCTTCAAAACTCAGGTCCCCTAGAGCACACTTTGGGAAGACCCAGAGTGAGTTTCCCTAAACAAGAAATTGTGACCTCAGTACACAGAGAGAGCCAATATATAAGTATTCAATAAGGGCTACATTTTGACAATTAGCAAGGCATTGATTACCTTCACTGGAGCAGTTTTAGTGGATCAGTAAGGACAGAGGCAAGGTAACAAAGGACTGAGTAATAAGAAGGTAGAATGTGAAAACAGCACACGTTGCTTACTCTCTCCAGAGACCTGGGTTTGAAAGGCAAGACACACAGGGTAGGAACTAGAGAGGATGTAGTTTCAACAGCACATTTCAGGAAGAACTTTGTGCACATATATAGCCTGGAAGGAAAAACCAGAGATAGAGAAAAGCCACAAATATGTGGGTTGAGAGAGTGGGTAGAAGGGGTAGGTGAGGGGACAAGGCACAAAAGACGCAGACAGGAACCAGATGGAAGAGGGATTGTGGAGTGTGCACATACAAATAAAGTAGCCAACCACAAGAATACAGAGAAGGAGGAGCTCAGGACGGATGGGAAAGACTAGGCAAGGCTCCTTGCAGGAGGCAGCCTTTGACCTGGGCCTGGAAGGAGCGGGAGAGAAGTAGAGAAGACAGGCACACCAGAAATGCAAGCCATTCCAAAGGGACAGGAACCAGAAGGAGAGGTACGGAGATGCTGAAGAACAGAGTGTGCCCAAGAAAGGACATCTGGGATTGGCATCCCAAGCCTCTTTATCCTTAGCTAGTTTCCTTTTCATTGAATGTCACTGATTCCATGTAATAGGATGTCTAATTGACTATAGGATCCTTAACAATGACATACCCATCCATCTGTTGATTTGTAATTGGGGGCCCTATTTTATTATTTGATTCCCGATACCTAAAGTCACACAACCCAAATTTTCTACTAAAAAGGAAAGGAGAGTAAAGAAACACACAGTTTACTCTTAGTGGATTGAAGAGTATAAATAGACAAGCTGAGCCAAAACCAACCACAATCTTGTGAGTAAAAAAAAATTACATGTTTGTTTTGCTAATCTGGAACTAAGAGTTCAGTCAAGCAATTTATGCAAGACCAGAATCTGGAAAGAGGAGTGTACAATAGATCTGAACAAGATTATATTTTCCACCTTGTTGGAACTACATCTTTTTCTAGACAAGAAGATGGGAGTTGTTCTTGGTGATTACTGTTTACCACTTACAGGGATGAAATAATCAGTATTTTTGGTAATCGCCTTAAAAACAATTATTTTACAAGGTTTTCTTGCCTCTGCAATTCAAAGCAAGAACTCACTAAGTTATCTCTAGCTTTTGGAGAAAGAGTGAGTACTGGGGCTCGGGCGTATTCAGAAGGCATTTCTGCAAAACATTTTTTGCTCTACACAGACTGCATAAACCGAAGCCTCTCAGCTGTTTTCCTCTATAACATTCCAACTCTTTAGCTAACGTCATGTTAATAAATAATAACAGAAATGGACATTATTCCGTTCTAAGGATGTAGTTTTAATCAGAAGGCAGTCCCCTTCCGTTCCCTGATGAGGCCTCATTGTTAGTCTACGTAGCAGCTGGGGGAGGTTGTTTCCCAACCCAAGCAAGTGTTTAAACAATTATTAAGTGGCAAATTGGTAACCTAAGACACCAGTGCCACCAACATCCTACTGAAGACAGGACCATTCAATGTACCTATCTTTAATTGCCACCGACAATTCAGCTTGTCTGAGGACAAACCTTGCCATTTCTGTGGGGAGGCTTCTATAAACAGACCTCAAGTAACCGCTCGTTACTTCAGATGTATAGGGAATGCATCTGGATTTGATATGTATTCCGAGGCAAAGAACTAGAGAGACCATTCCTTCCTTTTTGTAGAGTGGGTTAGTGAATACATGACCAGGTCTACGAGTGTGTGTGTGTGTGTGTGTGTGTGTAAGAGACACAGAGCCCGCATGTAATATTGCATGAATTTTTTTTTAATAAAGATTTTTATTTATTTATTTAACAGAGATAGAGAGCACAAGTAGGCAGAGCAGCAGACAGAGGGAGAGGGAGAAGCAGGCTCTCCGCCGAGCAGCGAGCCCGATGCGGGGCTCGATCCCAGGACCCTGGGATCTCGACCTGAGCCGAAGGCAGACGCTTAACGACTGAGCCACCCAGGCGCCCCATATTGCATGAATTTTTGTATGTATAGCAAAATAGGAATGTTTGTTGTTTGCTCATTATTATGTAAATTACGGGGACAGACTGATTGATCTACAGGCAATTATTTGCTCTACTTAATGGCTAAGTCTCCACTTGGCATAAGAAAATGCTCCTTCTTCAAATCCTGGAAGCCTCCCTGAGTCACAGTCCTTAGAGACACCTCCTTGCTTCTGTTTTCCCTTCATGCCCACCCTTGCCTGTGACTTATTGGAATTCAATCCATGCCTTTTGGGGTTTGCCCAAGTCCCCCATTTTGAAACAGTCCCCGGATACTTCTGCCATAATCATACCCCCAACCTCAGCTGTTCTTCCTCTCAGAAAAATCAAGGTCTTTGTTAATCCCGTTTCTGTATTATTAGAGTCAAAGTATTCTCATTCTGAACAAGAGAAAAAAAGGTGTTTTAGACCTTAGAGTCATTACCTCATTATGAATTTTACCTCCAGTCATTAGAAGTGTATCTCTTTAACCATCCCCAAAAGAAATTTTATCAGTGATCACAATGGTCTTGCCTTTAGTCTGGATTCTTTACCAAGAAAATATTGCACGTTAAGCAACTGTCCCACTCTGATGCCTGAACGTCTTTTACCACTTCTTAAGCAAAATCCATTGATACGGTGTCATTTTTGTTACGCATTATTTTCAGCCCAAAAGAACAGAGGGAAGTACGATACAATGCCCAGGCAGCAGCAAGTCATCTAAAAGGATCCCGCTCCCTGGGCAGCCCCACCTCTCCCAAACAGCAGAAAATACACAGTACGCGTTGAGTTCTGGAAATCAGAACTCCTCATTTCTCCATTTTGACATCAGAAGAGACACAAAGCAAATTATTTACATAGTTTAAAATACAGCATGATATATGTATAAATGTATATTTAACTTTGGGAACATCGCTAGGTGGCAGCTGGTATTCTAAACATCATTATGCATTCCACCCAGTGCAATGGAATACAGATTATTTATAAAATGAAGAATTAGGTGCTCCACATTTAAAGGCCAAGATTTTTCTCTAGGTCAAAAGAAGGAAAGTTTTAGCAATCCTTAAAAAAAAAAAAAAAAAAAAAAAAGATGCACTGCCAATTCTTGCTTATTAAGCAGCGATGATTAAGTTGGTGCTTTTCCCAGCACCCCCTCCCCGTACGGGGGGTGTCCCCCCACTGCCCCCTCCCCATGGCTGACAACTCTATGGCATTTTGTTGCTGCTTCATCGAGCACCGAGAGAAAAGGGAGGCCAAGGCCATTTTGCTCCTCTTACCAGCTCTTAATACCAGTCCAGAGGGACAGATAGGCTGAACCTGTAGGCTTAAAGCAAAACTCTCAGATCATGGTGGATCTTAGTGACCTATGCTCTCCACTTTCTAAGTACTAAAGATAATGAAGCATTTTTCCTTTCCTTTTCTCTTCTTGACTTTAATAACCAATATCATCACACCATTCCCACTGCAGAGCACAATTTTCACATTTGCCTAAGACACTTTGGCTGTTGGCCTATGCAGAAGGACACCCACCTCTCAGAACACTCCAACTACAAGAGGCATAACTGACCAAGGACCTCAGCTGCTGGGTTCTGGAACCATCAGCACACTGGCTCCAGGTCATGCTTCCCACAGGCTGACCCCAGCCACTGACTGGGCACAGAAGGGATATTAAAGACAAGCCCGTTCCTGGAAGACACAGGACAGCTCTCACTCAAGGACTCCCAGAGCCTTGTGGAATCTTTGTCAGACTGTCCTTGGGTTTGGGAGCTTCCAAACAGCCTTCCCTTCCCTCAGGTCAGCCGTGCACTGCTGTCTGGCCGCTCTCCCAGCCTCTTACAGTTCCTGTCCCATTTCCTCTCACAGACATTTCTCCTCATAAAATCCTTACACATTTATTTTCTTCTTGGTGCTTTGCTTCTCAAAGTACCCAAACTCATACAGACTATAATTCTATGTGAAATCAGGTGTAGGAAAGAATGAATCAGGAATCAATGAAATCCATGTAGGCATTAGGCATTATATTGTGTGTGTGTGCGTGCACACCTGCACATGTGTGTTTCTTCAGGAGTTCCCTGGTTCACAATTGGCCAACTCGGAATAGCTGTTCTGGTTCACCCTAAACAATACCCATCAGGTGGACAGAGGAATTTCTTTTTCTTTCTGATTTGTCAATGATGATTACTTTCTTCTATTCCTTTAGCCCCAAATGATAAGAGAACCAGCTGTTACCTGGGATTGGGCGTGGGTTCTGAGGCAGTCCATGCAGTGACACCGGGCTCCAGGGCTGAGGCTAACTCACGATGCCTTGCAGCTATTCCAGTCCTGTCTCTGGCCACCTGGTCCTGTCTACTGATTTCCTCAATTCCCTATTCCCAGACATGCTTCCCTTTCTCAATGGAGAAGACCTGCTCAGCATCAAGTACTTTGGGATTTCCCCTGAAGAGCAAGTGAAAGAGTGTCCCAAAGAAACATCTCTATCAGCAGCTGTAAATTCTTTGTAAATGTGAACAAGAGAAGATTGAGGGTACAGTAGGAAGCCTATGGGAGAAGGTGAGAGAGGAAGCAAACTACCGTGATGGTGACTGAAATATCTAAGTAGGCTTGTCCATTGCTGGCCCTTGAGAAGAAAGATAGGAGTTATGAGAAAGAAGACCGGAAGTATCCCCAGTGGTTTATGCCACATGACAGGCAGCTCTCCCTGGACCCTTCAGCCCCACAGTGCTTTGCCATGACCCAGCAATGGAAGAAAGACACATCCTTCTCCCACATCACTGTCTGGCTGACAAAAAGGGAAGCGTGAATGGAATCTGAGTGAGCTGCAGCAGAGGTGGGAGTAGCTCCATAATACTGCATGGTGGCTAGCACCCCAATGTGCCAAGGAAAACTCCATGTATCCAAAACAGAACTTCCATCTCCTCCCTCCCTACTCTTCTGTCTGGGGTCCCTATTTCATTGGTGGTGATTTGTTGTTTTTTTTTTTTTTTAAAGATTTTATTTATTTATTTGAGAGAGAATGAGAGACAGAGAGCATGAGAGAGAGGACGGTCAAAGGGAGAAGCAGACTCCCTGCCGAGCAGGGAGCCCGATACGGGACTCGATCCAGGGACTCCAGGATCATGACCTGAGCCGAAGGCAGTCGCCTAACCAACTGAGCCACCCAGGCGCCCTCATTGGTGGTGATTTGTATCACTGTAAATCCCAAGAGTTTCCCCTGAGAAACCCAGCATTAGGATCCATGGTATTATTAGCACTATCTCTGGGTGCATTATGAGTTAGAGAGACATTTGCTACCATTGCTTATCACAATTCTTCTATGGCAAAACACATTTCGAGTTCCAAGCAACAGATACTAAATAAACTAGAATATGATCCATTCATAAGCTGGGTAGTAGCTGTGCTAATGATGTGGAATACATCCTCACTTAGAAAATTATTATTATCATTAATCAGTTAGAGCTATTCATTCATAGTCTGATATATTTGGAGCTCAGCTTGATTTCTTTTAAGTCTTTTAACTTCTCTGCTTAGCAGCTAGTTACAGGACAACATTTGTTTCTATGAGTAATGTTGCTTTGTGCTCTTAAACTCCAATTAAAAACTGGTAGAGATCTGATATACCAGCAAATAAAATTTGAAGGAGACTTTAAACATTAATCGGATGTGATGATTCTCAGGATATGGCCTCAGGATCAGCAGCATCAGCATGACCTGGGAATCATCAGAAATGCAAATTATCAGCCCCACTCCACACCTCCTAAATCAGAATCTCGGGGATGGGGTGGGGCCCAGAGTTGCATTTTAACAAGCCCTCCAGGTGATTCTGGTCCATGCTCAAGTTTGGGAACCACTCGCTTCACAAATCTATTATCTTTAGCCTAGGGATTATATCAATCATGGGTCCTGTAAGTGGTTTTAAGTGTGCTATAGGTAATAATCCCTGTAGAAAGCACTGAAATAACTACAGGAATGAGTCTTGCCTTTTATTTTTTTAAAGATTTTATTTATTTGAGAGAGAGAGAGAAAGAGCGCACAAGCAGGGGGAGGAGCAGAGGGAGAGGGACAAGCAGACTCTGCACTCAGTGAGGAACCCAACCCGGGGTTTGATCTCACGACGTTGAGATTATGACCTAAGCCGAAATCAAGAGTCAGATGCTTAACAGACTGAGCCACCCAGGCGTCCTGAGTCTTGACTTTTAAAAGAGTTTTCAGTCCAGTTGGAGAAACTCACACACATTAGATTAGCAGAAAGCTGACAGGACAATAAATCATCAAATGTGCACAAATTGAACTGTACTACAGGATATTCAAGAGAGGGAAACATATTGTTGGACTATACCTATTTGGATGTGATTCTATATTTGCCTTACAAATCTATAATTCATATTGATGGCCAGATATCCTTCTAGTAAATGAGGAAAAAAAGAGGCTAAAGCCTTTTTTCCCTGGACCCCAAGAATTGGGTTAGGGTTAAATTTAATCTTATCTCTAAATGTGCTTTGTTTTCATCTTCAAAGACAGTGACTCCACAGCCTTTCTGAGCAACTCCTGGCAGTATTTTACAACTGTGGGAGCTGAGGGAGGTTTTCATGCCCAGCTGAGAGCTTTTCTTATTGACCAGAAAAAAAGCTCTTCATAGTTAATTCATAATTGCTACTGTGAGACAGTGGGATGGGAAAGCATTTTGTAAAGTTTAAAAGTTCTGCAGAAGTTAGGTATTTGCTACCGTTATTATTACTATTGTTTGATTTAAACAGTGGCACTGCTTCTGCATGAGAAGGCTTAATGATTGTGTTGATTCTAAAATGACTACGCGAGAAGGGAAGGTTCACATGCAGTGTAAAATTGAAAAAAAAAAACAAACCCATGTCCTCATTCCTTCAGTAGATGTGTCTGAAAATGTACAACAGACAAATCAAAAGCCCCAGACTTTCTGTTGCTCTCAAGATATTTTTTTTAAGTTGCTGAAATGACATCAAATCAAATCCCTTTGAAAGGTGGATGGCCTCACATATAATTCTATAGATCTGATCCAAAAACTCAAAAAAGGGAATCATTTGCTCACTTTTGGTGGTCATTAATTCTTTCTTTCTTTCTTTTTATTTATTTTTTTTAAAGATTTTATTTATTTATTTGACAGAGAGAGACACAGCAAGAGAGGGAACACAAGCAGGGGAAGTGGGAGAGGGAGAAGCAGGCTTCCCGCCGAGCAGGGAGCCCAATGTGGGGCTTGATCCCAGGACCCTGGGATCATGACCCGAGCTGAAGGCAGACGCTTAACCGACTGAGCCACCCAGGCGCCTGGTCATTAATTCTTTAAAGTTACAAAAGTACCATTTAGTAAATTACCTTTTCCAAGGCACTAAATGACACCTTAAAAGTCTGCCAGTGTTAAATCACCTTCCCAAAGTGGTCAGTTTACCCCTTAACCACTGATAACATCCATCCAAATAGCTTCAATTTCTTTAGTGCTAGATTCTGATAAACATAAGGCACTTTTATAGACATTATCAAATCATCCTTAACACCAAAGTTGGTGTGGGGAAAGGGGACCCCCCCAAATGATTTTCGAACTTCCCTGGTAAAGGATATCATGGCTTTCAAAGATTTTAATTATAAATTTGTCCAATAGTTCCAAAATAATATCCAAATGTCATGCTTTCTTTTTTATTGGTCATGTTTTATGACACCGAAGAAGACATCTAGTCTAATATCTTCTTGATTCTAATTTATCCTTTCCGGCTGAATGGGAACATATGGTATTAGAATTTAGATTTTGGCCTAGGAGAACATCTTTCTGAATTTTTCTGGACAACTGTGAATATGGTGGGAACTCAACAGCCTTGTTCATGAGGCATCTCCTGGGGTCAGTAGGCATTTCCAGGCTAGAGCAAGGATAGCTGAGGACTCATTGCTGCACTTATATTGGGATCAACATGGTCAGGTGACAGCTTCAGGAGGGTGAGCCCCTTTCTTTGCCTAAATGGTCACCACTACCCTATTCACGTGACTTTCACCCTGACTTAAGTTTGCTACTCTTCCCTGAAAGTCATAAATTAAGTCTAGTTCATGAGCTACCTTATTATTTTCCAATAAACCAAGTGACTAAAAGCTTCCTTCAAAGTAGAAATTGGTCATTACAAACATATGTGGGATAGGGTGGACCTATCATTAGAGGTGAACACATAGAGGAACGATGGAGAGATTTCAGTCTGTCAGGCAACAGGGAGCCCATGTATGTTCTTGTCCCATTCTTCGCCTAAATCTCTCTAGGTTTTAGCTTCATGGATTGCTTGTATACATACTTCCGACAAATTGTGAGGGAACGCTCTAAGCCTCAATGCTGGAGGAATGTGAAAGACCCCATTCAGTGGTCAAGGTTAAAGACAACCACCTTAAGTGTGGAATAGAAGGGAGATACTTTTTCAGTGTTGCTTAAAACAGAATTTACTTAGAGAGAAGGTTAATCCATTTGACTTACCACGATGGTATTTTACATTAAATCATGACACTTGGAATGCAAGGATCAGACCATGCAACAGAGCAGAACCTACCTCAGCATGAGCCAAGGGTTTGGACAAACTTTGGAGGTCTTCAAAGAAATATAAAATTTTTCTCTGACTTTTTTCCTATCATCTCCCCTCTTCCCTCTATTTCCTCACCAAGTTGTTGCAAAAAGACTTCTTATTATACTCTATTTTCTCTGTTACTTCAAGCACAAAAACCTCTTATGGCAGAATTATGGTCTTATCCTAGAACAAGTGGTGGTTCCAAGGGCTCTTCGAACTTTGTATGTTGCTGCAGAAAGCCAAAGGAGACAGGGCAGGGCTAGAGGACTGGCACCCAGGACCCCATTCCATTTCTTCCAAAACCTCCCCCATGTGCTCCCATGGGGCTTGTGGGTTAAAAGTGGGAGAGAAGAAACAGTCTTTTATAACTTTGGATTCGATTTTCGCCTTTCATCTGGACTTGGATTGGAAAAAAAAAAAAATCTAAAGAGAAAAAAAAAAAGAGAGGAAAATGTATACCCAGGAAGTCAATGAAAGATTAACTGAGAAAGCCCAAATTAAAATAATGTGGAAAAAATTTCAAACATCTTTTTTTTTTTTAAACTAAATCTTCAGTGTCACTGGCACCATTTTTAATTATAGTCAAATGAAGAAATCTACCTGGATGAGAATGTCATGCACTCCTCCTTCAAAACAGTAATATTTCACAATGTATTTCTGGTTTTTCTCTTCAGGAAGTCAATATCACCAACTATAAATACACAGTGTAATCTTCTGTCAATAAAATGAGGTCAGCTTTCCTTTGGGTCTCCTTTAAAACTTGAGATCATTATCCCCTACTCCAAATCCCCTCACCTACTTAAAGAACTTACCTCTTCTCTCTTTTTTTTTTTTTTTTTAGGGAAAAGAACAGAGGCGTTTTAATTCCCAATTAACTCTTTGGCCTTCCTCAGGCCTCAAAAGAAAAAAAAAAAAGAGTTATAAAAGGATCATATCGGAATTCAAAGTCCATTGAGCAGCTGCGGGCTGTGCTAAAGAAACAGGTAGAGATATCAGAGCAATGAAAGAGATTCTCATCGTTGTTATGTTCTCTTTAATCCCATTAGCCAAAGAGAATGCTGTACTTTGAGAAATTTAGGAGCAGCGAGTTGTCTGGCTGGGGGCGCAACTAGTTACAATACCTCCCTCTAAAATGTGCCTAGCGTATTTAAATCTATAAAGCTAATGCCCAATTAAGAAGAAAAAGGAAGCAGATTCTCATACCTATTAGGTTCGCTGTAAAAAATAAGACTGACCTAATGCCTTGAGCAGAACAACCAGCCAGATATAACAGGGAGTCTCTGCTACCCTGCTCTGTTAGGAAATGGGATGTGGTTTCAAATCAAACACTGTTTAACACTTGGAACCACCACTTGCTTTACTCTCATGAGTATCAAAAATACTAGGTATGCATTACCAATTTGCAAGATACAGAATGCAATAAAACACTTAATGCTAAAAAACATGGAACATATTTTAGTCTTTCTCTGATGATTCAAGACATTTAAGAATATTTCACTCCCTCTAGGTCACCATCACGAACCGCAATTTTCACTATGCCCAGTGAAGCATGGTTATATCAATTAATAGAAGTTTCCATTTGACAGAATGTTCTAACAACTACCTTTAACAGTATATTGTTTCTACTGGGTGGGTACTAGACACAACGTGAATACCAAGCAGTTGGACTTTTTTTTGCACAGGAAGGCAGCCCATTGGTTCAGCGCCTCGAAGAGTACTGGCTTCCTGTGGTTCGAATGGCAAAGATTTAGGGGAAAGAAGACTCTCCATTAACAGTGGGTAGTAATGGAGAGAGGAGTACATGTTGCTTCCATTCCTCCACCATTATCCTTACAGCACGCATAAGAGAAAGCTTTCCAATTGTAAAATCTCCAGCTTCTAGAGCTCCAGTATCCTCAAGGAAGAGTGTGCCACAGGCTGGAAGGTCTGCTAGGAAGTTTACTATCTGGCTGTAAAATCCAAACGGCAGTTTAAAGCCATTCTGAGTGGCCGGAGAGTTTTGAGAGTTTCAGAGACTGAAGCAGGAATCCTGACAGCTTCATGTGTATGCTGATAACCACTGTGCTGGAATAAAAGTATGCTGGTGTTAATCTTTTTTCAGTTTGGGTCACACAAGGTGACAGCTACTGGTGCTAATTGAAAAGGAAAACGATAATTCAATGCTGTAACACTTTTCACCTACCTCATGCTTTTTCATCCAGAAGACTAAAAAATGTTTGTTTTTGTTCTTGTTTTTATAAAGGAAAATAAGGTAACTTCCCCCTGGGGTCTGGGTCATTCTCTGTCTTTGAAAAGTCCAGGCAATACCTATGTGATGAGAGCGCCTTCTGCAGATGAGCCAGAAAGACCCGAGGAGGAAAAATGTAACATTCAACCCTAGAACCGCACTGAAGAACACAGGCTGGAGATTCAAGAACATTCTTGCCATCCCATGTCTGTCAGAGCACCCAACTGGAGCCTTATCAATCTCCCCTGTAAAATGTATGTAATAATTTTCTAACATTTTTTTTTTTTCTGAGCAGAACTCAAAGTGTTTTAAATACTCAGTAAATATTTATGGATGATAATCACAGTCTTCCATTAAAAGTAAAATGCCACATAGAAACTATGATGGGCCATAAAGAAAGCGTACCTAAGCTGATGACGGATCTGCAGAAGGTCATAGTTGGAAAGTACCACGATAGGTGAGGTGGTATAAACAACAAACATTTATTTCTCATGGTTCTGGAGGCTGGAAGTCTCAGATGAAGGTGCCAGTGGGTTCTGGTTCTTGGTGAGGACATTATTCCTGGTTTGCAGATGGCCGCCTTCTTGCTCCATCTTCCCATGGCGGAGAGAGATGATCTCTCCAGATCTCTTCTGATAAGGACACTAATCCTATTCATGGGGGCTTTACTCTCATGAGGTAATTACCTTTTCTAAAAGTCCCCAAGTCCTAATATTATCCCACTGGGAACTAGGCCTTCAACATATGAATTTGGGGGAGAGGGGTACTCAGACAAGCAGTCCATGGCATTATTAAACTGGATCTGGAACTTCCTGGGACTACAAAACTATGTTGGCCTAGTTTGTGACATGCCAACCCAACATGGGACATAGGTACACAGTGGTGATAACATGGCCCTATTTTTTTGGTGTTTTCTAACATATCTGAAAGGCAGAGCAGTGAGAACACACTTCAACATGGAGGGCAGGGCACTCAGCTTTCCCAACCTCAGGCCCTCGGTCCCAGCTTTGCCAGGAGGCTCTGTGTTCCATGCACGTGCTCTGCAGCACCTCAGCCTGGGGCAAAATAGCTCAGGCAGATGGCTGGGTTTCTCACTTCCATCTCACTGGCTCCACAGTTTGTGCCATCTTCCCCTTTTAAAATGTGGTTCATTCTAGAAACAGCTGAATTGGTACACATAGTACTTCTGAGGATAGATCCACGGGAAGTCAGCCGCGGAGCCTGGGAGAAGCACTATCTCTGGGAAGAAGCCAAGCACAGATTTCAGTAGAACATCTCCCTCAAGCTCGAACAAGTTTTTCTTTCTTGTTGAAACCTGTTCAATTCCCTCCCTCCACCCTCCTCTCTAGACAGATGGACAGACAAGGAGACGGATCCATGCTTATTTTGGTCTAAACATTTCTTTTGACGAAGTATAGCTTTCAGCCAGGCTCAGTTACATATTGCTCAAGAATCCTTCACATCCAATCTGTCTACTTCACCCCAGCCTGCGGAACGCTTCATAAACATTCCCGAAGTCCCAACACTCTTCAAAAACAGACAACAGAAACAGCAATGCTAACAGTACTTCCCAGAATGATCTTCTCCCAAACTACAGGAAGCGCTTCTAATGTCTCATGTAAACATCACCGTGGCCATCACCATGGCCTGGCATGAAGATGTAGTAGACAATACCATCCCAATGAGGGAAATGGGGACACTACAGAAATCTCAGTCAGTCTGAGAGTAAAGGACTTGTAGGTCTGTTCTGGCCTCCACCACCAGTTCCTACCCACCAGCTAGCAACTCTTTTGAAGAGTCATAAATGCTGAGACCAGTGAAAAGCTGGGGAGCTCTGTCAGTGGTCAGTCATTTTACTATTCCTACCCACCAGCTAGCAACTCTTTTGAAGAGTCATAAATGCTGAGACCAGTGAAAAGCTGGGGAGCTCTGTCAGTGGTCAGTCATTTTACTATGAGGCAGGGACAGTGGAAGTTGTCATGTGAAGTCTTGTCACTGACCTTGACCTGTCTGCTTGCTTTCTAGGAAGTGAGAGAGAGACACAGAGAGAGAGAGGACGGAGTGAGGGATTATTCGACAGTCCACCAGGCAAACTCCTGAACAGCTGTTTAAAGCAGAACCTGGTTATTCCAGTGGTTTCTTATGGTCTTAGCTCACACTGCCTCACAGGTGAATCAATTCATCCTTTTACATTCAAACAAAGGGCATTCTGGGATCATCTTTCAGAGAGGGAGTGACTCCCTTAGGATGCATACACACAAAAGGCACGCTAATTCTACCACAGTGCTGATCATTACTAGTAATATACTGCTTTCAATAAATTAACCAGTACCTGAGGTCATAGGTAAATACATGAACCAGTTTGAGTGAATTAGTGGGAAAACTGGTTACATAATAGACTATGGATTACCATATGTGGAAAAGTCAACAATTCCAGAGTGCTAAAGCCAAGAGAGGACTTGGGAGAGAAGATGGCTGCTTTTCCATAGTTCGAGGGTTGTCCTGTGGAAGATTCTACACATGCTCCTGAGGGCCCAGAACACAGAGCTGGGACCCACCATTGATGATACAGGGAGGCAGAATTTGTTACATTATAAAAGGGTCTAAGATTTCAGGGGCATCTGCTAGGTGTGAGTCACTCTGGAGGGTGCTCAGAGAACTGCTTGCCCCCCATCCTGTACAGTGGTTATTATTTAACACCGTGGTAGAGAGACGCCTGGGTGGCTCAGTTGGTTAAGTGTCTGCCTTTGGCTCAGGTCATGATCCCAGGGTCCTGGGATCGAGCCCCACATCAGGCTCCCTGCTCAGTGGGGAGCCTGGTTCTCCCTCTCCCTCTGCTGTTCCCCCTGCTTGTGCTCTCTCTCTCTCTCTCAAATAAATAAATAAAATCTTAAAAAAAAATAACACCATGGTAGAGAAGTTAGCAGCCGAGGATCAGAGAAGTTGAGACACTTGCTTCAGGTCATAGTGCTTATAAGAGGCAGAAATAGGATTGGCTCCAAGTCTAGGCCACTCCCAAGAGTGTGCCCATGTGACAGTTGCCACCCACAGGAAAATGGCTGCTAAGAAGGGACAGGAACACGCACCTAAACACAGCTTCTGGAACAGCTTCCACCCGCGACAGGAAAAGCAGTCTCTCTAAAGAGAATCTTAAAACCCTAAAACTTGGAGTACAGGATGCTCTGGAAGAAATAGAGTGGAGAGACCATAAGCTTGCATTTGTCTTTCCTTCACTTCTTATTAAGGGCAGTTTTGTGGCAGCAATAAAGTAAAATAACTCAGTTATCGACGTTAGGTAAGCTCCCCATCAAACACCGAGAAAAAAGGGAAGAAGGATGTTGCTATAAAAATATCTGCAAACTGATGCATCCACATAAGACCACCTTAAAAGCCAGGACAGGTGGATTCTCAGTTGCCCTTTCCTTCCCATGTCTGTCTAACAAGTGCAATCTTTCCTCACTTCCATCTGAACAATTCCAAATGATGACTTGATTTGCAGTGATGGGCCTGGGAGGAAGCCGGAAGCTCTGCTAAGCATTTTGAGCCTCGTCCTCCTTTGCCTCTCTGATCTTCAGTTTCCTTGTGAGTAGCATGAAGGGACCCCTGTGGTCTCTTTCTCCTCCGCCTACACAAACACCAGCACATCCCTATGACAACATCCCCACGTCTTGTCTTATGACTGAAATTACTGTGTATGAGCACAGCATGTGGCTAAGAATATCACACAATGGATGACAGCCCAGGAGCCGGACGACTTGGCCTTAAATCTCAGCCCCCACCCCAGGACTAGCTGTGAGACCTGGCAAAGCATTTACCCACCCTCCTTCTCTGAGGCCGAGTTTCTGCCTCCATGAAATGGGGGTATGGACAGTACCCCCTGCATCACGTGGTTGTCTGACCATTCAATGAGTGAATGAGTGTGTGTTATCGTTACTATGATGGGGTGGCAGTGTCCTCTGCGGATCAGCTCACCTATGGGCCTTTGAAAAAGCCCCATGTAAAGGCTCTACTCCAGAAGGTGGGAACAGTAGATCTGGGATGGGGCCTAGGAAGCTGCCATGTCCGAGAGGGACCCGGATGCACAGCTAGAGGCAAAAACGCCGTGGCCCCCAGAGGCAGGCAAGGCTGATGTACTCAGTATGGTTGAGTGAGAAGCACACAATGCTTTAGACTCACACAGGCTTGGGTTCAAACACGGGCTTTGCCATTTCTTAGTCATGTGGCCTGAAGCTAATCACTTATGTCCGGTGTGTCTCAGTTTTCTCATCTGTAAAGTGGAGATAATTAGTACCATCTTTCTGAGAGTGTGGCTGTGAGGCTTAAAGAGAGATCTGTGAGGGCTCCAGCAGGCAATCAATAAATGATGCTTTAAAAAATGTATACGGGGGCACCTGGGTCGCTCAGTCGTTAAGCGTCTGCCTTCGGCTCAGGTCATGATCCCAGGGTCCTGGGATCGAGCCCCACATCGGGCTCCCTGCTCGGCGGGAAGCCTGCTTCTCCCTCTCCCACTCCCCCTGCTTGTGTTCCCTCTCTCGCTGTCTCATTCTGTCAAATAAAGAAATTAAAAAAAAAAAATGTATACGTATCCTTACACAGATTGCTCAAACCAGAAGGAAAGACAATAGAAATAGAAGTGCTGGCTACTTGGGGCCTTTGGAACAGGCAGTTAATCTTTTAAGAACTACGAATTATAATTTTTTTAGATAACAAATATGCTACTTTCCCCCCCCCCCCCTTTTGGACAAAACAAATTTATGTACTCTTGGCTACATATTGCCTTTTTCTTTCTTTTCTTTTTACTTAACAATATATCTTGGAAATTTTTCCAAATCAGTACATACAGAAGATCCTCATTTTTATTCTACAGAAACATGGTATTCTGCTGAAGTGAGGTCTCATGACTTAACTGGTTCCCCATCGAAGGGCAGGCAGGCGGTTTTCTAGCATTTTCTTGTACAAACGGTGCAGAACTGAATAACTCTTAAATAGATCTTTTCACACAAATATATCTGTAGGATAAATTCCTAGACGTGAAATCACTGGATCGGAAGATTTATACATTCATCATTTTGTTAGAAATCACCGACTCACCCTCTATAGACTTTGGACCAATCTGTAACCCCATCGGCAATGAGAGGGAGCCTGTTTCTCACACCACTGTCAGCATACTCTCTTGCTAACCTTCTGGTCTTTGCCAATCCAATGGTCACAAGGTGGTCTCTCATAGTTTAATTTGCCTTACAAGTACAGTGGTGCCTATTTTAGTATGGTTTAGGACACTTTGAATCCTCTTTTCTGGGCAATGATTATTCCTATCCTTTGCCTATTTCTCCGTTGGTTTGTTGGACTTTGTCATTTTGATTTATAGCAGCTCTTTACATATTTGAGTTGGCAGGCCTTGGTCTGTGATATGAATTGCAAATATTTTTTTCTAGCTTGTCATTTATTTTTTGCTTTGCTTATTGCTATTTCCCCCCCGCCCTGTATATGTTAGTCATGCAGATTTTTTTTTTTTTAGGGAGTTAAGTTTATCTACTATTTCTCTTATGGCTTTTGGGTTTTGTATCATAGTTTTAAAAAGGCTTCCCCACTCTGATGTTATCGGAGAATTCTCTCCTAACAGATTTATTGTTTTGCATTCTGCACTGAAATCTTTGATCCATCTGAAATGCATGCTGGTGTAAGGTATGTATCTAACTGTTTCTTTAATGGACTGAATTCTCTTATATTTAGAGAAGAAAAATTTATAAGAAATTATATGTACGGTAAGGAAAAAAAAAACAGCCTTGAAAATTTCAAGCAAAGAGAAAATGACCAGTTCTTTGTGGTAGGTAACTCCCAACAGCCGATTTTCTTTCCGTTTTCCTGGTGTGAAAGCACATTCGATATTCTTCTCCTTCTTTTCAACAGTTGTCACTCATTTACTAAAAATATTAATCTTCACAGTGAATCGAATTAAAAATTACAGATGGTAACAGTGAGTGAAAATTTCTGAAGATGGCATCATTGTCCCCCTTTCAGATGATTCTTTTTTCGTGTGGGCAATCCTATCTCCTTTATCTCCAATGCTTTTAAATGCTTCAGTGCAATAACAATATAATCATAAAAGCTAATTAGTAAAGATTTTGTGTCTTGTTAATGATGCACAATTGATTATGGCTTGAGGACAGAATGAGACTAACCATTCATCCGTGAGGAGCACTGCATTTTATCTTCCTACAGTATGGAGGTGATGGCATTTTTATTACTGTTCTTCTATTATGTAGACATCTGAACCAACTCGCCGGTCTGCTTTTCTCTAGTATCATCTTTTACTATCGCCAAACCTGAGCCCCTTAAAAATGTACAGATCATTCTGGATGCCTGATTACAGGAAGAACGAGGAAAATTAATTACACATGGACCAAATGGTGAACAACAATCAAGGCATCACTACTCCACTCTATCTTTGCTTGAGTTTTTAGACTATATTTCTTCCCACAGAGCCATAGGCCATAATCATGTTCTACAAGTGCCTGAATAAAAATCACTTTAAAGTAGCCACTTAAGTAACCATAATCTTTTTTTTTCTGGACCATCTCATAGTCGCTAACTCTTTATTAATAAATAGATGTCACTAGACACAGATATAGTTAAGTGTTAAAATATTTATGTAGAGAAAGGGACACTATAACAGAGACTCCGGGGCTCCCCAGCAGATGTCACTTCCCGGGGTTCATGCCCTGCCACGTTCCTCCCCTGAGTCCAACTCCCTTCCTCCTTCTTCTCTGTCTTCTTTTTCGGTTAAAGGTTTCCTTCTCCACCTCAAGAGTCTCCAACTCCAAAGCTGTGTGCAACTGTAGCTGCTCTCTTTGGAGGTATGGTGCAGTACCCAGTTTTTCAAAGGGATGGGAGTTTGGCTCTTGGCTGAGTTGGTGTGGATCACACAGCCGTGATGAGAAAAGTACATACTCGGTGCAGAATTTCAACGGGTAAGGATTAAGAGTTTGTTATGACACAGATCCTCCCTCAGAACATACAACTAAGACAGTAATTCTGGCATAGTAACTCCCTGTTGCTATTTCCTGACATTTGAAAATGTCCGAAGACATTCTCCTTGGATGCCTGCAGGGAATCTCTGGGGCCTTCACTCCCATGGCTCCTGTGGCCTTCACTCCCGAGGGCAGCGCTGTTCCCTGCCTGACCCCGAGCCCTGCTCTGGCTCAATGCTGCCTTGTCTCCATTTGCCTTCCACTCCCCTTCTTCACTTTGGACGGTGGGGCTGAAGTGGCCCTAGGCTGGTGGGACAGCTCCAAAAGCTCCAAGTGTGGAAGACTAAGAGGGAATCTCTCATTGGAAGAAGTGTTTGGCTCTTCGGAGAAGAGACCTAGACATCTCTTCATCCAGAGTGCCTTTCCTCTCTTGTGTCAGTGTGTTTGCTTGGCCATGGCTTCATTATATCGGGGCTGCTGGGCCAAAAAGGCAAGATGCAAGGTTGCATGGGGGACCAGAGCATCATTTAAATAGAAAAGTGTGAGCCACCTTCCTTCCTCTGCTCAAGAGTAAAGAGGCTGGCTTTAAGGGAGAGACACTGGCTGAACTGGGAAGCCTGAGCAGAATGCACAGAATTGAGGAAGGCTCCAGTGTTCAAAACAAGCATCCTTGGAGGAGTGAGACAGCATGGCGCCATGTCCACCCACCCAATCGCCCTTCCACTGGCGGGTGCTATTCACTGAACAGAGACTTACCAAAATCAGGGCTTGAGTACTTGGAACTACAAACCAGAAGGAGGTGCTGAAGATGAGTTCACGGGAGCTTTGAAGAGTGTATCCTGATGGCTCTGGGAACTGACTTTTATAGACACCCAATGTCTAGCTAACTAGATTATGCAATAGGGATGGTCACCAATGGGATGTGAGCTACTTTCACGAGTTACCACAATGAGATCTCAAGAGGATGACTGTTGCCCCGTACCGTCCAACAGAGTTAAAGTCTGACTGTGCTGAAACTTGACTTACAAGGTGTTTCTCATGGAAATTCTACTTTGGTTTGGTGCAGGCTTAGCCTGTCGGACGCCATGCGTGACCTACCTTCGTAACAGGCATTTAACAGGAGACATCTTACTGTGCGCTGATGGTTCCTGCTGTTCTGTTTCATATACTTTAACTGAGCTTTTATGTTTTATACTTGTGGCCTGAGGCAACTTAATCACAACCATTGCAATTTTATATGCAAAAAATGATAAATAAGTAAATGGTATTCAGTTTCCAAAAGAGGGTGGCAGCGGTGGGAAATCATAGAAATAGTCACAGTTCCTGTCTCCCTGGTGAAATCCCTGCACGTCCTTCCACACTTCCCTGGAAAGGGCAGTCCCTGGGAGAGGGGGGAGAGCAGACCCCTTTCCCCACCCCCAGAATAAAATCAACAGAATATTAAGGACCATACCCATTGCCCCCTGTGGTTGCTACTATTTACAAGAACATTGCGCAGTTCCTTTGCCCTTTGTCTAGACCCCCATCTGAGATCCTAACGGGTTTAAGCCTCTTGCTCTACAGGCTCAGACCCAGTGTTTGCTGGGGCCATGGACAGAAGCAGACCCTCCTAAAGGGCTTCAAGGTACGTGCTCTCAACTGCAACATCCTTCCTCAGCGTTCCCTTAGAGTAATTTCCTCGGGGTCTCCAGCCACCCAAAGCTACAGGACACTCTCAGAAACACCCTACAGATCACGGTCCTTCCCCAGCTCAAGCCTCCCGCTCTGTTCAAGAGCATACAGTGAGGGCAGAGGCACACAGAACATGCAAACCAGTTAAGAGGCACAAGTGTGGCCACAGCCCCACCCAGCCCTCCCCCAGGGGAAAAACTCAGAACGAAGGAGGGAAGCATGCGGAGGGATGGCTCCCTGTTTGCCACAGTAATCCGAAAAGCCCCCTCAAGCAACCGAGGATCAGAAAGGGCACAAATACTCTTTTAGCGTAAAAAAAGTCAACCTGAAGAATGTGAATCTCTTATGTATATAAAGGAAGGGTTTTTAGCCAGAAACTGATCCTTATGGTGTGAGTCTGGATTTCTAGGTGGGATTTAAGAAGCAATCCTCTGCAACCCCGAGAGAGAACCCTTCCTGTCATCCCCCATCCATGCCATCCTGTCCTTCACTTTGTACTCTGCATCCCCTCTCTCTTGTCTACAGTGGTGAAATGAGGCTGGGGAGAGACCCCTTAGAGACATGTCCCACTTGGGAAGCAGTCAGATTTGAGGACTGATAGGATATTCCAGAAAATGCAGGGGCTTTGGAAGTGGGACAGAGATTAATGGAGAGAGAAAGAATATGGGAAGGGAGGGGGTTGTAGGGGCTGGATGAGGCAGACTTAAAGGAGGAGGGATCATCCATAGGGAGCACCCTCAGATTCTGGGAGGGGAGACTTCACATGGGGTCTTAGTCTGCTCCCAGGGCTCTAACACAACACCTTAGACTGGGTGGCACTTAAAAGAAATTTAGTTCTGGACACTGGAAGTCCAAGATCAAGGCACTGGCAAGGTCATGTTCTCAGGAAGGCCCTCTTCTTGGCTCATAGTTGGTATCTCATCACATGGTGGAAGGAGCTGGGGAGAGGGGTGCTCTCTGCTGCCTCTTTTATAAGGTCACTAATCCTATTCATGAGGGCTCCACCCTCATGACTTAAGGCCCCACCACTAATACTATCACTTTTGGGGGTGGGGACTTTAATGTATGGATTTCAGGGGGACACAAACATGCAGAATGTATCATAAACCAAATATTTTTCACCCTGAATTTCCTTCTCCTTCCCACTGGAGATTGCCCCCTGGCACCCCTAATTCTGTTTGAATAAATACCAACTTCACCCATTGTGTGTATGTGTGTGTGTTCATTTGGGGGAACCAAGGTCAAGGCAATATTTGGAACTAAATGAAAATAATACAGAAAAAGCCAGTTGCTCTTCCTCTGCTATGTCCAGTGGCAGGCAGCACACATTTTAGATAAGTAGAGTGGGAACTAGCAAGATGTGCTGGAAGCCAGAGGCAGCCAGTGCGTGGGGCAGAAGGAGTTTGAACAAGGGATTGATCACATGAAGAAGGACCATGGGAGGTGTCAAGGGTCCATGACTTAGAAGGCAAAACGTTATGGCCTCTGTGCAAGGCAGTTTGCTCATCTTAGAGAACGATGTGTGCAGGTGGAGAGGGAAGTTCTCTGTGGTTTAGACCACTGGGCAGAATTGAGCCTATAGTGGAGAAGAAAAATGGCCAAACTTTGCCCTGGCTTCCTGAACATCCTCAAGGCCCTCTGAAATGTTCTGAAAACAGCTAATGTAGTTGGAGGAAGAAAAGGTTGGGGCCCACAGACCTCTAAGAAGCTTGATAAAGCAGCAGAATATCAAGGTCAATGGCCAAACACAGAAGCATCATGAGACAATGTGAGGTTCCGGCAGCAAGCCCCACATTTAGGACCACCCAAACATTCAAGGGCACAATGCTCCAGGCCTAAACTTCAAGGGCATCCTTGTGAGGCTACTCCATTTTCTGCTTCTACTCTGGATAAGAAAGAGGTTTAATGGCAAGCTGTAAACTCCCAGAGACTCCCTTCCTGGTGATAGAGAAGAAAAGCATAGCAAGGGCTCCACTGGACAGCAAGCTTTATTGCAGGGCCGCCCAAGAATATGGAATTGTAGGGCTGTGGTGAAAGAAAGTACACCATGCTGTGGTTCCCGTAAGTCCTCCCATATGTGTCAACGCACCCACTCTCTCGTTATGTGGCCTGACGTGGTTTTTGGTAAAATGCAGAGGCACACCCCCAGCTTAATTGAGAGAAGTGGGCACCACGGCGGTAGTGGGCCAGGATCCCAGATCCATACCAACCCTAATCCCTTCTGACCATTAGCCTGTGTGACCAGGACTGAGTCAGTAATCCGCATCTTCTAATTTCTACTGTGTATCCTGTGTGCCTTCACATAGAGCCAGATGGAGGCTGGGAGCAAAGAGAAGCTTCTTCTGGCTCACCCCAGCTGGTGAGGTCCAGAACATGGCTCAGTTAGCCTGTGTCAGATGGCTTCGTGCAAGGTCAGGGGTCTGCAGCCTTACACTAAGGGGCAAAGAAGAAAAGGAGCACAAGGAATTCTAGTTTGAGAGGATGCCTCAGTGCATTCTAGGTTTTGTGCTACCTCTCAGTGTCTCATGGAAAAGGTAGTTGGGAAAATGAATGGGAGGGGTTGGTGTTATTTGGCAAAATACTACGTTTCGAAGGGCATTAGGGGGCATGAGTAATGGTTCCATCACTGGGCTGGACTGTCGCACAGGGGTATGCTTGAAACTACCCTTTGATATGTGTCAATTTCGTGGAACTTCAGTGAATGAGGTAGGACAAAGTATATACTAACCAAGGGGATCACAGAGCTGAGTCCTACTTCTGCCCTGAACACAGTCCTGTCCCCCTAACCACGGAGAACAAATCGAGGTACGAGGGCTCTGTGGTATTGTCAGAATTGGTTGCTGGCCCACTCAATGATTTGACCTATGGCTTGAGGCAGCCCTTGAATGGATGAATGAGCAGGCAGGTCCACTGTTTCCCTGAACCACTGAGGAGCACTGGGAACTGGGACATGGCGTTTGGGAAGTTAGTGGACCAGATCATCAAAGTGCCAAAACTGACTTAAACCAAAGGGCCCTTTGTATTACACATAGAAACGTGCTGTGAGAAGTGGGAGGCAGGTCAGTGTCTAGAGGACCCTCAGAGAAGGAACTGCATTACCAGGGTTAGTTAGAGTCGCATAGCAAAATCAATGCCTTATCAGGCTAAACTACTGTTGTTCTTATGGAAAAGGATAAGGATTACACGTGTGGAGACCTTTCCAAGGTTGCATGGATACTAATGTTCTTACCTATGTATTGGCCAGCCTGAAACTGGATGCGGCCTTGGGATGCGTTGACAGAGCAAAATTTCACCCTCCAAAGGTTCGCCTGGGCTCAGCAGTAGAGATGCTGATGCTGTTGCAGGTGCCCAGGCTTGGGCCATCATCCCATTGAGAGACAAATCCTAATGGGTGCCTCTCTACTGGAGGAGGGGTGCAGGGTGTGGTCCAAAGTCTGTGGGTCCCTCTGGGGCTCTCCCTTTGCAATCCTCTTACGAGACTGGAACAGAACATGGAGAGGAGGAGATCCAGAGCTGTGGAGATGGCTGAGGGGAAGGGCTGGTAGAGCAGATGAAGTTTCTTCCATAGACCTGGGGACTCTGGCCCTGGCAGTAATGCCCACTAGCCAATGGGAGATGGACCCAGGATTGCAGGGTCCTGGCTCAGAACCAAATGATGCTGTCAAATTATGAATTCTGCTCTTCTTAATGCCGAGAGCACACTGGACACATAAAAGTGCAAATAGGAAACAACAACAAAGTTTGTTTGTTCAACAAATACTTATGGAGCAGCTACTGTATGTCAGGTCCCGTCTAGGCCCTGGGGATATGGTAGTGAACAAGAGACAGAAATCCCTGCCCTAGTGGTGCTAACATACTAGTGGGAAGAGACAGACCAAGAAACAAATAAACTAGCAAATATGCAGTATGCCCAGTGGCAGTCAATGCTGTGGAATAATGGCTGGGAACTCTTACAGAGAACTTCTTTGTCAGGCAGTGTTCTAAATACTTTACATATGTGAACCTATTCTGTCCTCACAACAACCCTGTTATTGTTATATCTCCATTGTATGGATGAGAAAACTGAGGCCTCAAGAGGTTGATGTAACCACCCAAGGTCATGCATCTGGGAAACTGAAGAGCCAAGAATTCCCTCCCCCATGGGCAGTATGGCCCCACAGTCCACACTCTTGGTCATCTCTACACTGCAGGGGGAAGGGGGGCAGAGTGGAAGGGATGCTGGGGGCAGGGTCGGGCTGGGAGGGGTGGTTTTAAGTAGGGACATCATGGAAAGCCTCATAGGGAAGGTGACAGCTGAGCAAAACCCTGCACAGAGGTGAGGATGGGAGACAGGTGTCTATCCAAGGGAAGACCATTCAATCGCAAAACCCTCAAAGCTGGAGGGAGAGGAATACGGGGTTGGCCTGGCTGAGGCAGAGTGACCAAGGTGGGGACCAGCAGGGGCTGAGGCCGAGCTTCCTGGTCTCAGAAATGCAGAGGAGGCCTGTGGCTTTCAGTCCGAGTCTGAGCGGAGGTGGGGCATGGTCTGATTTTCATACTAAAGTTCTTACTGCTGGGCTGGGAATACATGAAGGATTTCCGGGGCAGAAGCCGGGAACCAGTCAGAGGATGGTTGAACTCCAACAACCCAATGGATACCACTGCAGGCAGGAGGCAGGAGGGGTGAGCAGGCCTGAGGGCCCCACCAGGCTCATCCGGAAGTCTGTGTGGACGTGCCCCGGGGCCCCGCCAACTGCACTGTCCACACAGACCCGCCGACCTGCAGAGCAGGGTCTGGAGACTCTGGACACCAGAGGAAATATGAGTTTCCATTCTTGGCTGCCCTGTGCCCACCAGATATTACCCATTGACATTCTTGGTGACTTACGTACAAGCCGTTCTCGCTTGCCTCACCTCACTTACTTTCCCTCAGGGCTCTGATTCCTCCTCCTTTCCTCAACCAATACTTCTGTGGGAACAACCTTGAACTCCATAGCCCAGCCCACGCGTCTCTAACTTCCACGAGTGCATCTACTGTTCCCTATTTCCTATCCCACAGACTCAGCTCCACGACCCCTCCCATGTGGCTCTTCCTCTCAACCTCCCCGATTTCCTGACCACTGGTCCCCGAGGTCGGATGTGTAGTTGTACCTCAATCCTCCTTTGTTTTTTGCTCTTGTCCAAATGACTGCAATTTCTATAAATTATTATCTGAGACCTCTCTTTCCATTCCCACTGCCATGCCAACGCCCCTCCTGTTTCCCTTACTCTCTCCCTCTGGATGATTCTGATAGTCTCCCAACTGGTTGCTCTTCTCCCAGATCCATCCCTCACTATGGACACTTGCGAGCTCAAGCTTGCCAAAGATGAGCTGTGACCCTCGCTTCGAACTCCTCAACCACTCCTCACTGCCTGGTGTATAGGCACACGTGCCTCAGCGTGCAGTCAACAACCCCGCAATACGTCAGAATCTGTATCCAGCTTCATTGTTTCCTTGTGTAGCCTCTACACACCTAATCCTGCATGCCATGTGACTTGTGAGTCTTCTGCACATTCCTGCCTCATGCTCTTGGAGCTTGGAGTCCCACCTGTCCTCTACCGGCTTTCTCAGCTACCCTCTTCATGAAGACCTTCTTATTCCCCTGAAGCCAAAGCACTTCTCTCTTCTAAAATGACATATTTCTTTTATGCATTTGTGGTACAGATGAGGATTTTTGTCCTATTGCAATATTTGTGACCTTGGATGCAGAAAGTTGAAGGCATTATTGAACGTCTGTAAGCATCTAGCAGGGACTCCTCTAGATGCTAGATACCTAGGTGCTAGGTACCTGGGTATAGATCCTAGGTACCTAGGTGCTAGGTGCTCACTTACTCATTAACTTCTTATTCTGCAAACATTGAAAGCTAGGCATCAAGGACACAAAGGTAATAAGATACTGTTCCCCTCTTCAATATACTTGTTAGGTATTTAACACAACATGAAATAATTTACAAATTACGGGAGTGGTAATCCGACCATCCTCAGTTAACAATTATGTTTCATGCTACCTTCTACTCCTGCCCTCATAAATCAAGGTAATTACTTGGCAATCTGGCTAGGCCTTGTAAGGCAAAAGAGCTGTTCATGTCTTGTGTCAACCAGTGAACAGGGAGGAGAGGAAAAGGGTAAATTACCCTGCTTCCCATCTGTGCCCAATCAGCTCTAAATCTCCAGGAAAAATGTGCTCAGGATCGCCAAAGACAGATCCTTCTAACTGTGCCTCAAAAAGCAGGGTTTTGTGCAGTAGGTTAAGGGGCTGGCTATAGTAGGTATGTAAGCCTATCTGAAACTTGGTGTTGATCTTTTATGTTTGAGAGAGAGTGCATGCACTTCTAATGGATTTAGAAGGTTACCTTACCTCCCCCAACTGTACGCACGGAGCTCAGAGTGGGGCTCTGAAGGTCTGACTGTGACATGCACTGCACATTTTAGAAAGGCCCCATGAAATGGAAAACACCACTGTCTGCTCAAGCTCAAGTGCCATTCTGATAACTTCCCGACCTTTTATACAACAACATCTAACATGCTGAGATTTAAAAAATGTGTTCTTATCAGATGGGAGACTCCAAGATGGGGCCAGTGAGTACCTTAAATGCCCCCTAAAACTGAAAATAAGGACAATGTGTGCAGTCAGTGTTTCGTCATGGTTAGGACTCTGGAGCAAGTCTGCTTGGGCTGGGACCCCAACTCTACCACTTACAAGTTTTGTGACCTCAGAGGAGGTCCATCTCTCTATGCTCCATCTCTAAGTGGACATAGTAATAGTCCTTAGAAGTGTTACTGTATTAAATGAGTTAATATTTAAAAGATGCTTAGAACAGTGCCTGGCAAGCATTAGCACCATATAAGTGTTTATTAAATAAAACAAAAATTGGGGGTGGGGCGCCTGAGTGGCTCAGTCAGTTAAGCTTCCGTTCAGGTCATGATCTCAGGGTCCCTGGGATTGAGCCCCGCATCCGGCTCCCTGCTCAACGGGAAGTCTGCTTCCCCCTCTGCCTCACCCCCAGCTTGCGCACTCTCTCTCTCAAATAAATAAATAAAATCTTCAAAAAAAATTTTTTTAGACTTTACCATTTTTTTAAAACATCAGTTTTAAGAAAAGCAGCATAGGGAACCTGTGCCCATCAGTAACCCCACACGGCACGGGGACCCCTTCCTGACCTCACCATTTGTGTGTAGGATGACTCTCTGTTCCCGATGGTCTGGGGGGTGGGGTGCCAACATTATTTGTAGGAAAAGGAGGGGAGTAAGTTCTGTTGTACACAGTAAATTTTTATACTCACTCCTCTCTTAAACAGAAGAAAAACATCCAAAGACGAGGGGAAAAAAAATCTTCTCCAAATGATACTTGAATAAACCTGAACAAATGAAAGCTCGGTGGGTGACGTAACCCTCTGCATAGGTGACACGTAGGCTACAGCATTAATGAGCATCACGTGCGGCCCTGTGGGGAGAGAAATTCCCCAAATTGGCCCTTTTTATGCCTTGTTTCCTCCTTTATGTGCAATTTCATCTTTCCGGGGCCCACATAAATCTCTCTCAGCTAGTATTATCTTCCCATTATGAGTGAGAGGCCATAATGACAGCCACCTGTTTTAATGACAAAGCCAGGATGTCATCATTTTCAGCAGAGTGTTGTTAATCTAAGTAACCTTTCCCTTCAGGAACGCCATCCCCACCCTCATGCAGTTACAAGCCATTTCCAGAGCACCTGTGCCCCCTCTAGTTTTAAAAGGTAAATTCCTCCCCAAGGGGGCCCCCTGCTCCTACCCCAATCCCCTGCTACGCTATTTGTATAAATCTTGCACTTGCGGTCGCGATGGTTTTCTCAATCACACCAGCAGGGGGAAAAAGTGGAAGATGGAGACATATTGTACGAGCGAGCACATTAACACCCTGTAATAGCCCAGTCAGAAATTTGTCAACGCAGTTAACCGCCACCTTCCCGGGCTTCCGTCCTGGAACAGCGGCAGATGCTGCCCCGGGGCCCTTGCGTCACCTCCCCGCCCCCAGACGTCAGGGATGCGGCAGCCACCAGCCCTGTGGGGTTCAGCTTCAGGGACAGCCCAGATCAGCGCTTGCCACTCATCCGCACAGAGCCCCCAGCGCTCTCAGCACCTGCCCTGAGCCTGAGCGCCCGTCCCAGGCTCCCCCACCCCGTTCCGGCAGCGAGGCACGGACACTGCCAATGTGGGAACGGTCTTGGCAAGCCCAGCTACTGCAAGCCCACGTGGCTCTCGACTTGCCTGCATCCCTCAAGACACAGCGTGGCACCAAGTGGAGGCGACACAGGCCTCCTCGCCAGCCGCAAGCCCGCAGGTCAGCCTTGGCACCTCTGACGAAAGGCCGTGGTGAGACAGGGGGACACTTGCCAGGCCTTGGCAGGGAGCAGGTTCTGAGCCTGCCTTACCTGCTTTCCTCCCTTCCTTGAACACCTAAGTCCTCACCATCCTCCTCATCCTCCCAGGCCCGGGCTGAGTCCCACCTCCTCCATGAAGCCTTCCCAGACTCTCCCCACTTGCACTGCTCCCTTCCTGGCCACGCTGGGAACTCTTCCCCTCTTCCCATTCTTCTTCTCTTGTCTGTCCTGCTGTACACACCTGCTCATCCACTGCCCAAGAGCAGGGGGCAAGGCAGGAAGGAGGGGAAATGAAGTGAGTTGTCTTCACCCTAACCTTGTCCTTCCTGCCCTGCGTCAAGCTCATCAACCGCATCCCCTGCTCCTGGGCCACTGGCCTACTGTTCCAGTCTACTCTTGGATGGAATGTCCAGGAGACCACTGATGCCACCAGTCCCACAGATTGCTCTGAATCCCCTGCTACCTTTTCTTTCTTCCATCTTCTTTTTTTTTTTAAGATTTTATTTATTTATTTGAGAGAGAATGAAATAGAGAGCATGAGAGGGGGAAGGGTCAGAGGGAGAAGCAGACCCCCCGCCGATCAGGGAGCCTGATGCAGGACTCGATTCCGGGACTCCGGGATCATGACCTGAGCCGAAGGCAGTCGCTCAACCAACTGAGCCACCCAGGCGCCCTCTTCCATCTTCTTTAAATGGAAGTGTGGGCTCTCTCCTCCTCAGCTGATCCTCCACCTGTGCTCTGGGAGACATACCCTCTTGCCTTCTCAAGACTATACCCCTTTTCCCCACCCTCTCTACTGACACCTTCTATGCATTTAGACATGTGTACATCTCTCCTGTCTTTAAGAAACATCCTGCCTCAAAGCCCATCATTTTCCACCAGTGACCACTGCCTCTCTCTTGTCCCCTTTGATGCTGAGCTTCTTCAGTGAATTTTCTAGACTTGCTCACTTCCAACTCCCTTCTAAACCCACTCCAATCTGCCTACCTTCTTACCTCTCAGGTCAATACTTGTGCTGGATACCCCTCTCCCCCTAGTCCAGGCTCTCTGCCCTTCATATGCAAAATTCCTTCCAGGGTCAAATATGCTCCCAAGCTTCAAAGGTCATCTGTTTGCTAATGACTTCTGAAATTATATTTATATCCACACTGAGGGAAGAAGTATTTCAAGAAGAAGGAAATGGTACACGATATCAAATACTGCTGAGAGGCTCAACAATATGCATGCTGAAGTGTCTATACGTGGGATTGGATTTAGCTATACATGAGTCACTGGCAAACTCTGTGAGGTTCTGTTGGTGGGAGTAGCGGAAAAGCTCTCATTTTGCAGATCAACCACCACCTAAACCTGATGAGGTGACATGTGCCCAAGGCATACTGGTTATATCATTTCATAGGGAGTATAGTCTGGGCTTTCTTACTCCTGTGTCAGCAGAACACTCCCCTTTGGGCCCTGGCCAGCCCATCCTACTATGGTCAAGTTACAAAGTCAACCCATTCAGGAACCATGTGGGGTAGGTGACAGAACTAGTTTGTTGAGAACAATGTTTTGCCTAGGGCTCAAGAGCATCCCATCCCTCCCCAAATCCAGTCCTATATTAGGTACCCCATTGTTCCCTATCAGAATCTGCTCATTCTAGTAATTAGTGCACACTTAAGTTTCTGTTCTTACCATTTATCTAGATCCCAGATGCACTGGTCCTTCTTTCAGAACTCAACCAACTCTTCCTTCAGTGCCATGGGGGAGTTCTGCCTCTCACGGGGTGTCCTTCCATAGTGATACCTATCTCATCATCCCCTAGAGCAGACACAGAGTCCTGCCCTGAGCCTACCCTTGGCTTCAACTTTGGTTCCTTCTTAGCTATGGTGGAACAATTTTCAGTTACTGAAGAAATAATTAATGATCATATTTTTCTTGGCCCTATGATTTCTTCCTTTTTCACCATCAAGGTATTAATCCACATCACCACAAATAATTGAGTTTGTCTTAGAACACAACATTTAAACTACAGCAAAAAACAAACAAATAAACAAACAAACAAAAAACCCACTCTCCATCAGATTGCAATTTGGAATCATATTTGTGTAAGCAGCTTCTATAATGGTCCCCAATGATCCATACCTCCTGATATTCATGTCCTTGTACAATCCCTCTTTTGAGTATGGGCTGAATCTTGTGACTCATTTATAATGAAGGGAATACAATACAGTGATACAATATCACCGATGAGATTAGGTCATAAAAAGACTGTGACTTCCATCTTGCTGGCCATTTCTCATATCTGCCTACAGTAGAAGCCATCTTACCTATGGAGAGGCCCACATAGCAGGGAAGTGGGGGGAGGCCCCAGTCAGCAGAAAACCAGGTAGTGGAGCCTCATTCTAATAGCCCACAGGGAACTGGATCCTTCCAACAACCATGTGAATGACCTTAAAAGTGGGTCTTTCCCAGTTGAGTTTTCATATGAGATCACAGCCCCAGCCACAAACCTCACTTGCAGCTTTGTGAGAGATCTTGAAACACATGCCCTCAGCTAAGGCATGCCCAGATTCCTGACCCAGAGAAACTGAGATAACATGTGTTTGTTGTTTGAAGCTGCTAAGTTTTAGGGTAATTTGTTACAGAAAAACAGGTTTAAGAGTAGGGAAGAAACACATCCAAGACATTTTTTTTCCCCTGAATCCCAAGTCAAAATGGAGATAGAGAAATGCATTGCTGAAAATTGAACATGATGACAAATGTGGTGTTAGCGAAGGTCATTTGACTTTTGATTTCCAATGTTAACTATTAAGAAGAAAATAATATTCAATTCCCACCATCCCAACAGAATAAATGGAGGAGATAATTAGTTGTCGCTTGCTTGGTGTGACTTGTTTGTTTTATGTAGCTGTTTTGGGCAGATGGAAAGTGAGTCTAGCATCCAAGTGCATTAATGAATTCCCAAAATATTCTTTTTTTTCCTGGGGTAAATTTACTTTATAACTACCACCATTGCCAACCAAAAATTAAATCAATAAATCAGGATGAGGAAATTGTCAGGAGCTAGGAGTCCTGCTAGAAGAAAGCAAGTGTTTATGGGTTGAATTCCCACAGCACTCTGTAACTGGCCTGTCACCCAATTCCAGGGCTATGGGAGGCCCAGAGAGAGAGAGAGTTAGAGAGAGAGAGAGAGAGAGAGAGAGAGAGGCAGTCGCGGGCCTGGGGGCATGGAAACCCTTCAGTACTCTGGGTCCATATGGGCCTTAGTGTCTTTGAGGCACATTTCTCCACTACTCGGAAATGGGGAAAAAAAAAAAAGCAATCATTGCCAAACTCTTTTTGTTTGTGTTTCTGTTTCTGGCAAGGAATAAGTATTTCTAACTTATTAACTCTTTGCTAGTACTATCAAACTCTGCACGCTTGATACTGCTTTCCCACGTGCCTCTTTTTCTTCTGGTGTGATCGGTCTCCCAGCAACATCACTCATGTCCCAGAAAGAGGGGCATGAAAGCAGGCGTGGACTACCAGTTATAGCTGTCATAGTGGGAGAGGGTTGCCTGGTACAGAAATGGCCCTTTGAGGTTTTTTACATATTCACTGATTCAAGGGACAATCGTGAGTGCTTCAAAAGTTACACATGATCAAAACTGGCAAATAAGCCAAAAAACAAAAAACAAAACAGAACAAAAAACCCTAACAACAAAACCACTTATTTTTGGAAGGAGCCCTCCCCTAAGCCCTCCTCGCAACATACATACATACTACCCACACATACGAACATATTCACATCCATGCTTGGTTAAAGAGAAACACTCTCAGGTGATAACAATCTACCCACATAATGAGAACTACCAGAATAATAATTGCAAGCAATACACGCTTTTTCTAGATATTCCTAAGCTTAGTGTCATGTATTTGAAACATCTATGTGATTTACTGAATGTTGTTCTCTTCATTCAAATATGTCAACAGAATGTAAACATAGCTATTTGTGTTGTACTGAACATCTTGCTCTCTGCAAACATCCAGGTAAGCAAAGTAATGTTTCTATTGCTGTCTAGATGCTAGATGTTTGCTGTCCCAGCCCTTCTTCCCACAACCAAGAAGCCAGTCACTTTCCTGTTTTCTAGTCTAGGGCTTAGCTTGGATAATCCACACAGCTAGCTCTTCAACGATTCACTAATTCCTAGAAATTAGCTGGAATGTTGGACATTCATATACAGTAAATAATCAAAGATGAATATACTGTTAATCTTTTGAAAAATTAAGTGGATATAAGGTAACTGTGGATGTTCAAGGTGGAAGTCCCCTAGTGCCGACCCCTCAAATTGAGGTGGTTGATATGCAGACTATTTGCTCTCATGCTTACCCTGTCTTTCCTTTGCCCATCTCCACATGCATAATAAATTTGGCAAGCACAAAATTTAGATATTAACTTGGGGACCTAAGTCAGAAGTAAAATACCATTTAAAAAAACTCTTTCTGGGTCACCAGGGTGGCTCAGTCAGTTAAGCGTCCAACTCTTGATTTCAGTTCAGGCCATGATCTCAGGGTCCTGGGATCAAGCCCCACATTGGGCTCCATGCTCAGTGTGGAGTATGCTTGGGATTCTCTCCCTCTCCCTCTGCCCCTTCCCCCAGCTCATGCTCGCTCTCTCTCTCCCTCTCAAAATAAATAAATAAAATCTTAAAAAAACAAAAAACAAAATACCTCTCTGTAATATTTGATGTAGCGACATTGTCGGCTCATGTGTAGCCAATGCTGGCTTTTCCAAATCTTCTGAGTCATTCATTTTTTTCCCTCCCCTCCTCCTCTTCCTTCTTTTGTTCACTGAATAAATATTTATTAAGCATCTGCTAGGTTCCAGGCACTGTAACAAGTGCTGGGAATAGAACAGTGATGCACTGATAAGATACTGTCCATGCCTTGCTTTAATGCCCTTCGTTTGCCATGAGGGTCACCTGCAGATCCTTCCCTAGAAGCCTGTGAATTTCTGCCTCTTTCTGTCTTTCAGAGGGTGAAAGAGCTATTTTCCTGGCCTTTGGAGTGCTTGGCCTGAGCACAGGGAAGATGAAGTACCCAAGAATGGATGTTCCCAGAGGAACATCAACCACTGAAGGATAAGCCATTATGGACAATAGCCCAGCTGGCTTACCTCTCAGTGGAACAGTATCCCAGAGGTGCCTGGTCTGCTTGGGTCCCCACTGCCCAGGCATTAACCCACTCATGAGCATATGTTTACTCACTGTCCTCCCTTCCTGCATCAGTTCCCCACTCCCTCCTGTCCTTGGACTCCAATCTTTGACTCAGGATTAGCTTTGGGGGAAACTCATTGACCTGACAAACTCATTGGGGAGACACAGAAAAGTTACCAAATTGTCACAAAACTCCTATTTTTTTTTTCCAAGTAGGAAAATAGCAGAATGCTCAACTAATTCAAATCGAGAATCATCTAAACCTAAGCTGCCTGGTAGGTTTGCAATGGTATTTTTAACATATCCCTAAGTGTCGTGAAAATCCATAAAGTATTCATTCGAGTGAAATTTGAAGGACACAGAAAACACAGGCATATTCTCTGAAAGAATTATCGTGTGACTGGCATTTTTCATTCTCTAAATTTAAAGATAATCCTTTGGCATTTGGGTCTTTGGACTGGCTGTACGGCTCAGCTTTTTGTGAAAGCTAAAAAAACATTTCCTATTCTGCAAAACAGCATTAGACCCTGAACCAAACCAATTCTTCTTGGTAAACTTTACTCGAATGCTATTTTTTATCAACATCACATGCCTATTAGAAAACAAAGAACAGCTGGCTTTTCACTAAAGTGATTATTTTTCATTATTGAATTCTGAATATTCAGTGTTACCTGTCTTTCTCTCTCCCCCTCTTGAGTCATTGCAAATTAGATCGCTATATCCAAGACACCTTAGTTTACTTCAGTAAAGGGGACAGGATGAATAGGAATAGAGGTAGAAAGAGAGAAGCAATGTTACTTCTATAATACTTTTCAGCTTCATATGGAATGAATAAAACAAAGACAATTTTAACATCTGCGCAGTCAATAAATGTCAGTGTCCAGAAATCAGCTCCATAGCCCATGAAGTGATGACAGTGGTGAAGCTGATTCCTGAATATGAGTATGAACATAGATTTTCTGTCATGCCACCTAGACTTATATGGTCTACGGTCCCTGTACAGAATGGACACTCAATTACTTGACATAAATAAAACTTCATATTTGCAAAATATAAACTTTCTAATAGCCAAACTTCTGGTCTCTCCTCCGATTATAGCTTAGTTGTTGTAAACTCAGAATTCAAAGTCAGATCTTGATTGATATTGTATCCTAAACTTATACAGGCTTGATAATAGAACACTGCCTTTATTTAGTTCTTTTCAATCTGCAGGCTTCTACAGTGGTTTTATAGTTACTCAGAGTTTGAAAAGAAATTACTACTGCAGCAGTGACATCTTCTCAAAAAGTAAATAGTGACAAGCCAACCAGAGATAGGTAGAATAGTATGAATAAAAGCATCAATTCCTGAAGGCTTGGATTAGAATTTGGTAAGTGACTGTTGCATCTTGGTGGTTTCCGTGGCCCCTTGTTGCTGACCTGGAGGCTCGAGGACGGGAATCCTTAGAACTCCCATGGAAACTCGCTAGAAATGCAGAAGGTCAGGTTTCACCATGGCCAACTGAATCAGAATATGCATTTCAATAAAACCCTCTGGTGATGTACACGTGCACTCAAGTTGGAGAAGCACTGTTGTACAACATGATATAATACGGTATAAATGGAAACAACTGAAAACGAAGTTTTTGTCCTCAGGGCCAGGAGGGGAGTGGGGCAGAAGTTATCAGAGAAGTGTGGGGGGAGGGAGGTCCAGACAATCAGAAAGTAAAGGGGTTTCTAGGCCTATGGCCCCCCAAACAAGCCCTAATGATAACAGGACTTCATCCACACCAAGCAAATATCAGCTTGACCAGCAAGCCTGAATTGGGTGGTCGAGAGAACTTCCTTTTGACTCTCTGAAGCTCAGTCTATTCATCTGTTAAAGAAGGAAATGACACAGAATAAGCTCCGTCTAGCTCTAAAGTCCTATCATTCAACATACAAAAAAGCAACAGGGCTGAGGTATATAGCTGGGGGGGAGAACGTTCATGTTAACACAAGGATATTTTCATAATTCTTGTGCAGATTTCTTTGTGATCTTGGGGCAATTTTTACATTAAAATGGGATTATTGTTCCACTGAGTAACTTTTTTTTTTTTTAAGGAAAAACATTTATTTGTGAAGAATTTATTTTTGTATTGAGAGTAACCATTTCTTCACCCTTGCTTCTTCTAAAGGTCTTACTGCTTCTTTCTACTTTCCGAAAGTGAAGTACACTGCACACATGTATCAGAGGAGGGAGAGAATTCAGCCGGAGGTGGAGAGGAAGAGAGAAGAGTGAAGTATGTCAGCACTCTCGGCACTCACTGGGCTGAGAAATCATGGCACCCACTCTGACTTCATCGTGCACTCCAGACCTTGGTTCTTTCATGGGGTCTCACTTCCCAATTCTAAAGTAACGCAGTCCACCCGCTGCCCCCCCCCCGCCCCTTATCCACAGGAGACACGTTCCAAGATCCCCAGTGGATGCCTGAAACCTTGGCTAGTACCGAACCCTATATACACTGTGTTTTTCTTCCTATACAAACACACCTATGGTGAAGTTTCATTCCATACACCAGGCACAGTAAGAGATGAACAACAATAACTAACAATAAAATAGAATAATTATAACAAGATACCATAATAAAAGTTCTGTGGATGTGGTCTCTCAAAATATTGTATTCTACTGTACTCAACCCTAACTCTTTTTGTGATGATATGAGATGATAAAATGCCAATGTGATGAGCTGAAGCGAGGTCAATGATATAGGCATGACACTGTCAGGCTACAATTGCCCTTCTGACTATGTCAGAAGGAAGCTCATCTGCTTCTGGATGTGGTTGACTATGAGTACCTAAAACCATGGAAAGTGAAACCATGGAGATGGGGAACTACTGCCCTGTCCTTTACTGTAACTAGAACAGGAACATAATGTTTTATTCGACACAAGCATCCGCGTACGATGTTTGAATGGCCACACACACTGACAAGCAAAATTTAAAATCTACATGGTTCAACAACCCCTGGGCTCTAAGCTACCAGGTAGCTTCTTTGGGACCGATTTTCCCTTAACTGTTATACCGAAAGTTGTCCTGAAGCATCCCCAAACTAATCTCTGCTCTTTTACAGGAAATTGTAATTTATAATGTTTAGGCAGTGCCACAGTGAGGTTATGAAATAAACAGCTAAAACGTTGCACTACTTTTGGGTTTCAGTTCACCGGGATATTAAAGAGAAACTCTTGCATCATGGAAGTTGAACTTGGACAGAACTTTCTCAGCTGAACGCTGTCAGCTGCCGGAGCTTCAGGCAAGAACCCAGAAAAGATAAAACTCCAGTCATGATGGAATTAGCCAAGCAGTACCAGGCCAAGGCCAAATGAGAGAAGGCGGCATACACCACTCCGTTGTCAGCCGAACCCCTCTAACAATGTCACGTACCAAATTTTCGCAGTGAATGTTAGCAACAAGATGGCAGTTAAGGTGGGTGTTTAAAAGGAAAGCATAGTTGAATATGTAAGGCACTCCAGAGGACTCTTTGCTTTATTCCCCTGAGAAGTTGCCAGAATGAACTAGAAACCATTTAAGTATTACACTTATCTCTGCTGCAATATTACTTGTCCTCAAGGACTCCCTATCAAATTTGCATCTTCCCTAATTTGGCAAGGGACACCACTATGAAAGACAACTGCAAAACCCATTTGTGTATATGAAATGACAACGAAACTTTCACACAAACAACTCCCAAGACCACCAGAAACATTCATCTAGATATCTGGCCTGATCTCAAACTCAATAGAAAACAACCCTCTTTGTAACCCCACATTTCCCAGCAAATTCTTCCTCCAGACCTCCCTGGGTTTTGTGGGTGATACCATGACATTCCCAAACTGGAAACCTGATAATCATTTGGACTGCTCTCTCCTTCATTGTCCGTGTTTAAGCAAATCATATTGATTTGTTTTTCCCAATATTTTCTGTAATCTACCATTGCTTTTTTCTTTCCATGGAGCCCAGTCTAATTCATGCATTTATTACCCTCATTTGAGCTATTTAGAAAACTCATCTCCCATTTACTCAGTAATTGATTTGGTGCATATTTGAGCCCCTACTATGTGCTGTAGCCACTGTGTTAGGGGTTTGAGGATAAAAAGGGGAGCAAAATGGACATGGTCTTAGTCCTCAGGGAGTTCGTGGGCTGGTGGAGCTCTTCCCATTACGATACATTTTGCAGGACACCATCAGGTTACCTTACAAACACACTCTGAATCATATATTCATCCTGCTCAAATGCCTCCAACAGCCTACTGAAAATAAAGCAAACCAAAAGGAAAACTCTTCCGACCATTTTAAAGCTTGCAAACTGGCTTCTACCTGCTTCTCTAGTACCCTAATTTACTATTGTCTCAACAAACCATCTGGTTGAAACCGGCTCAATCTTCATTTCAGGACACTCCATATTTTTTGCTCTTTGTTTTGTTACTGCTGTTTCTTTTCCCAGAAGATCTATATCCTCCACCATGATATTTTTCAATTGTCATACCAAAAATGTTCTTTCTCCCTTCTGAACTTCAGTATTTGGTCAATTTACATAATACTTAATGTATTCAATAAAAATGTTCCTGATTTCTCATGTGATAGACTCTGTGCTAGGGACTGGGATCTAAGGAAGAGCATACTTTCTCCTATTATAATTCACATTTCCACCTTTAGAATCTTTTGGTTCTTAAAGGCAGGGATCATAGTACCTTGCAACCTCCATAGGACCTCATATATTTCCTTGTTCATAGGGGTAGTCAATGATGCAGCTATAATAATGATATTGTTAATACCAACAGTCATTTTAAAATTTCACTATTTATATGTCAAAAATCATCTTCATTATTCATTAAATATTTTTTTAATGGTTAATTATCCACAGAAACCTATTTCACTTAAAGCCTAATTTGGGAACGATGTCCCTTTACCTTAGGAGGGGAACTTGGTGCACTATAATGAATTATGAGCCACCAGATGTCACTCTTGTAGATGCTAGTTCCATTGGTCTGAATCTGGGTGAGGAAGGGTCTTGAATGTTGTATTATAGTGGTAAAGTAGAAGTTCTACTTATTCACTGGATACTCGTGCTCCCCATATGGAGTTCTCTTTAGAATCCCTTATGTAGCTCAGCATTACTCCTTAAAGTTACATCCTCCCTCCCCCACAAAAAGCATAACAAGCAGAGGGTTAAGGATGAATAGTCTGGCTAAATGGTGAATTTATTTTCTCTGTTGGCTTGTGTCACTGCTCCAGTTTGGTTTTATATAGTGTTATGTGAGTTTAATGTTGCTTATTTGAAAAATGAAAACAACAGAGGATGCTTGAGTGGTTTGGACCCAAAAGGAAATCTGTATTTTTGCCAGAAAGAAGGAAAAGGGAAATCCGTAACAAGAACATTTACAAAACCTCATCCGAAAAGAAAGGTTCGTAAGGTTTAAAAATATGTATATATACATAAAAGTGAATTTTATTAATTTATATAATACTGGTAGCTTGAAAATCCCAAACCTCAGTGGAGGCAAGTGTTTCCGAAGGTATAAAAACCAAACCAGCCCTGAACAGGGACAGAAACTCTCCCACCTGGTGTTTTGTCAAAGCTCGGTGGACAGCAAAATCAGGAACCCTTCAGGGAAGCCAGAACAGCTTTTTCTCCCCATGAGTATATTTTCTACAACAAAGTGGTATTAAGTAAATATGAGAAAATTGTATTTAACGTATAATCTTATCTTGGCAGTGTCCCTTTAAATGCAAAAGAAAATGAACGATAGGAGATTAGGAAACAAAATTATCCAAGAGGCTACAATAGCTCTTTGAATGCTGGAGTCAGGAATTCTCCTTATTCTGCTCTGGCTTGCCTTCCTACAGGCTGTGTGTGTGTGTGTGTGTGTGTGCGCGCGCGCGCGTGCGCGTATACGCGCGCGTGTGTGTTTTCCCCTCAATGTTCTCAAGAAGTGCAACTCTGACATAGCAAGTAAGGAATTCTAATTGCAGAATTATATCTTCCATGGAAACCATTTTCTACTCCTTTGCTCTAGAAGCTCTGAAGATACGGATGCTTCCACAAACAGAATGAATGAAGCTCCAATTCTCTATGGTGACAAATTCAGGAAATGGCAGGTTTTCTCTTAAAGAGTTTAACAGATACACAAAAGCTCTCGTGTGCAAATAATGGAATTCTCAAATTGGGATAAATGCGTTTTTAAGAATTTTTATTTTGATCATTTATTTCAGGTAACACTGTGGATAATATAACATAGCTTTGAAATATAGAGCAGATAAGGAAAATCTAAAAGGAAAAAAATTAGGGCAGGCCTTTATTAAATTTTAAAGTATGCCTTTGCTATACTCTTATAAAGAGCCAAATAGGGTATCAAAATCTCTGGAGATCACCAGTATAATTTCTTTATCATGTTCCATTTAAAATTTAATTATGCAGTCTACAACAAGAAGAATCTGAGCTGTTTAAATAGGTCATGCAGTGAGTAACTTAACGATATTCTAAAGTTTTCCTTATAAAGATCGTTCTTTTGATAGTCTGTTACACATCAGAACACTATATTATAAAACAAGTGTAATTTAATTCAGTCACTACGGACTCATATACATCTACAAAGAATGAAATGTTTTGATTCAGGTAATTTAGAGAGAGGTAATGAAAGTCGAGTTTCTGAGAGAGCTGCCCATGTTGGATGGGCAGTATCTGCATATATACTTTCTTTGCGTAATCATTTTCATGCAGGATAGCAAGGTCAATGGAATTTTTTATTTAACGTTTGGGGCATTTTGCTTTATTATTTTTCAATAATCATTCATAGCAAGGCAAAAACCTCCACCACTGAATAATTAAGATATGAATTAGAGGTGGGTATGGCCTCTGGCTTGCTGCTACTCCTTCATTCCCCACCTCAAATTTCAACCAGCATGGAACTCTAATTTCTTTATAATAAAATAACAAAGTAAACACCGTGTTGAACACTTTACTTATATCACTTCATTTTATTCTCAGAACAATTGGTCTTAGTAGCATCCCCATTTTTCAGAGAGAGAATAGGAGGCACATAGAGGTGAAGACACTCATCCACGATCATGGAACTAGTAAGTGGCCGAACTGTAATTTGAACACGTGCTGGAGTTTGGCTCCACAGCAAATGGGAAAAACCACTTCACTAGGCTGCTTTTTACAATACAAAAGGGACCCTGTCTTAGATATGGACAGTGCTCAAATGTTGGTGAAAATAATTAGCATAAATCCATCTCTGAATGGACCACTATAATAGGTACCATGTATTGATTACTTACTGTGTGCCAGACACTGAGCTAAACTTATTCTATGCTTTATCTTCTCCCACTGACACTCTGATGCAGTTATCATAATTTCTCCAAATTTACAAATGAAAAACTGAGACAGATATTAACTAATCTGCTCAAGGTCACTCAATTAAGAAATAGCAGACACAAGATTCAAGCATATCTAAAGCCCAATCTTCTAAGCTCTATGCTAACACATACTCAACAGCAACTGCTCCAAACAGCCTAGTAGTAACAGTCAAATTTAGGTTAGTAATTTTTCAGCTATTAAGATGAATGTTTCTGGGTGCCAAGTATATAAAGCAGTGAATAGCATGTGAAGGTGAGAAAAGGCAGAAATCACACATCTGGTCTACCACTGGTTCTCTGGGTGAAGGCTTCTTCAGTGCTTCTTCCCCCCCACTTCCTACTACCTCTATGTCCCCAAATCTAGTATGTTGAAGCCCTAACCCCTAATGTGATGGAATTAGGAGGTGAGGCCTTTCGAAGGTAATCAGATTTAGATGAGGTCATGAGGGTGGGGTCCAGATGTTGGGATTAGAACCCTCAGAAGAGACACCAGAGAGCTTTCTCTCTCCCCCCACTCCCAGCCACAAGAGGATATGGCAAGAAGGCAGCCATCTGCAAACCAGGGGTCAGGTCCTCACCCAGACACTGAATACTGAATTGGCCAGCACCTTGATCTTGGACCTCCCAGCTTCCAGAACCCTGAAGAGTAAATGTTGTTTAAGCTATCAGTCTACGCTATGGTATGGTGTTTTGTTACAGCAGCCAGAGCTGACTAAGATACTTTCTAATTCAAACTTTTATGCCCTCAGATGGTCAAAGACTAATATAAATATTTTTTGGGGGGCCTAACATATTCAGGCACTGCTAGGCACTGAGGATAAATAATGAATAATAATGGTTTCTACTCCATGAGAGACGATGGACTCTGAAAAACAAACTGAGGGTTCTAGAGGGGAGGGGGGTGGGAGGATGGGTTAGCCTGGTGATGCGTATTAAAGAGGGCACTTTCTGCATAGAGCACTGGGTGTTAGGCACAAACAATGAATCATGGAACACTACATCAAAAACTAATGATGTAATGTATGGTGATTAACATAACAATAAAAAAATAAAAAAAAATAATGGTTTCTACTTAGTGGAGAAGGTGTAAAAGTCCTCCATTAAACTGCAGTATCAGGTAACACAATGCTAGGAGAGGAGTTAGCACCTGGGGCTTTGGAAATTAATAGAAAAAGCATAAAACCTTTCAGGACAAAGAAGCCTTCATAGAAGAAATGGCATCTAAGATGTGTGGCTTCTTTTTATTGTTAGCTAGGTAGTGAATCTGAGAGGGAAAGTTCTGGGGATTGTAAGGTCTGGGGGTATAATGGTGTCCTATGTGCAGAATTTTAACTCCTTTTCTTTCCCCAAATCCATCCTATTAATTTGCCCAGATTGCTCTTTAAAAACAGTTTAGCACGTTCTCTGGATGAATAGTATCAAAGAGAATAACAGCTCCTCAGACTGGGGTCTAAACTCTTCACATCAACCAGTCATCCCCTAAGCTCCTCTTCCCACCTCTGCACACGATCCAACAATATGGTATCACTTCCTGTTCTCTGCATACCATCCCTGGGCCTCTGTGATGACTTTCCCTCTGTGTGGAGTACACAGCCCTCTCCACTGACACATGCTTCATTCTGACCCATCTTCTCAAATCATGCTCAGGTTGATTCACGATGCAGTCCTGTTTCCTCCAATCAGAAGTGGCTCATCTTGTTGCTGAAAGCCCTTAGTGCCCTTTGTTTGCTTATCTAAGTTGTCTTATCTATCTTATGGCATTAAACACTTTCCACCCAGCACTCTGATGAGCTGTGCCTGCTACACCAGACTAAACTACTCAAGGGAAGAGATAATGTTCTGTTTGTTTTCTACCAAAGGGCCTACAACTATCCTTGGCATATAGTACTTGATGTGCCTTTGCTGAATTAATGAATAAATGATAGATTTTGTAAATGTTTAACTGCACCAGACTTGGGTCCAGGAAAGTTGGGGGAATTATTCTTTCTTAGGGATTATAGAGACAGGAAATGTTCATCAGTTCCAGATTACTTAGTAAGAGGTTGGCCTGGAAATACCAATATTTTTTTTCCCCTACTTCCCTCACTCCCCAGCCCCTGGAAAACAATTTTCTACTCTCTGATTCTTTGAGTTTGATTGTTTCGTTTATTCATTTGTTTTTTTAGAGTCCACAAATAAGGCATACCATGCAGTACTTGTCTTTCTCTGTCTGGCCTATTTCACTTAACATAAGGTCCTGCACATCCATTCATGTTGCAAATGGCAGAACTCCTTCTTTCTCATGGATAAATAATATTCTAGTGTGTGTATGTATGTACGTATGTATATAGACACATCTTCTTTATCCATTCATCTGTTGACATTTAGGTTGTTTCCATATCTTGCCTATTTTGAATAAAGCTACACTGAACACTGGAGTGTTTTCTGAGATCCTGTTTTCATTTATACTCAGAAATGAGACTGCTGAATCATATGGTAGTTCTATCTTTAATTGTTAGGGGAAACTCCATACTCCACAGTGGCTACATCAATTTACATTCCCACTTGTAGTTCACAAGGGTTCTCTTTTCTCCACATGCTCACCAACATTAGTTATCCCTGGTCTTTTTGATGATAGCCATTCCAACAGGTGTGAGGAGATATCTCATTGTGGTCTTGATTTGCATTTCCCTGATGATTAGTGATGCTGAGCACTTTTTCATGTACATATTGGCCATCTGTATGTCTACTTTGGAAAAACATCTACTCAGGTCCTCTGCCCAGATTTTAATTGGATTGTTTGTATTTTGACTATTGATTTGTGTGAGTTCTTAATATATGTTGGATATTAAGCCCTTATTAGATATATGATTTGCAAATATTTGCTCCTGTTATTTGGAATTTGAACTGAACAGATTCCATGTAATGGAAGAAAAAGACTAAGATTTCTGATTGGCCATATTTCTCAGTTATAGGCACTGGGTTTTAAGTTAGATGTCTGTGCCCTATGGAGGGCTTTGGTAAGTAAAAGAATCTCATATTTCTTGTTGTCTTCAATATGAAATGCTATCTTCTTTAGAAATTAGAAGATAAAAATGTTGGTGACACCAAAAGAAGAGGCAACGAAAGCAAAAATTAGCAAGTGGGACCATATATCAAATTACAGAGCTTCTGAACAGCAAAGGAAACTATCAACAAAATGAAAAGGCAACCTATGGAACAGGAGAAACGATTGAAGACCAAAATTCCATAGGCGAAATTGTAATATAATGACTTTTATCTCTGGTAGTCACATAAACAAGCAGTTCTATCTTCTTGGTAGAGGATCTCAAATAATAATCCTCTGGCATTTGCTGGCACCCTAGAAATCGGGGGCTCGGTTACAATATATTTAATATTTATATTCCCTAATCCCCTCAAAGAAGGCACAGACAAAAGGTCAAGTTGTTGGATTAAAATATAAGAAAAAAGTCCAAGTTTTTCTTTCATGACTTTCACCTTCGGCCCCTGCCTCCAATAGCTAAAATCTCGTAAAACATGGCCTCTGAGTTACATACTTAATTATCTTAAGTTTCGTTTATCAGTGATCCTCAACGAGCATCCTGACCTCTGGGTGTTGTGCTATAAGAACTATTGTAGCACTTCAGCTACTTCTACTAGGGTCTATTCCATTGCTTTATTTTCCATACTATTTAGTTTCCATACTACTTTATTTCCATACTATTAGGAAAGTGAACTGTGTCAGCAAAGAATTAAAATGCTCTCCCTTTTTCAAAAATAGCCACCAATAGTACGTGATTATACTAAAACCTCCATTAATATAAATCTCGTTTATACCTGTACTCTGCTATCCAAAATCAAGGGCTAGCTCTGTATAAGCATCATTTATATTAAAACCCCAGCTGACCATAACTAATTTAGTGCCTCCTTTCCATCTGAATAGTTGGGGGTTTTACCATAATTTAATTAAAACACACCTAAACTAAACACCCTTCACCATTAAAAAAGATCTTGAAAGACATGCTTGTAATGGGAAAAAACAAAACAAAAAACAACCAACTGTTCAGATTGCTAAATTGTTCTTTGCTACAGCAAAATAAAAGTGGGGAGTCACCTGTGAGACTGAAAATGATCATTTTTCACAGTTCAAGAGCTAGAAACATACATTCCATTTCCAGGACACTTCAAGACAAAAAGGGCAGCATGAATAGTACGTGTAGCCAGTTTAAATATTTGTTTTAATCCCAACAAGATCATTGATTTTAATATTTATAATGTAATCACAATGCTTAGTGCGTGTTGCTCATATAATCTAATTTTTTCTGGTGACATATTATTACCGGGCTTTAATTTCAGCAATGGCAAGAATTCAAAAACACATTTAGGCTATCGTTAGTAACGAAAAACAAAGCTGGTACCTGTTCAAGCACCTTGTGCACATATCTCATTTCAACTTCAAAGCATTTTTAACTACCAAGACACAATCCACTGCTACATGATTTGTACATTTTCACAGAATATTATCAACCAGCAGCCAACTACTTTAAATTAATGCCATGTAAAGCAATTAAAGTTGAAATACTCCACCCCTGTGCAATATTTGTAAATGGCCTTTCAGAAAATTTCAAGATAGTCAAAGCCAATGAAAACCAAACCATAAAACTGCTTTCAAATGGTACCGTCTTTCTTCCCAGCCACATATCACTAGTTAGCAGTTGCCTGAATTTTCCATTTTTCCTAGATGTCAAAGCATAAGCATGTTTTTAGGACTCAAAGGATAAAAAACACAAAGTGTCATGTTCCACTCATCATTAGCTGACCAACAAACAGAATGACTACAGGTGCCTTGTTCTAAATAGCACCAAGGTTTTCCAGGGCTCATTTGCACTTTGCCAGTGACAGGCTGGAGAAATGTGCAATAGAGGGCTGGAAGCTGAACGACTGATTGAATTCTGCAAGACCGTACAAACAAACAAGTGCTAGCAAAAGAAATTGTCTGCCACCAGCAGAAGGATTCGTCACCAACATTATTAACATTATTTCATGTTAATGCGAGGCAGAGAAATAATCGTCAGTGGATAGGTCCCACACTGCCCTGGAGAAAGTAAAAAGATACCTGAGACCACATTAGAAGAAGCATAATTGAGGAAGAACTGACATATTATTTCTCACAACCTAATTGCTGTGCATTACAATGACTGTGAATTGCAGTTAGGATGGGATTGTTGTCATGTTTATTTTCAACATGATGCAACATTAGAATAGCAACAACCCATGAAAAAAAATAGGTAGGCTCATTACCAAAATACCTCCCACCAAACTGCAGAAGGGATCAGATCCTCCCTCGAGTAATAAACCAGCTACAACGGAAGACCGTTCACAGTGAATACGGGCATTGGCTCTTAGTATTCACAATAGAACACTACTTAATAGAATTCAAGGTGCACACCAGGTCTCTCAGACATCTGAGTAATTTTTATCTGCATGATTATAGCTCCATGTGGGTTTCATCTGACAATACGAGGGTGGTCTGCTCCTCAGCCGTCCTAGAAAAGTTTGAAAGTCATTCTGCATTCCATTATTTTGGGATTAACTTCCTCACCATAAACATGTTCAAGTCTCTCTCTCTCTCTCTTTCTCTGAAAATGACAAATGCTTAGGTCTTCACAGCAAACTTTCTCCAGAGTGAAAGCACAATGACAAACCCAGTGGGGACACACATACCAGAACACACGTCTGCTTCGAACCCTGCAAACCGGCACGGACTTGAAAAGTTTCCTTGGGACAGTATCCAAAGAATTAAGACATAGAGTAATTTAAATATTTGGATCACAGTAAACAGTTTTTTTTTTTTTTTGGCAATATTAATCATGATCCTATAAGCAAAGATTTTCTTTACATAAAAAAAAGCAACCAAATGTGCTTATCTCCTGGAGCAGATGGTGACGATATGTACTTTCTCCCTATTCCCTAGTGCTGTTCATTATCACATTCTGCTGGCTCTTCTTTTTCTTGTTCTTGAGATTCTCATCATTTTCATTTCCAACAGTTCCCAGGAAATACCCTATGCCCTATTCACTCATTCATAAGTGGTTATGGAGCACTTTTAAAAACTAAGGAAAGATGCTAAGTGCTGCCTACAATGCCCACTAAAATGCCTCTTAAGATACTGTCACTCCCTTTTTTCTTTTCTTTCTTTCTTCTAATAAATAGCAGTAATCATTTTTGATAGCTAGTTGTCTATAATATGCATCCTGTTAATCATATCTTATTTCATACAGTGACATAAAATATCAAACATATAAGGCACACTGATCAATGTATATATTGATTTCTTTTCCTGGTGAGATAATATTACTAAGTTTTTATTTCAATGACAATAAGAAATACAAACATATTGTCATCAAAACTATGATGTAAGTTCTTTCATGGAAGCTCGGAATTCTTTCATAACTCTGTAAGTCCTTGAATGCAATCACAATAGTAGATACACTGAAGAAAAATACAATTCATTTTGCTAATTCCCATGAATAAAGGAAGCAAGATGTTTATGATTTCTGCAGAGAATATAACTCATGTATATATATTTATACATCTCCAAATGCATGATATAACTTTCAAAAAATGAGAATGATTTCTCTAAGTCATACATGGACATTTCTCTCATTTCTTCTTGGTTACATCTCTTATATGTGACTCACACACAATTTTTGGCATTTACATTGTGAAATATGAGGTCTTAAAATCTGATGTGAGGAAGAGAAAATTACAAAGGCCTCTCCAAGAAGATACAGCACTTTTTTTGAGGTGCATCAGAAATCATGCAAAGAATAAGCAAAGCCAACTTGCTCACCTTGGTAGACTTCCCGCTAACTCGGTGGTTGTCTCTCTGGAGGAGAAAAAGAAGATACGTACGATTAGCTTATTTCAGTAAATTATAAAAATTTGTTTTATAAAACCATAACACAACACACCGAGGCATTATAATATCATATGTGTGAAGAAGATACTGTATATGCACCTGTTTAGAAATTTACAATCAACTAATCACATTTCTCATTAATTCCCATAAACATTTCAATGGTTATTTTCAATGTGATTTTACACGCATGCAAAATATCTGCCTCTGCTTTCTGTTTAAAACATTAAAATTTGAAAATGTACAACACACAGAAAGAAAATAGGAAAGAAAAAAGTCCCCAACCACCTTTTAGGTATTTCGCAGTTAAACAAAGCACCTGTATTTCTTTTTCCAAGAATCCTTTAGGAACAAGTTTCTTTAAGAATGTGTCTTTGTGTTGATGATCTCTGTCACCTGAGGTTTATGAAAGAACACTGTATAGCACAAAATCCAATTCTTTTAGTAGCAAATTGCTGTTTTTTATTTCTTCATTACAGTGTCCTACCAGGTGGGATTTTTGAAGGCACATGCTATGGTAATTCAAATGGCACAAAAAACAAGTCACTAATTGAAAGCTTTATAGTGTACTAATAAGAACGACCAGAGACAGATTTCAAAACTACCTTTTTCCTAATTGCAATATCCTATCTTTCAACCAGAGATGTGTTCTTGGAAATTATAGGAAGCAAGGAGTGAGAGGTGGAGATGGAGGCTTAATGATGAGATATTTTAAAAGTGGAGGTGGGCTCAACTTTGTGTTGGGGGATTAAAGGTGCCATTCTTAGGAACAGTGGTACATAATCTTCTTCAGGTCATATAATCCCTTTAAGAATCTCAGTAAAGATACAAACCCCTTACACAAGGTAAAATAATAATACACCTGTACATAGGCAATGAAATATGGCGCACATTCGTGGAAGGTTTGTGGACCTCCTACAACTAACATGTCAACTCCGAGTTAGGAATCTCAGCCTTAAGCTCACACTGTCTTTACTCATCTTGACCATCCACATAAAGGGCTTCCTCCTCCAGGAATTCTCTCTGGCCCTCCCAGCCTCTAGAACTCTCTCCCACCTACTGTCAGTGACAGTCCTTGGGCAGCACAAGGACTCGCCGGCTGCCGTACAGCCATACCACCTTCAATCAACAAACAATTTATAAATGAGTGAATTAAGATGGGCTCCTATAGAAATATTCTTTCCTAAATAACCAGACAATATTTTTTTTCTTTTTTTTTATTCTTATGTTAATCCCCTACATTACATCATTAGTTTTAGATGTAGTGTTCCATGATTCGTTGTTTGTGCATAACACCCAGTGCTCCATGCAGAATGTGCCCTCCTCAATACCCACCACCAGGCTAACCCCTCCTCCCACCCCCCTCCCCTCTAGAACCCTCAGTTTGTTTTTCAGAGTCCATCGTCTCTCATGGTTCGTCTACCCCTCCGATTTCCCCCGCTTCATTCTTCCCCTCCTGCTACCTTCTTCTTCTTCTTCTTCTTTTTTTTCTTAACATATATTGCATTATTTGTTTCAGAGGTACAGATCTGAGATTCAACAGTCTTGCACAATTCACAGTGCTTACCAGAGCACACACCCTCCCCAGTGTCTCTCACCCAGCCGCCCCATCCTTCCCACCCCACGCCCCACTCCAGCAACCCTCAGTTTGTTTCCTGCAATTAAGAATTCCTCGTATCAGTGAGATCATATGATACATGTCTTTCTCTGTTTGACTTATTTCACTCAACATAATACCCTCCAGTTCCATCCACGCCAGACAATATTTTTTTAAAGATTTATTTATTTATTTTAGAGAGAGAGTGTGAGCACAAGTTGGGGGGGGGCAGCGGGAGAGGGAGAGAGAGAATCTCAAGCAGATGTGGGGCTCCATCCCATGACCCATGGGATCATGACATGAGCTGAAATCACGAGTCAGATGCTTAACTGACTGAGCCACCCAGGCGCCCCAATAACCAGATAATATGAAACCTCCAGCTTTTATTGCTACAGAAACTAGTTTTTGAGAGAAAGCCTCCATTCCTTTAGCAAAAACCACAGTTGAAAGTTTTGTCTGCGACACTGTTCAACGCTTTACATGTATTCCTCTCTTCTAAGAATTCCCTGCCTGCATGAGAAATTTCTCATTCCAAACAGAATCAGAACTGTGGGTACCCCAGCTAAGAGGCACCCCTCCCTTTAGTGCTCCTTTATAACACTGATGGTAACAAGCATCTTTTAAATTCTATTTTAGTATTTATTATTTTGTAACTTGAGGCCAACATATGTGAGTACTCAACAAATATTTGTTCGATTTGCAAGGAATGAATTAATGAACTTTTCTGACCTTCTTGTTGCCCTGGAGGGTTAGATCTATGTTTAGAGCTTGCTCATAACAATAGCAGCATCCCAGGGTCAAGGTACATTATCTTTCCTTCTTTCTAATCTTTTAACTCTTTAGCTTTGCTTTCCGTATTATATGTACTTTAATATTATGAGTCCCCCTGGTATCTTTTTTAAAAATGTTGGACATATATTATAATATATCCACTTAAATCACACTGTGCAGCATTTCTCAGCCTCGCACTATAATGACAGTTGGAGCCGAATCCTTTGTCATAAAGGCTGTTCTATGCATTGTAGGATGCTTAGCAGCAGCGTTGACCTCTACGTACTAGATGCCAGTAGTATGTGCCCCCCACCCCCACTTTGTGACAAATAAAATGTCTCTAGACATTGCTAAATGTCCCCTGGGGCAAAACTGCCCTCTGTGGAGAACCTTTGCAGCAGAACAATAGAACTAAAGTATCCATAATTGACTTCTGTTTCATAACCTTACTGGATTGAGCAATATTCTCCACTCCCATGGAAAAACATGGCAACCAAGCCCTGTCAAGAATGCCCGTCTCACTCTGGCTCTTGGCACCTAAGTATGCATGTTGACTGAGAGTAGGCTGTGTTTGTTTCCCAACCAATTTATGTTAGGGAGACTCATTCTTATTTTCAAATCTAATTAAACAAGATATAAAGCCAATGAAAATGGACCATAGAAGAGTTCTCATTTCTTTGAAAACTAAGTGGTATTCTTTGGAAAGAGCAAAAATGACGAGTAGCTTAAGAAAAACGGATCTTGAATTGGGACTAGGGGCAAGACAACCATAAATACTGGGGGATGAAAGACGTGATATTCACACGTGTCTTTAAGTTCTTATTCCTCGTCAAAAATAAACTAGAGGGGCGCCTGGGTGGCTCAGTTGGTTAAGCAACTGCCTTCGGCTCAGGTCATGATCCCAGAGTCCCGGGATCGAGTCCCACATCGGGCTCCCTGCTCAGCATGGAGTCTGCTTCTCCCTCTGACCCTCCTCCCTCTCATGCTCTCTGTCTCTCATTCTCTCTCTCGCAAATAAATCTTAAAAAAATTAAAAAAAATAAACTAGAAACAGGTGGTAAATTATAGGTGTGATTTATGCATGAAAGACAATGCAGGACTCCACTCAGTAGATCCACATACTCAAAGTGTTGGCCTTACTTTTAGAGCAGAAAGGTTGCGAAAGAAAGTTCTGCTCTCCACATAGGAAGTACCCATAGGGAAAATTTATGTTTTACACAAGTGTGTACTCAAAAATGTACATTAGAATTACAGACATTACTTCATAGGAAAAGTAATTTTTAGTGAACATGCAGGAATGGATGAACACAGTTTAAATTATAAGATGTTACCGAAAAACCCGATGATTCCATTGGAGCATGTAGCTCCATGATTTTAAGAAAGAACACGAAGAGGAAAAGAACCATTATATCTGACTACAGTAATGCAGCTGGACTCACTAACCAAATGCCATTTTCGAGATCAGCAAAACACTAGAGCTTTTTAAAGCGACAACTTGTTCATTTTTACCCATTTACTATTGCTAATAAATAATCTGAATTATTCATGTTTTCATGAATTTATACCTTTTGTAAAGAAATCCTTGAGGAAAATAGATTTAGCATAATATGCTACACTTCATCTGGATAATGCTCTATCAAAACCCACTTGAGAGAACAAAAGATCATTCAGAACATTTTTAGGGCAGTGAAACCCACTCTGTATATAATACCATAAAGGTGGACACATGTCCTTATACATTTGTCTAAGCTCATAGAACATACAAGGCCAAGAGTGAGCCCTAATGCGACCTATGGACTCTGGGTGATAATAATGCATCAGTGTAGGTTCATCGATGATAACAAATGCACCATCCCGGTGGGGGATGTTGATAGTGGGGGGAGGCTGTGTATTTGTGCGGTCAAGGGGAATATGGGAAATCTCTGTACCTCCCTGTCAATTTTGCTGTGAACTTAAACCTGCTCTAAAAAATAAAGACAAAGCTTTTTTCAATGAACTTGCATACGTTGCTAATGTCCATTATTAACATGACTTTTTAAGCATAATTCATCTTCAGCACTAATATTTATTTATCCAACATATTCACTTAACACTTAGCATATGTTCAGTGCACACCATGCTGGGTGCTTTTGAGGCACCAAGATGAATTAGATCCTGATCCTTCTTTCCAAGTGTTTCTACTCCAGTAAAGGATATTACATAAGGTATAAAGTGGTGGATACTTTTGAATTTTATGCTACTGAGAGCTCTTCTAAGCCAAAGACCATGCCTTACTTGTTATTTTGAATACTCAGTTCCTAGCAAAACCCAGACACCTAGTATATATGAGTGGAATAAAACCAAGAAACATTTCTATTTGCAGGTAATTCCCACCTCCTACATTGATTTCATAAAATGCCCGTTGGAATTGTAGCAATTTCACTAATTTCCTTTCTTTAGTTACCATTACTAAAATAATCTGATTTCATGAAGAGAGCAGAATGCTAAAAACTAAGTGAAAACAATGATGAAAAAAACAACAAAGCATACTTCTGTGTTCCAAGACATAGAGCTGTCCTGGGGGCTAAGAAGGAGACTGAAATGATGGAGGGCGTGCGACAGGTTGCATATCCTTGGGCAATTTCTTCTGCCTCCTGGCTCTCTAAATCCCAGAATGTAATAACAATGCTGCCCTTTGATCTAGAGTTGTTGGATCAATCACCAATGTGAACAAACAAGAAAGCTCTCTGCAAATCTGAAGTTGTGCTATAAATTCAATGTTATCAAAGAAAAGAAAAAAAATAGAAGAGAAAAGCACCTTTCAAAAGAGATGAGTGTCCCGTGGGTATTACACAGCTTTTCTTTTTTTGTAGATTATTTAGCATCCCTTAAAAAAAAAAAAACAACTTTAATTTTAAATGTGGAGAACATTCGCCAGTGCACAGTGGTGCCAGGTTTTATCATCTGTCTGAAATAGCGTTCTTCCTCATCATGTCCTATCCCTTTCCATTCCTGAACTATGCAAACAGTTCTTTTTTTAGGAAGTGTTGAAGCAAGAGCACACCATCTATTTCTGTGCAGCTTGCCAGTTTCCAAAATTAGCTGACAACTATAAAAGAGAGGACAAGAGCCCCCATGCTGATGGTGTGGCGGCACGATAAATATTTTTAAGACCTGGAATGCTTCTCTCCAATAGCAGGTACCTTGGATTCCTCCAGAAGTTCCAAGACTTTTAAAATGTCAAAATGCATTTTATTCTTATTGTGTGTCCTGCAAATGATTGAATGTTTCAGTCACAGAAGAGGTGAGGTTTTCTTTAATTAAGAGTGAAAGTATGACAATGAAGCAGATTTTTTTTTCTTTCTTTCCTATTTATTTATTTATTTATGTCACCTAGTGTGGGGCAAAGTGTGGGCATTTAAAGTTGATCTATTTCCCAATATGACACCCACAAGAAGATTCACTTAGAAGCATCATTGCAAATGCATACATTAATTTAAGACCATTAACTTTTGTCTTACATGGTGAACCTTAGCACCAGGAAATCTAAAACACCTTAGAGATTTCCTGTCTGATGAAGAAAGCCCAAAGACACTGCTCATTCCTCTTAGCCCAACATCGTTCTCTCCCCATCAGTCGTTTATCTGTCTTTATGTTCTCTTTGCCTCTTCTTTATTTCTTCCCTCCTGCTCTACCACTCCTAAACTCATGCTCACGTGATTAAAAGATCAGTGTGCGTGCTGCCGTGCCTGAGTGTCTGTGCATAGACAGAAGCAGTTATTCCCACGCCGTAAAAACTATACACACCCACACAAGCTCACACTTTTCGGATTCTCATTTAATACCAGCCACTATTATAGGCCATTTATGTGAGTTTACTCACTTAACCCTTATAAAAGCTTCATGTAGTCATCACCATGATAAGAACACAATGGAGATGAGAAAAACGAGGCAGAAAAATGTAAGTAGCTTCTTAGAGGCATGTGGCTAGTGACGGGGCCAGGATTTGAATCCAGGAATTCTGGTCTCAGAGTCCATGGTTTTGACCAGGATGCTATATTGCTATGCAATATTTACAAGCTACAAAATATATGTGTGTTTGTATGTGTGTGTGTGTGTGTGTGTGTATACATGCATTTTTTTTCTTTCTTCTTCTTTTTTTTTGCAGGATGGGACCCCAGCAGAAAAGCAGGGGGTGGGGGCAAACCTACAGAATCAGTTGGAAGGGCAGTGGCAGGGCTGGAGGGAAGAGGGGTGGGAAAGAAAGCCAGCCAAGGTGGCCTGGAGACAGAGGTCACATTGAACCCTCCATGACAGCAGAATGAGGGGGAGGAGAGTGGGGTCTCAGCAGCTGGAAGGGGCCAGGTTTGTGGCAGGGCGAGGGTGGGGTCCGGCCTCATCTGAGACCTGCAGGCTGCCCAGGCCTGTCCTGTGGCACAATGCAGGCTGAGGGCTCAAGCAAAGCCCCTTGTGGGCAGCACAGGAAGGAGGGGCCCAGAAGCGCAGGGAAGGAAATGGGGTGGACCCTGGGCAGTGGTTCTCAGGGTAACGGGGCTGCTGCCCGGCAAGCTCACTAGAGGTAATAAAATGGGGGCACATACAAACACACACATATTTTATATATACATTTATATTTATGTACATATTATATATATATAATACATTTACTTATTTGGTTTGGGTTGTGTGCTATAGCAGGTAACGAAGAAATGGCCCCACTATCAGGAACTTTACGATGTAGAAGGGGGAGATAGACCCAAAACTAATGAGCACATGGATATTTATTATTACCTTCCAGAGTATAGGTGACGAAGATGAAAGGAGCAGGGTAGGCACAGAGTGCTACCGGGGGAATTATTTTCTACCGGGTGGCCAGGAAGGGCTCTCTGTAAGGAGACCCAGGGAATGTGTTAATGCGCGGAACACACCCACTCCCTCTCCTACCTTAACGTGTCTGCCCGTTTCTCGCCTTGGCACTCACTATAGCATTTCACACTTCTTTTCAGCAACTATTCACCTAGGACCCACTGCATGAAGCAGACAATTCTAGGTGTTGCTTTGGTGGAAAAAAACATGATAGGCGGTCTGGATCTCTATACTCAACATGCTGGCGAAGGAAGAGGGGAGACCAGCCCCTCGGATACACTCATGCCCTCACTTAGAGAACATTGGGTTTTGGCAAGAGCTACTTCAGGCTGCTTCAGAGGCCGGCCGGCCCCCAGACCCACTCCAGCCAGCAACACTCACAGAAGGGGTCCTGCCTGCTGACCACCTCCACGAGAGCACCAGGCTCCTTGGCCCAGCCCACGTGTGCAGAGGTGACCTCTCCCACACTCTCGGGCAACGGCCTCAGGTCTACAAGGTGGCGTTTCTCTTTAAATCACTTTTGGTGTTTGGCTCCAGCTGAGGGTTATCACCATGGGGAGATGGAGCTTCCTTCCATCAAGTCCCGCAGGAAACAGGGACAAACTACAGGGGTGTTTAGATGTAGGGATTTGCATCCGGCAGCACGCACTCATGCAATTTGAGTTGTCAGAAGACTGGCTACATGAAGATTAATTCAATCTTGGGGCACCTGGGTGAGTCAGGCGGTTAAGCGTCTGCCTTCGGCTCAAGTCATGATCCCAGGGTTCTGGGATCAAGCCCCGTTTCAGGCTTCCTGCTCATTGGGGAGTCTACTTCTCCCTGTCCTCCCCGCTCATGCTCTCTGTCACTATCTCTGTTACTATCTCTGTCTCTCTCTCTCAAATACACAAATAAAATCTTAAAAAAAAAGATTAATTTAATCTCATCACTCCATCCAGCCTCCTAATAGGGCATGTCCTATTCAGAGTGCTTGCTAAGATTTCTTTTGCCTCAAAATTTCTTCGGATTATTTTAGCATTCCTTATGTAAAACAGCCACAACTGTGTGCCTTTCTTTGTGTTCTTGTGCTCCAGTGCCTGGAAAACAAAATCGCCAAAGATTTCTCTCCATCAGCTCTGCAACATGGCCCATCTGGCCCCACCGGTCACCTGTGAGGGGCCCCTGAGAATAGCCCTGCTGCCCCTTCTGTCATTTTGAGACAGTGTTAAGGGCTTTTGTTTTCCTTTCTTTCCAAAATGTCATCTGGACACTTAACTCAGGAACTTAGCACCTGAGAAGGGGAGGCTTGTCCTCGACGCTGCTGGTGGCATTGGGAAGAGAAACCATCTCCACACACACACTTGGGTTTACCCATTAATCATCCTCCTCTATGCTCCCGAGTCTACCACAGTTAAATCACGTATCCAGGAAGGACCTGAATTGGCCACGAGTAACAATTCCCGCTCCTTAAAACTCACTTATTTAGACTTTAGAAATAGCAAATGTAACCAGCCCTGGAGGATGGTCGCAGAGCCTACAAATGGCACATGATGTTTCATTTACCAACTTGTACTCTCAGAGGCAAGAAAGCAAAAGCAAAAACAAAACAAAAACCAGACAATGTACATGCAAGGCTGTATGTGTACGTTTTAAAAGCTTTGTTCACAAAATGACATCTCTCCGAAAAAACCAACAACAACAACAACAACAAAAGAGAAGAAAAGGTATATTTTCTTCAAATTCTATGCTTCCGCCAGGGGGGCGGGGATCAGGTTTACTAAAAGGTCTCTGCATTTAATAGTGCTGGATTATTGTGTTCTAAGCTTTACTGCAATTCCTAAGTGGGTTTAAGGGAAACTCTACCAAAAAAATTATTAATCAAAAATAATTTTTTTCTTTGATACATCAGTCTGAAAGGAGGCCCATTTTTCAATAACGCCTAATTTTTCTCTATTAGCTCCTAGGGATGTAATGTCAGCAATCAGTCCTCTTAATGAGAGAAAATCATCCCCACTCCTGATAATTTCTGGATCAAAGAGGGATTTGCAAATACCAGCTTGCATTGTAATGTTTGACTAATGGCCTAATCCATCAACCGACAAGGACTGGTACCAAGTTCATTACCACATATTATTAGCATGTATTTATTAATTTGCTCAACAAATACATTTCTACAGCTCCTACTACGTGCCAGTATCTATGTGCTAGGGATTGAGCAGGGAATAAACATAGACCCCTCCCTCACAAGTTTGACCATGTAGTGTGGAAACCATCCCAGCAAATGCTTACACAAAGGAATGCCTGCTTATAAGTTGCAGGATGAGATTTTATCTGCCTCCATCCCCTGACGATCTCCATCAAGGTTTCTGGGAATAACAGATCCAGAGAGACTTCATCAGCATAACACCAAAGTCTTGACTGATGAACCAGATATTTTGTCTTACCGATGCTGCCCTTTCCAAGAACCTAAATTCAAAAACCACTGCCCAGCTGAGATGGATGTGAGAACTTGCAGGACACTGCACCATCTGGAGAAGGGCTCTGGCCTGGGGGAAGGTGGTGGAGGACCGAAGACTCGTGGGGGACACAGGGGAGTAGAGAAGAGGGAGAAGGTGGTGGCTTCTGACAGCCATGGTCATACTCTAAGCAGGATGAAGTGACGGAATGAAAAAAAATGTAGAGATGGTTCCACCACCTCCTGACTCGTGGTCTGTTCAGGATCGGAGAAGAGTCCGATTACTTCCTGCCCCTTTGCAGCAGAGACCCGGAGGTCTGCTGGAGAACGCTGGCTGCCGGAGGGCTCTGAGGAACACAAGCTGGAAACCAGGACTTGGGGCCTTGTTGGTTTCTGCCCGATATCCAGGAGTAAGAGACAGATATGCTCCTATTTGGCATGGAATGTAACCATGACCTCTGCCAAATGAACATCCCTTCAAAGAGCTTCTCAATGTCCGTCCATGGACTCTGCAGTTGGAAATGGGGCTCAGGCCAATGCATTGAGGCCCTCCTTCCAACTTTTTTAATGAAAAAAAAAAAAGATAAAAAACAGAAATTCTGTCAAAGCTGACTCTGGCTATAGGGTTAAAAGCTCGTAACAGCCATTCATAGAAATTGAAAAGTAATATTGTGCTGATGTGATTTGGGGGAATCTTATTTTTTTGTTTGTTTTTTCACTTTCCAGTATAGTTGCCATAAACACATAATAAAATGCTGAAGCTAAAGAACTCACTTCTTCTCTCCAACAGTATATTTACTTATTTTTAATCTACCCATTTATATAGTTCTCAGTGAGGAACAGGACCATGCTATTACCCCTCATCTCCCAGACCAGTCAAGTGGAGCTCCAAGAGGTTCCAGAATTCATGATAAAACAGTCAAGTCAGGGAGCCCAGCCCTTCTGACTATAAAGCCTGGCATAGATATCAGAGGTCTGGGCAGAAACACAGAACTCAATCTGAGTTCTGGGCACAGAGAGAGAGGCGAGATGAAATTTCTCATCCAGGGGACCCTTTCACCTTCTTAAATTTACCCATTCAAAATAACAGGACTCCAGTGCTATCCATAGAGGGGTAGTCAATGCTCTTTTAGATCCTTCTTATTTTCCCGGTCGCTTCTTGGACTCTGCTGGGTAAATTAAATGCAGTATTCAGCACCACCTCGGAAAATTCAAATCTGTGTATTCAACCACGATGGGTCATGTCCAAATCTCTCATTTAACAATCGCCAATGTGCCTTTTCAGTGGCAATAGGAATTTTGAACCAATCCCAGGCAAAATCTCCAACCTTCAACACATTCACAGATGACAATTATATCTCCACAATCACTAAAAAAAAAAAAATAAAATAAAACCAACAGAAATGGAATCAACAGTAAAAGAGCTAAATTATAGATAACAGAATATTCATAAAACTATACCTCATATCATGAATGTGGGTGTACTTTCTGTATGCCAGGATTTCTTTAGCCACTGGTGATATTCAGCATATTGCAATTGAGTGCAATTACAGTTAGCTATAATTAAGAACAATTACAGCTTTTATTTCTACTTGTTCTTTAAAAGCACATTTGTAATAAAACTTTTTTTAAAAGGTGAAGAATATAATTATACATCCTTATAACGTCTCAAATAATTAGTTTGACTAAAGTTTCTTCTGGAACAATTTTCATTTTAACTGTCAGATCTGCCATTTATAGTCAATGGAACATATTTTTAAAAAAATTCCATCATTAACCTTTTTCACCCCATATAGCTGTATATGAATTATTGGTACAAATTGGAGGTTTCAGTATTTAAATCTCTAGGGCCTGCTGTAAGCCATAAAAAGAATTTTCCCTTTTAGTTGTCTATGTGTGTGGATGTTCATGCATGTACACATGTGCACGCGTGTGTGTCCTTTAAGAAAAAAAAAAGAAATGCTACATTTTTAGAGTATGTTTTCTGGCTCAAGATTTTTGGAAAAAAATTTGCTTGTGTTAGAGGCATTCTCTAGTTCTGTATTACAGAACACTGTCTCTTTGTTTATTTACTGCATATTTATGCAGGACCCAAACTATGCAGTGCCAAAATGAAGTCCCTGGATTGTGACAAACCTGTGTCTTGGTTTAGTAACTCATGGATTGTCCGTATCAGCGGAATGGGACCAGGGCCTCATCAGGATCAGCGAAATGTTACCTCCTCATAAATCTGGACTCCAACTCAACTCGACCCAATCACTGTTTATCCTCCTAGAATGTAAGCCCATGAGAGCGAGGATGATCTCTTTTGTCTATCTCTGTCACCAGCACCCAGATCAGAGAGTGGCCATAGAACATGCTCACTAAGTTGAATATGTTGGAAAAATGAAGAGTGGTGTTTTGTTTTGTTTTGTTTTGTGTTTTAGGTCTTTCCCATTTATGTTGGGAATAATTGAAAATTAATCACCCAGCTGACTTTGAAGATAGAAGAAAATTAGTTAATACAACTCTGGAAATTAAGGATATTTTCACTGCTTATCTGATGGAATTAGCTGTCCTGGGAAAGCCACTGTTAGACAAAGTCTGCACACCTGGATGGGGGTGGGGGTTGGAATGGATCATCTTTTAAGGTCCTTTTCCTTGGATTATCTAATACCCAACATAGATGGAATCTTAAAAGCAATTAACATAAGCCTAACACAGGCTTGTGTAGTAGTGTGTGGGGCAGATAAGTACAATCTCATCCAGAAGACAGACCATCAGTATCAAAGATGCTAATACACTGAGAAATTGCTCCTGTTAAAAATACTCTCAATATTCAAAATACTGAAATAGATTTGGATGCAATTTATATCATAAAGCTTATTTATTCTGTAACAACCATCCATTACTACGTACTTACTATGTTTCAATCGCTTTGCTTAGCACTTCACATAAACTTTCCCTCATTCTCCACAACTGTTTATTAATATGCCCATTTTTCAGATAAGGAAACTGAGTCTCAGAGAAGTCAAGTAAATTTGAACCCAGGCCTGTCCAACTCTAAAATAAACAGTGAAAACAAGGTAACAAAACAACTCATGGCAAATCACAGTCAAAAGACACCAAAAGTAGGATGATAACCTGGGAGGAGCATCCCTATAACAACCTAATGGCCCAAGTGAGGGAAAAAGGGATCTAAGAAAAAGTTTCACTCCCAAATTTACTTATAGATCTATAAGCTTTTATCTTACTGGTTCTCAGACATACTTTTGATGAAAAAGATCCATATGTACTAGAGGTATTGAAAGGGAGTGTCAAATGGGTCAGGTTTAGGGTTACAGGCTAGCTTAAACTACTTCTGGGTATCTATCCTTGCCCAAATGCACAAGAAGGCATCGATATGGCCATTCATCGTCATTCTGTCTGCAACTGAAACCATCTAAATGCCCACAAATAAGGTACTGGCTACACTGTCCAACATCCACAGTGTGGAATACCTATGGAGCAGTTGGAAAGAGTGAGGTAGCTTCCTGTGTTCTAAAATGGATAGAATTCCAAGGCATGCTGAATTATAAAAAGAATAAGTTGCAGAACATACGTTGGGTTTTATGCTGTTGATGTTAAAAACAAACTGAACAGGAAGTTCCGCGAGTACGTTTGAGTATGGAAATGCAGAGAAACAGGCCCGGAGGATATAAGCAGGCAGATAAGCGGTGGCCTCTGCAGAAAGGACAGCAGTAGGCATAGTTCAGTCTTACACACAGAATTTGTTTTTTTAAAGGGCTGCCCAGCTGACCTGAGGGCCCAGTGAGTGAGACCGCATTTCCAGGACAACAGCAGGGCTTTCAGCCTTCTGGAGAAAGGAGGTGTCAGGGCCCTCCACGGTGCACAAGCTGATTGCAGCATCTGCTGAAAGGTGACAGGAGCCGGGCACCAGCCCTCTGTCCCTGCTCCATGGGGAAGGCTACTGCCTGGGGTCTGAGATGGGGCAGCGGGCACGCATCATGCTCTGCGCATGCTACCTGCCTCCCACTCCAGAGACACCTGCCTGCCGTGGAAGGGACACTTCCTGTACCCAAGGCTGGGCCAGGTCCAGCCACATTCCCAGCAGGTTGCTCACGGTGTCTGGGTGTGCATGGATCTGGGATCTGCCACGTGGGGAAGTGTGACGATGAGCCTGACCACTTCCCCAACGGCTGCGCAGGGGGCCTCCCATCTTCCAGGGGCGCTAGAGATCCAGAGGGCCCTTGGCAAGAAGGCTCAGCAGCACACGAGGCACCGCTCTCTGCCACCTTCCACGTTCCACCAAAGGCTTCTAGGACTGGGTGAGGGGGATATAGGGTGGACATCCAGGTCCAGAGAGCCCCACCCAAAGAAAGGGCAGCTTATTAAAAAACTCAGTCACTTGGTCAGCCTGGTTTAAGAGTATGAAGATAGGTTCCTGAAATATGTGCAAAAGACAATTTTTAATGTATTGAATCAAGTTTAGATGCCCTCAAGAAACTTTGCTATTTCCAGGGACCCTCTGGGGACCCTATTTTGGTAAGGAATGTGATCAATCTTTCACTTGTTTTAGAATTAGTATTTTCATAAATCATTTTGCTTATTGGAAAATTTTATAACTTATAGAATTCTCTGTGGTAAGGGTTAAGGAGAAAGTAAGGAGGTATTTCTAATAAAATAAAAAAAAAGAGTCTTAAACCACAACTGTGCCCTGCATTCTATATGTAGTCATTCACTTTTTCATCTAACATCCTGGGAGTAGAAAGGTTGGATTTTTCTGAGTGGAGCCCTGAAGTTCCAAAAATATCACAGAGAAGCTGTGAAAAGTACATGTGAATAGAACCACCTGAGCAAACATTCCTGTGGAAAATGTCACTTAGCTTTACATGCATAGTTCCAGGCCAGTCTTACTCAGATTAGGAAATGATATTGGGCAGCCTTAAGGAAACTTTCACTTTCCTTTCACTAACCTAACCTTCCAGACCACTTCCCTAAAAGTTGAAATTTCCTTCCTTCTCTTCCTTTCCTTCCCTCCCTTCCTTTCTCCCTTCTTTTCCTCCCTCCTCCCCTCCTTCCCCTCCTTCCTTCCTTCCTTCCTTCCTTCCTTCCTTCCCTTTCTGCTCCTCTTCCTTCTTTAGGAAGAGTTCCTCTTAGCTTTCTTAAGGTGTAACTGATATACAATAAACCGAATATACTTACAATGTAGGATTTGGTAAAATTCGACATATACATACACTCATGAAATTATTGCCACAATCAAGTTAGTGAACATACTCATCAACCCCAAAAGCTCCCTTCTGCCCATTGTAATCCCTTCTTCCCATCCCCCCTATTCCCAAATCACCACTGATCTGCTTTCTCTCACTCTACATGCATTTGCATTTCCCAGAATTTTATATAAATAGAATCATACAGCATTAATTTTTTGGGGGGGGGTCTGGCTTCTTTTACACAGCATAATCCTTTTGAGATTCATACATGTTGTAGCCTGTATGGATAGTTCCTTCCTTTGATTGCTAAGTACCATTCCATTGTAGGAATATGTCATGGTTTGTTTATCCAGTCTCTTCTTGGTGGACATGTGGGTTGTTTCCATCTTTTGACTATTACAAATAAAGCTGCTATAAACATTCATGTACACATCTTTGTATAGACATTGTGTGCTTTCCTTTCTCTTAGGTAAATATCTAGGAGTAGAATGTCTACATTATATGGTAGTTGTATATTTAACTTTTAAGGAAATCACCAAACTGTTTTTCTACAGTGACTGGAACATTTTACATTCCCACCATTAGTGTACAAGAGCATATGACAGGTCCAGTACTTCTCCTCTCACCATGATTTGGTATGATCAGTCTTTTTAAATATATTTACTCTAGAGGCGCCTGGGGGGCTCAGTCGTTAGTTAAGCGTCTGCCTTGGGCTCAGGTCATGATCTCAGGGTCCTGGGATCGAGCCCCACATTGGGCTTCTTGTTCAGTGGGGAATCTGCTTCTCCCTCTGCCTCTGTTCCTACTCCCTGCTCATGCTCTCTCTCTCTCTCCAATAAATAAATAAAATCTTTAAAAAAATATGCTTTTTCTAATAGGTGTTTATAGTGGTAGTTCACTGTGGGTTTAATTTAGACTTTCCTAATAACTAATGATGTTGACAACCTTTTCATGTGCTATATATCTTCTTTGGAGATGTGCCCATTCAAATCTTTTACCCAATATTTAAAATATTGGGGTTTTTTTCTTATTGAGTTTTTAGGGGTCTTTATCTATAATTTACAAATTTTTCTCCTGTTTGTGACTTGTCTTTTTATTCTCTTAATGGTTTCTCTCAAAAAGAAGATTCTTTTTTTTAATGAAGTCCAATTTACCAACTTTTTGGATTATTCTTTTTAGAGTTGTATCTAGGAATCTTTGCCTACCCAAAATCACAAAGAGTTTCTCCGATGTTTCCTCCTAGAAGTTTTATAGTTTTAAGTTTTGGATTTAGCCCTGTGGCATTTGGGGTTAATTCTTTTTATCTGGCATGAAGATCAAAGTCTGTTTATTGTGTGTGGAATGTCTAATTGGTACAGCACCATATGTTGAAAAACTTATCATTTCCCCTTTGTATCCTTGTTATAAATCAGGTTCCCATATATGTGTAGGTCCCCTTCTGGCTTCTCTATTCTGTTCCCTTTACCTGTTTGTCTAATTTTGTATCAATATCACACTGTTTTGATTACTATAGTTTGATAATAAGTCTTGAAATCATGTAGCGTTAGCCTTCCAACTTTGTTCTTCCTTTCCACAGTTATCTTGGCTATTTTAGGTCCTTTGCATTTCCCCGTGAATTTTAGTCAATTTCTACAAGAAAAGCCTGCTGGGATATTGACTGATATTGCATTAAATCTATAGATCCATTCAGAGAGGATTGATATCATAACAGTTGTGAGTCTTCTGAATCATAAGTCAATGTGCCTCTCCATTTATTTTAGGTCTTCTCTAAGTTCCTGCAGTTTTGTGGTTTTTAGTGCTCAGATTTTCATCTTTTGTCAGATTTCTTCCCAAGCACTTAATATTTTCGATGGTATCATAAGTAGTAGTAAATAGAATTACAGTTTTCTATTATATATAGATCTTATATCCTGTCAATTTGATAAGCTTATTAGTAGCACTAATAGCTTTTTTTTTTTGTAAATTCTGTAGAATTTTCTAAATAGGCGATCATGTTGGTTTTGACTAGACATTGCACTTCTTTTTCAGTACTGGTGTCTTTCATTTTGCACCTTTATACTGCAGTCTTGCTGCTTACACTTGCTCGAACCAGTGTAATGTTGAATGAAAGTAGAGAGGCAGACACTGTTTTGTCCCTGATCTCAGACGCAAACCATTAAGTCTTTCCCTATTAAGTATGACAATAGCAGAGAATTTTTCATAACAGATTGAGGAAGTTCCTGTCTGTTCCCATTTTGCTGAGACTTTTTTTCATGAATGGATGTTGAATTCTGTCAAATCCTTTTCTGCAGCTATTAGATGATCATAGGGTTGTTCTCTTTCAGTTTGTTAATACAGTGAATTACAGTAAGTGATTCCCAAATGTTGCATTTCTGCCATAAAACCTACATGGCCATCATGAATTTTCCTTTTTACTTGTTGTGGATTCAATATGCTAAAATTTGGTTTAGGATTTTTGCATCTATGTTCACATGGATATTGATCTGTAATTTTCTGGTAGCATCTTCATCTGGTTTTGGTGACAGGGTGACACTGGTCTCATAGATTGAGTTGGGAAGTATTCCTTCTTTTTTGCTTTTCTGGTAGAGTTTGTGTAGAACTGTATTATTTTTTCCTGAAATATTTGGTAGAATTTGCCAAAAAACCTCTCTGGGCCTGGAGTTTTCTTTGTGAGAAAGTGTTTAGCTAAAAATTCAATTTCTTGGGGCGCCTGGGTGGCTCAGTTGGTTAAGCGACTGCCTTCGGCTCAGGTCATGATCCTGGAGTCCCAGGATCGAGTCCCGCATTGGGCTCCCTGCTCAGCGGGGAGTCTGCTTCTCCCTCTGACCCTCCTCCCTCTCATGCTCTCTGTCTCTCATTCTCTCTCTCTCAAATAAATAAATAAAATCTTTAAAAAAAAATTCAATTTCTTATTAGATATAGGGCTACTCAGGTATTTTACCTCTTCCTGAGTAATATGTCTTTCAAGGAATATGCCCACTTTATCTAAGTCAGCAGTTGGTCCATAGCCTATAACCTAAGAGTGTTTTTTAAAAAAATTTTTTTTAATTGAAAAAAAATATGTGACATAGACCATGTGTGGTCTTCAAAGCCTAAAATTTTTACTATCTGGCCCTTTACAGAAAAAGCTTATTGACCTGTAATCTAAATTTTGAATTTACTGGCATACAGTTGTTCATATTATCCCTTATTATCCTTGTAAATAGCTGGAGAATCTCTAATGTCACATGGTTCTTTTTTAAATATTAGTAAGTTGTGTTTTTCCCCCTAATCAGTCTAGCTAGAGGTTTAGCCATTTTATCAATCTTCTCAAAGAACCAGCATTTGGTTTCATTAATTTTCTCTGTTGTTTTTCTGTTTTCTATTCCACTCTCATCTTTATTGTTTCCTTTCTTCTATATCTTTTGTGCTTAATTAGCCTTTCTTTTTGTAGTTTCTTAATGTGGAAATTGAAGTCACTGATTTGAGACTTTTCTTTATTTCTAATATAGGGGTTTAAAACTCCCCCATAAAACTGCTTTAGTGACATCGTACAAATACTGATACGCTGTGTTGCTGTGTTTATTCCGTTCAAAATATTTACTAATTTTCCACGTGATTTACTTGATACTTGGATTCTTTAGAAGTCTGTTGTTTTAGCTTCAAATATTTGGAGATTTTCTGTTATCGATTTCTAATTCAATTCTGTTTTGTCCAAGTGTGTACTCTGTGCCATTTGAATACTTTTAAACTCACTGAGACTTGTTTCATGGGCCAGAATGTGGTCTATTTTGTTAAATGTTCCATATGCACTTGAAAAGAACATGAATTCTGTTGTTGTGTGTAATGTTCTATAAATGTCGATTAGGTCAATGCAGTTCAAGTGTTGTTCAAATCTTTTATGCTCTTACTGATTGCCTGTCTGCGTGTTCCATCAATGATTGAGACAGGAGTGTTAAAATCTCTGACTACTGGGGGACTGTCTGCTCCTCTATCAGTGTGTGCTTCATGTATCTTGAATCTCTGTTGTTAGATGCATAGAAGTTTAGGACTTCTATCTCCTCTCGATACACTGATGAATTGACCCCTTTATCATTACCAAATGACCCTCTTTGTCTCTGGTAATATTCTTTGCTCTGAAATCTACTTTGTCACTATTCATAAAGCCATTCCAACTTTCTTTTGATTAGTGTTACCATGATGTATTCTTTTCTTAGGAGAGCTGTAACAAAATACCAGGAAACGAGTAGCTTAAAATAACAGAAAGTTGCTTTCTTGCGCTTCTGGAGGCTAAACCTCCAAAATCAAGATGTCAGCAGGGCCATGTTCCCTCTGAAGACTCCAGGAAAGGACCCTTCCTTATGTCTTCCAGCTTCTCTTAGCTGCCAACAATCCTTGGCGCCCCTCTGCCTCGACTGTCACATGTCCATCTTCCCTGCGTGTGTCTATGTCTCTTTGTCTCCTCTCTTCTTTTCATAGGACAGCAGCCATACTGGATTTAGGGCTCGCATTAATCCAGAATGTTCTCCTCTTACCTAGTTACATCTGCGGAGACCCTATTTCCACACAAGGTCACATTCTGAGATTCTGAGTAGACATGATTTTGGAGGAATACTACTCAACCCAGTGTCTGCTATCTAGACCCCTAAAATTCACATTCATACAACATGCAAAATATATTCACTTCATTTCAACATCCCCCAAAGTCTTTACCCATCCCAGCATTAACTTTATTTTTATTTAATGTTTCAAGTTTTTATTTAAATTCTAGTTAGTTAATATATAGTGTAGTATTAGTTTCAGGAATAGAATTCAGTGATTCATCACTTACATACAACACCCAGTGCTCATCACAAGTGCCCTCCTTAATCCCCATCACCCATTTAGCCCATCCCCCCACCCACAGCATTAACTTCAAATTCAAAATCTCATCTAAATATCACTTCAAAAAAAGTTAAATATCATTACATAAAGCGTCTAAATTAGGTATGGGTGAGATTGTGGGTATGGTACATCCTGGGAAAGTTCCTGTCCATGTGTGGGCATGTGATACTTGAAAATAAGTTATCTGCTTCCGAAGTGCAAGTGGGCAGACATAAGATAGACACTTCTATTCCGGGGGGGGGGGGGGGGGGAAGAGGAGCAGAGAGGGAGGGGAGGAGGGAGAGAAGGAGAGAGAGAGAGTGAGAGAGGAGCAGAAGAGGCAGGGGGAAGAAGGGAGAGAGAGGGAGGGAAAGAGAGAGAGAGAAAGAGAGAAATTGAAGGAATAAAGGAGCCATTGGTCTAAACAGCTTTGCAACCCAGCAGGGCAAGTTCCATTAGGTTTCAGAGCCTGAGGCTAATTCTTTGAGGCTTGATCCATCTTCTGCATCCACCACGGCTGAGCCAGCTCCTGGCTTTCCGGGCTAGCAGAGATCCTGTCAACCCCTGCCTCTGAGCCCATGGAGGCCCCAAGAGCCCCTCCCTTGGGTCTGCCTCTCTGACCTCTCCATCTGCAGCTCTGTCCTCAGAGCCTTTCTTCCATTTTATTGAAATTTAGAGCACGTTTGTAGCTGAGTGGTTCCATCAGCTCTTTCCTGCTCCTAGAATCCCAGAAATCAGACAGCCTTCTGCCTTTTCACCCTGTCTTTGTCCGCTTCTGTCCAAATTGTAAGTGTTTTTACTGATAGAAGGTTCTCAAAAACCTTGTTGGTCTTCTGTGTATGTCTTGGGGATCCACAGCACTACACAGGAGGATTTGCTACAGATTCTTCCTGGATAACCCATTTCCATTCCTGGCTTCTGCTGAGATGATTGATTGAATCCCTGAGTCACACAGCTGATCTCTTCAGCAAAGGTCTGGCCGGCCACCCCTTGGCATTGTTTCCAGAACACACGCTGGATAGCCTGATAATTTTCCGAGGCATCAAGTTCTGCTTCTTTTTGCTTAACAGTTCCTCCCCCAATTTATTTTTTTCCTATCTCATTTTACTATAAGCAACAGGGAGAAACCAGGCCACACTTTCTATACTTTGCTTGAAGTCCCCTCAGCTGAATATCCAGGTTCATTGTGTCTAAGTTCCACTTTCTACCAAGCATCATAATGCAATGCAACCAAGCTTTCTGCTGCTTCACGACAAGGACTGCTTTTCCTCTGGCATCCAATAAGACGTCTATTCTGAGGCCTCCTGAGGGGCACCTGAATGCTCGTGCCTACCCACATCCTGTTCACAATGATACATGCATTGTCTATGACAGAAGCTTTCTCCACCGTGGTCTTTACGTCCTTGTAAGCCTTCACCAGAATCACCTTTAATGTCCAAATATCTACCAATAATCTCTTTGAGGCAATCTAAACTTTTTTTTTTTTTAATCATGCACCTCCAAATTCTTCCAGCCTCTACTCATTATCTAATTCCAAAGCTACTTTCACATTATTAGTTATAATAGCACTCCCCATACCAAAATATCTATTGTTTTCTTAGGGCTGCTGTAACTAGTTATGAGAAACTGAGTGGATCAAAACAATAGAAATGTGTTCCCTCATAGTTCTGGAGGCCAGAAGTCCGAGGTCAAGGTGTTGGCAGGGCTGTGCTCCCTCCTCTGAAGGCTCTAGGGGGGAAGCTCTTGCCTCTTCCTAGCTTCTGGTTGTTGTCACCAAGCTTTGGCATTCCTTGGCTTACAGCTACACTATTCCCGTCTCTGTCAGTCATCCCATGTCTTCTTCCCTGTGAGCGTCTCCGTTTCTGTGTCTCCTCTCCTCTTCTTATTGGGACACCAGTCAGATTGGATTTAGGAGCCACCCTCCCCCAGGATGCTCTCATCTTCACTAATTACATTTGCAAAGACCCTATCTTCACATAAGATACATCAGATTTTGGGTGGATGTGAATTTCCTTTTATTTTTAACCTATTTATATTTTTACATTGGCAGTGCATTTCTTAGAGGCAGCAGATAGTTGGGTCTTGCTTGATTTAGGACTTATTATTCCCTATTAAGACAAGACCCTTCCATGTGCTAGACACACTGCCCTGTGAATCTTGAGGTCTTCCTGTGTGGCTATGGAAACAGGCACTATTCTCAGCCCTTAGTGAGTGCCAGGCACTATTACTTCTAATCCTTTCAGATGGCTCTTCCCCCAGCCTCTAGTAGCTTCTTCACATTCATTAATTGACTCAGCTGACTACTCCAGAAGGACCTTCCGGAGACGTCTGGAGTTTTTTCTCTATGTAGCTCTCTGTTCTCCAAGACTCATTTTGAACCCCAGCCATGTCAGTGTTCTGAAACTCTCAGCTTTGTGTCCTCAATTCAAGGACCCCACTTGGCTCCACCCCAACACACCCGCCATGCTCTGGCCATGGCCTGGAAATTCTCTCAAGACAGTAAGCCAGGGCAACTGAGAGCTCACCTCATGTGTCTCTAATTTCTTAAGGATCACTGTCCTTCGTTGTTTGGTATCCAGTGCCTTGCAAACTATTGTCTCTCTCTTTTTAAAAATATATTTTATTTTTTTACTCAACTTCTAAAATATATCTTGTCCCTTTTTCTTGTTGTTTCATCAGACAAGAATGCAAGTCTAGAAATTCCCCAGCTGACTTTTCTTGGATTGGAAAATAAGCTTCCAATTTGATAATTACAGTCAAGATTAAAATGTGTCCGGTGGGTAATACTGTCAGGTTCACATCGGGATGACTGATATCTCTTTCCTAGGAAAACAGCGTTACCAGGTAAGTCCACAAAGGACATCAGGAGGTGGCACGGTAATGTGGATCAAAAGTCTCTGAACACCTGGGTTCAAATCTTGGTTCTGTCCCATGTAAGCATGTGACCTTGAGCAGGTTTCCTCCCCTGTGCACCTCAGCGTCTTTGTAAAATGTAGCTAAATCTGGACTCCTGGGGGGATTTAATGTACTATTAGATATCAGTACACCCAGCACAGTGCCAGGCATGTAGCAACTAGCATTCAATTCTCAATTAAATGTTAGCTGTTTTTGGTACTTCTACTTCACAATATTGCGAGAGAGACTACAGGTGTAAGCAATGCAGGGGAAATTCTCTAAAAATACAGCTTTGGTTTCTCAATGCACAGACACTTTTCAGCTTATAAAGAGAGAATGAAATCCTGTTAGATTTCCAGTGGATCCATCATCAGAGTGGATTCACCAGAGGGTAGGAGAAGGGGGTTCACCATGGGGTAGCATGCATTGTAAGTTTGGGAATTGCGCGACAGGCTGCTTGTCTTCAATACAAATTTATTTTTCAGGTGGCACATTTTATAGTTAATCACAGTAAATTACTCTTTCTAGTTAACCATCGCTTTCCTAAATTCAGACAAGCTTTCATAACTAACTGCCTATAGCCCAGACCTATTGGTATGATTGACTGTCCATGACACAGAGCAGTAGCTGTGAGGGTTTTCATGCTAGAGGAATTTTCATGTTATCTTTTAAAGTGCCCCATGTATCTGTGGCTTTGCCAGAGAGGATCCACTTTGGAACAATACCAGCAAAATCAAGTTACTCTTAGAATCTCACGGTGTGGTTGGGCTACTTACAATATCAAAGCTTAGCAATTTTACACATTACATTAAAGCAATTGTGTTGGTGCTACAGACACATGTTACCAACTCTTATCCTCAGACCCCAATTTTATTCTATTTGGCTTTTTATAATCCATTTTCAGGCTCACATTATACCTCCTCTTTGAGCTGCAAATTTTGGCCTCTGGCCCCAAGAGGTAAACTTCTGAGATTACCTCCAATTCTTTTGGGACCCAGATGAAAAATCTATCACTGGGACTTTCTTTGCCCTAGGTAGGAACTTCACCTACACCCTATGTAGGAATCAGGTCAAAAACATTTTTTTGTTAAAATTATCTTTACAGTGGGCACCTGGGTGGCTCAGTTGGTTAAGCAACTGCCTTCGGCTCAGGTCATGATCCTGGAGTCCCGGGATCGAGTCCCGTATTGGGCTCCCTACTTGGCAGGGAGTCTGCTTTGTCCTCTGACCCTATCCCCTCTCATGTGTTCTCTCTCTCTCATTCTCTCTCTCTCAAATAAATAAATAAAATCTTAAAAAAAAATTATCTTTACAGTTCTGACTCACATTCGTCACTGCCACCCTTAACATGGTCATTCCAGTCCAAGAACTTTGGTTCTAGAAAGCATAAATAGCACTCAGTGCTTACCTTCCTAGACTCAGTCTGCTCTGGATATCTGCACAGTAGAGCCAGGTCAGGGTTTTAGGCCCTACAGCCGTATGCAAGAATGTAGTGGCAGCTTTCGACTCTTACAAACCTTACATTCTGCTCCTGCCTGACTCTGGGGTTTCAGCTGGTTGCTCCCGACCTCATGGCAGTTGATATGGCAACCATTTGGACTGGGGAGTAACTGTTGGATGCCTCAGCTATCATGACACTTCTATCATCTTAGGGTTCAAATAATTAAGATCTTTCTATATGTGTAATTGCTTCCAAGCCGTTCAGTAACTTGCTGTGTGGCCTTGAGCAAGTAATTTACCCTCTCTTGTGTCTCTGTGTGAAATGCCCTGCATCTGTGAAATAAGAAGAATTTTACTGACCTCTCTCATTGGGATTCGGGCTGGATTAATCTGTTGCTGTATTTAAAGGGCAGTTAATTCTAATCCCCACTTCAAAGCAAAATGTGCGAATGTTCTGTTCTCACGCTGTCCGGGATGCCCCAAAGGAGCCAGCGTTAGAAGGAAAACAATCAAGAGGAAACAATCATGAGAAAAGTGATAGCCACATTTGGCTTTTTGGCCCTTCCTCTATTCTCCTCTCAAGCACTACTTCCTCCACCTGAAAGGAGGTACTGACTGTTGACAAACACATTTTCCTGTGCTCACCTTGGACAAAAACAATCATCTTCGTGTGCCTCTGATCTTCTCTAGTGCTGCAGAATGCCCCCCACCCCCAACCGATGGTAAACAAGACTTAGTAGTGACATGGGTAGTTTTCCAGTGAATTGGGGCCATATGAAGAGCCTGACAGTGGGTCAGAGAAACGACCAGTTCAAGTTCAGTCTGTGCCCCCAGATAGTTCAGGTCACTGTGCAAACTGATGTTCCCAGTACTATCTAAGGCATATAACAAGAAAAAAAACCCCATTCATGACACTGTTCAGGAAATGGATCATGCTGATAACTTGTAATTTCTATTTCCAGCCTTCGTGGCTGAAAGTCTTTTAAAAAGCAGTCATTTCATTGAAAGTAAGCATAGCCCCCAGGAATAGACAGGTGTGCCTTCCCATGTGGATGGAGAAGATCTGAGGAGCTCCCACTCTGAACATGAGTGTGCACAACATCAGGCTAAGGAGGGATGAGGTACAGAGAGAAATTCAGGAGAGATGTGACAGAAACAGCCCCAGGAACCTGGGCTGTAGGCTTCTCGTTGAGGAAGTGACTTGATGTCTGTGGTCCCTACAGAAACTTTCTGCTCTAATGGTCTTCGACTGTGACCCCAGAAAAATCTTAGAAGCTGTTTGGGATTTTTAGCAAATCCATGCTTTTCACTCATTTTCTTATTGTTTCTTGCTCTCACAAGCAGAGTTCAAGAAAACAATAAAAACAAGGTAGCAAATTAAGAATAAATAAATAATCTATTATTAATAATCTATTAATAAATAAATAAATCTATTTATTTGGGCTCTAATTAAATGAAGGATTTTATTGTCTATCATTGCTTGTACTACTTGATAAATGTCCATGCCTTACAGTAATACAAAACCCTTAAGACAAATGTATTTTTAAGAATAAGCCTTGCGAGCAATACCACTCCAAGAAGGAAGGGTCATAAGCAGACCTTGCATCTGTCTAGCACTCAGTATGCATTATGTCATTTGGTTCTCCCAGCGATCCTGTGAGGATTGAAGGCCCAATATTAACAACACTTTACAGATGAAACAATAGGCTTAGAGTGATTAACAGACTCTTCCAAGACCACAGAGGTAATAAGTGACAGAATTGAGATGCGAAGCCAGAGGTTATTTGACCTTAAGGTCTGAAGCCCTGTAAATCCATCCATCCAGCTCATCTAGCTAATAAACATCGAAGGAGCAGCACAGAGCAGTGGCATGAAGTGAGGCCTGAGGTCGGATGTGTGCTGAAGTCCCAGCTCTGCCTCTTAAAGGCTCTCCAAGTTACATCAAGGATCTGAGCTGCTGTTTGTTCACTTGAAAAATAGGAAGTAGGATCCATACATCCCAGAGTTGCTGTAAGAATGAAATTACATGAGCTGATGTATTTAAGAACTTGGTACTGCATCTGGCACATAGAAGGAATTCAGTACAATCTGCCTATTATTATTATTATTGCTATCATAGGTGATGAAAGATAAAGCTTCTGGATTTTGTCATTTCCAGCTTTCAATTCCCAGCATCCTCAGCTACTCTTTCCAACCTCTTTTAGAAGAAGGAATAGCGATTCTTCTACTGAGTTTGACTAGGAAGGTTACAAAATAAGTACTGTTTCCTTCCCACCCAAATGACCTGCTTTGGCTAAGGATTTCTATCAGAGAGGGTTGACAACACAGCCAATCCCCAACTGCTCACACTAATGTGGTCAGGAAATCAGTATGAATACTCCTACACAGGTAATCCAAAAGTTATTTATATTGGTTCTGACTTAAAATATGGATGTTGAATCTTCTGGAAGTAATTTTAAACAAAAGAAAAAAATCACTCTGAACACTGACCTGCCCTACTCCCTCTCTCTTCTATAATCACCGTTCTCTCTTTTCTGCTGTGGATTGTGACCAAAACCCAAATTCACTTCTCCCAGGAAGCATCCTCACTTCCAAGGCAGAGAGGAACGTAGTGCTTCAGGACAAATGCTTTCAGTGCTTTCAACAAATGGACAAACAGTAAATGAAATCACATTCATGTTAATCAGACTGGATTGAAAAATCAGGAAAATTATAAAGCAATATTTTCAAGGCTTCGTTGTAATAATGAACCACTGAATGCTGTATTATGCTTTTTAGTTTCCAAAGCAGTTTTTCCATGACATGCTATGGAGCTCAGCCAGTTTGATAAGTTCGCCTAGTATCATGCAGCTGGGGAGTGGCAAAGGGATGTGCGCTTCTGTGTCCTCAAACTCCAAATGTGTGGTCCTTCCTCCATACCTCACTTTGCGTGGTATGGACAATTCAGCCCTGAGCACTCCAGATGTAGAGATAATGATCTATGGAAATACCACTGATTTCCAGAAGTTTGGAGAACAGTTGACTGGATGCTCTTCCATCTGGGTATGTCATTATCTCAGTCTCTTGGGCAATTAACTTTACTCTCATTTTGAAATGGAAGAGAAGACAGTCATGATAATTAACTACATTCATAAGTCACGAAAACTCTGTTCGTTGGGCTAGATCTGGACATTGCCCATTACTTTTATGAGAAAGCAAAGGTCAGATTGACATGGGCCAGAGACCACAGGAGGTCTTTTGAAATAAAAGTTGTCACCTAGATCTTGCATGTCTCTGGTTCTCGAGTTCTGCCAGCCTATGTGCAAAACCTCTGATCTTAATGAAGAAACTACTCACAATAATACACACTTGCTTTGGGGATGGCAAAAAAAAAGTATTACCTACAGTGATAAACATCAGCTTATTTATCACTGCTTTGTACCATGCTGCCTAAAAAAGTAAAACCCCAGGGCCCCATGAGTAGAGTACAGTATATGATTTCTTTGAAACTTCATTATGTGTAGATTAACCCCTGCAAAACACTTCTATCACATGGAATTACTGGAAAGAGGTGAAAACAACAAGAAAGCAAATCCATGGATTTCAGAGTGAAAATCCCCTAGGCTTACTTTCTTCTCTGTTGGATCTGTCCACATGAACATTTTATATTAGAGGATTTTAAATTCTACAACCCTTTTCTGCTTTCTTCATCAGAGAAGATTTTACATTAAGAGTTTTACATGCTTGGACTAGATAAGAAATACAAAAGAGGGTGATAGGCTATCCCTTGGACTGGCCGGTGTTTTTTCTCTCTGGGCACAGAGTCATTCAATCACTGATTAAGCACTCACCGAGAGTCTATGATCTGCTTGGCCAAGGCAGGAATACAGAGGTGAAAGTCACTGGGGGCTCAGTGCCCCAAGAAGCTCACGATCTAGTGGAAGGGGGGCAGGCCATGTTGGAGATCAATAGCAATGAACTGGTCATAAAAGAAGGAAGTACAACATGTTAGTGGATTTCAGAGAAGAGATACTCACTAGTTTTCGTGAGAGATGGCAATGACTGTTCTGGACCTTAAAGGAGGAGTAGGATTTCACCAGAAGAAAAGTGTTTCAGGCATAGGGGAATAGCTCAAGCAAAGGTGGAGAGGCATGAAAAAATTCATTCACATTTGGGGAATGCGGGCTTGTCAGTGAGGCTCAAGTCATGCGTTCATGGGACACACATGATAGCTGCTGGAGGAGGTCTTTAATGTAGAAGACCCCACCCTCCAAGTGTTACATTCATCAACATTGGGATTCATGTGTCTAACAGCTCCTTACAATCGCATGCTGCTCTGTAACCAAGTGATCATTTTTAGCTGTGCTTAAAAGTGATGCTTTGACATAAAGCTGCTCCCCCAACTTTTCTCCCAACAGACTTCAATTCACAGGAAAGCCTCCTCCCTGCCCCTTAATACCCTGTGTGCACAATTAAATTTCCTTTGGAATGTTCCCAGTAAGCAAGTCATACCTTAAAGGATTGTTCTTTATGCTCCCATCAAACCCGAGGTTTTTTTTTTTTTCACCATTTAAATCTCTTGTCATTTAGAAATTTACTAACCCAAATAATGTGTCATTTCATCCATTAGTCTTACGCACATACACAATTTGACATGCCCAACAGCCCCCCGCATGCCCAGCTGGAGCATCACTGTGCTTCCGACTTTGCTCCAAGAACCTTCCGAGACAATTTTTAATTTTTCAACTTCTTGTTCTACCTGGAGCTATTATATATTAATTTCCAAGATGTAAAATAAAAGGACACCTGTAAAAAAATACTCCTTTTCAAAGTGCGTAGGATAGTCTGGAAGTGGCTCGAAAAAATACATACCAGCAGCCACGGGGCCTCATCTCTATTATGTGCACATGGGTTTCTGTACTCAAAGTACTTGTTATTCTCACGCCACAGAAGCCCAGAAAAATCAATGGAACAAGAGGCCTCGTCGATTCAATTGAACTTTGCAAACTACCGCACTGTCATAATAATATGCACCGAACAGCCTGCCCAAACTGCTTACATAATGCAGCTCTTATCACATGAGATTTATCAGCAGCCACATTTTTCTTAGTAGGCTGGAGCCCAGTGAAGTCAATGGTGAGAGAGACCCATTAATCACAGCTGAACTTTGTGTGCTATCTGTGATACCTTGCAAAAGGAAGGGTGATAAAAAAGATGCATAGTGACACTCACTGTCAGAAATGCTTACGGGATGATGTGCTCATATCAGATGGCTTTGCAAGTTGGATTGGCATTAAATATTCCACAAGTGGAGTTTAGAAAAAAAAAATAACAATGCTACAAATCTGGGAAGGAATAGCTCTAGGCTTCTGCCAGTCCCCAGTTATTTTAGACCTGGCGACAGGGAGTTTAAGGCTTAAGAGAGGCTGCCAAGGCACCTGTTCTAAGCCACAAATTTAGGAAGTTGTGACACCCAGACAAAAATCTGTACCCCCCCACCCCCAACCCCTCCCTGTCTAGAAATGCAACTCCCGTGACAGCTCCTTGCTTGGCATGCTGCAAACAGCTTATAAATAATGTCAACATGTTACTCATTTACTTTTTTAATGCACAGAAATGTTCTGGACTTGTTCCTTCCAGTTGTCAGACCATTCTCTGTGTATCTCTTCGCAACAGTCTCATCTGTCCGGAAGTCTAAGTCTCAGGAGGGCAGCCCCTCTGTCAGAACTTTGCCAGCTTTCTGAAATTTGAAAGGTTCAATGAGGGTACTAACATATTGATGCTCAAACTTGTTTATGGAAGGCTCATCTAAGGAATGACAGTGGAATCCCAATGGCTTTGTCTTGAAGGAACAGTCAAAACAGAGATGGGCGGTCAAGTGTCTTCTGTTGGTACTGCTCACCTGGGCTGAAACCAGGGCCTAACACTCAGCAGGGACTCACTAATTACCTACAGAAAGAGGGGGAGGAAGGAAAATAATCCTGGATGGAACACTGATTCAAAAATATAAAAGACCCTCTGTCTAGACCATTGGAATAGCTGAGAAGATGGAGTCCCTTCTGGTTTCATGAGATATGGTGGGCAGAATAATGACCCTCCAAAGATATCCACGTCCTGATCTCTGGACCCTGTAAATATGTTACTTACATGGCAGAAAGGACTTTGCAGATGTGATTAAGTTAAGGATTTTGAGGTGGGAGAATACCCTGGATTATCTAGATGGGCCCAATGTCATCACAAGTGTCCTTATAAAGGACAGAAGGAGCAGGAAATTCAGAGTCAGAGAAGGAGAGGTGAAGGCAGAAGCAGAGGTGAGAGAGGAGGAAGGTTGCAGGTGCAGCACCCTTGGCTTTGAAGATGGAGGAGGGGCCACAAGTTAAGGGTGCAAGTGGCCCCTAGACACTGGAAGAGGCAATGGGGCAATTCTCCCCTAGAGCCTTCAGAAGGAATTCTGACCTCCAAAACTGTAAGGGAATACCTCTATGTTACTTAGGCCACTACATTTATCAGCAATAATAGGAAAGAGATTTCTCTTTTGCCTGCCAGGGGCTTACGGAGCCATTTTTGTGATTTAACAACATTGTTTTTTGACTTAGTTTTCTTCTTATATGTAACTGTTTTTGTAAATTTTAGAAGGTTCATTGAGGTTCATGATGCAGCTCATCACCATAAAATTCCTGTCTTCCGCTTATTTCTTGCTAATCCAAAGCCGAGATTCTAGATTCAGACAACTGTACTTCTGATATTTCTTACATAATATTAAACAACAACCATCTATCATTGACAGCTTTGTTTTGAGTTCCTTTTTTTAGCACACCTAGAAAGCATTTTTCCTTTAACATATACCTTTGTGTGACGTAGATACACATATCTGTAAGGACCTATTTTTTTAAAAGATTTTATTTATTTGAGAGAGAGCAAGCGAGTGAGAGAGTGAGAGAGTGAGAGAGAGAGAGAGAGAGAGAGCACAGAGAGGCTCAATCCCAGGACCCTGAGATCATGACCTGAGCTGAAGGCAGATGCTTAACCGACTGAGCCACCTAGAAGCTCCATCTGTAAAGACCTATTATTTAATGTTAAAAATCAGTCACTCAGCACTAACCATGTGCCAGACACTGCCCTAAAGGCAGAAAATGTGACAATGAATAAACTATAGATAGATGCATTTACACAGATAAGCCCTGGATACAAAAAGGACAAAAAGGATACAAAAATATTCCAAAGAAATATACAGTGGTACCCTTATAAGTGCAAAGACATGGAAGGTTGGTTTTCATTGGGAAGGCTTTCACAAAGAAGAGAAAACTTCAACTAGGCCCTCATTTATATAGATTTTTCTCAAGTTCAGGAGAACATCATGAGTAGGCAGTTGTGGTTATTTAAGTACAAGGTATGTTTTAGAAATGACATTGGGTCTTGAGATGGTTAAAATACTGTGTGTGTGTGTGTGTGTGTGTGTGTCGAGAGTGGCAGTAGTCAAAAGAGTGCAACAGATGAAACATATAAGAAAGGAGAAGATGAATTCTGTTCTTAGTCTTAAAAGTCAGAGTAAAGGGGCACCTGAGTGGCTCAGATGGTTAAGCGTCTGCCTTCAGCTCAGGTCATGATCCCAGGGTCCTGGGATCGAGCTCCACATTGGGGTTCCTGGCTCAGCGGGGAGCCTGCTTCTCCCTCTCCCTCTGCCTCCCCCCCGCTCAAGCTCTCTCTCTGTGTGTCTCAAATGAATAAATAAAATCCTTTTTTTTTTTAAGATTTTATTTATTTATTTGAGAGAGAGAGAGCACATGAGACGGGGGAGGGTCAGAGGGAGAAGCCGACTCCCTGCTGAGCAGGGAGCCTGATGCAGGACTCAATCCTGGGACTCCAGGTTCATGACCTGAGCCGAAGGCAGTTGCTTAACCAGCTGAGCCACCCAGGCGCCCATAAATAAAATCTTAAAAAAAAAAAGTCATAATAAAGAATGTAGACTTCACTTTGAACAGAATGAAATTAAAAATTAGGGAATGCTGAGAGCACACTGTTGTTCAGATTTGTGTGAACTGAGACCCCGACCTTCGATCTTTCCAAGTACTGCCGGGTTAGCAAGGGACAACAGTTCAGTTCAGAATGGAGATGAGAAGCATCGGTTACCTTCTGCATCACCAAGATCTCTCTTGCCAGCAGTGGGCGTGCACGGGTCCAACCCTCCCAAGGCCAGCTGCTGGATAATATGCAGCTTCTGCTCTCAGGGAAATCCAATTTAGTTATGGTTATTCTTCACGGAGTCACTAGTAGGGAGAGTTGCAAAACTGGAAGATGACCTTTGAGATGACTGTCAGCTCAGCCCTGGCTGTTTTTTCAATGCATGTTTTGTTGGTTTTGTTTTCAAATAGAATGGAAAGAAAAAGGAGAAGTTCCTTGGGATTCCTCGCTAATTCCTAAATCATACTGCCAAAAAGCTTCTGATGAAGAGCCGAGGAGGCAAAGAGGAAAGAGGAGGGAAACCACTGTGAGAGCGACTAACTTTTCTTTTTAAAGAATTATTTATCTACCTATTTATTTAAATTTTGGGTAATTAACATACAGTGCAATATTGGTTTCTGGAGTAGAATTCGGTGATTCATCACTTACATACAACACTTAGTGCTTCTGACAAGTGCCCTCCTTAATCCCCATCCCCCACCTAGTCCATCCCCCCACCCACCTCCTTCCATCAACCCTCTTTGTCCTCTACCCTTATGAGTCTCCTATGGCTTGTTTCCCATTCTCCTTTCTTTTTCTAACTTTTAATACCCAGCTGCAGGACAGGAATGTGTTAGGTGACCACATGAAATAGTCATTTTTGTAAGTAGAAGTGGTCAAGTATCAGCAGTTTATTCTGGTTTAACCTGTCCTTCTCCTCCGGTCTCCCATTCCCCCTTGAGACGAGCCTCCCCTGGACACATCCAGGCCCAGCGTCATCTCAGAGCGTGGCACCACAGTGGAGTCAGCGTGGGATGGTGGGGCCCGCGCACACACCCACCGGGGGCTCTCACGGATACAACCTGAGGAGCACGCAGCTCTCTCCAGTTGTGGCTAGAAACGCTACTCTTGGCAGCAGTGGCCACGATGGGTGATAGCGGCGTGCAGGAGAGATGAACAAGTGCCGGTTGATGTACGGAAGGTGCATTCCAAATAAGAACCCTCCCAGAGATGCTCGGGAAGCTCAACATGATCACGTGACTAAAACATCTTTTTTCCTTACGATGTAGGAAATAACACTTTGGAATATGAAAAATGCTGTACTTCTCAAATTTTATTTCTTAAATGCCCACTTTCTATGGGGAATTTTAAAGCTGGAAATAAACACAGTGAATCTCAGTTAACATACAGTCTCATTTCCTGTTCTGCAGTTTTGTTTACATATATATGTTTGTCTGTATATATGCACATATATATACTTATACATATATATACACATACACACACATACACACACACACACATTTGCTCCCCCAGTCGGTATTTAAATTTGCAAAGCTTGCCAAAGACACTGCTCTTGAAAAGTGGCATAGATATGCATGCTACCCACGGAAAGGGTGACTGTGTCTGTTACTAAGTTAGCAAAATTGACAGAGTATTGGTGGGTATCTTATGATGGCCTGTTAAAATATAGTAAGAATGAAAGTAAACTATTTTTTTTTACTCCCAGTGCTATCTTATCTTAATTAAAAAGTGTGAGGCTAACATTTCAAGAGACAGGCAGAATGACAATAGCACTTTTGTCATCCTCCAATGTGCAGAGCTTAGGAACTAGGCAAAAAATGTTAAAAATATCAGAGCATACTTAGCCCGAGGTTGCATTGAGGGGGCAAGCAAGCATCCCAAAGCTTAGTGTTGTACCCACAACATGATGGTGAGTATTTAATGTTTTAAATTTTGGAATAACAGAATAATAACACAATAAGAGTAGAATAATAAAAGGCATTTTATATTTATTTATCAAGGGCCCAAACTGCAGGAAAACCTTTGGGGAGGAAATTCACATGGGGCATATCCTTGTCATTAAGTATACTATTTTTCCTCTCTTAGTACATTACTGAGTTTCTCTCATCGATGAAGGAATTGCTTTTTAGTGCAATAAAACCCAATGGAATAATTCAATTTGTTCATGTTAGCAGTGGGATTTTCCAATAATGAATTGAATTTCATAAGGAAAAAGAGGGTCCATTTTTATTGCTGTGAATGAGGATTAAACCAATATAAACTTCCTTCCCTGTTCAGGCAAGTAATTTAGTGACAACAGAGCACTTTCCCTTTGTGGTCAAGTAATGAGAGTAGAGATGAATGTCAGAAACTCCAAGGGAAACCACATTTCAACCTCGTTCTTCCATGGCAGTGTAAGCAGTCCTGGGGCCATTCCAGGGAGTCTGTGTTTTTTTTTTCTTCTTTCCTCACTTCCCTTCCTCACTGTTTCAACTTCCCTTTTCTTGCTAATGGCTTTATTTTAAGAGACAACACTAAAAGTGAGTAGTAAGATGCCAGCCCATAGCAGTCTAAGTGATGCTGATGACCACTCTGGAAGAAATGGGAAATCCAGCCAAATAAATAGATATGGGAACAGTACTTGCATTCTTTAGAATTATGATGGTGACCTGCTAGCTATGCCAGGTTCCCTCCCTACAGTCTCCTGCCGTGTCCTTCAAAATACATTAAAAGATACAAATGTGCAGTAGCACTACCAAAGAAAGCTACCTATTGAAAATGTCATTGATCTTTGGCAGAAATTGCCCCAACTGCCAAATAGGTGGATCATATTGAAGAAGGAGTACTATCCAGCCATGCCTAGACTTTGGAAACTCAACATGGTAGAGTCGTACTGGATTCTGGATAGCTGGGCAGCAGAAACGTTGTGGGGCATGCACCCGACCACTTGCTCTCAAGCTTCAGATCAAGAAAAAGGGGTTCTAGAAGCACCAGATAGACTGGCAGAGGAGATGAATCTCCCATAGACACTGGGTGCAGGAAATCTTTCTTTGTTAAAGAATCAGTTAAAAGAACAACAACAGATATTTGATGTGGGGGTCTATGAGAAGTGCTGCCATAAAAGAAATGATCCACTATCCTGTAGATGCACTGGAAGTATAGCTTACAGAGGAGGACACCAATAGTATTATTTTGTCATTAAGAGGGGGGGGGGGGGGGGGGGGAGGTTTGGAAGCCAAATTTCTGGCCTAAAATCTTAAGTTGGCCATCTATTGGTTATTTAGCCTATTGGGACTCCCATTCCTCATCTGTGAAATGAAGAGGATAACAACACACCACATGGTGTGAAGATTAAATAAATTAAGATACATAATGTCCTTGACAAGGTAAAGGTACACTGCTTGCTGTCACTGTCATCGTCAACATCATCATCACCATGATCATCACCATTACATGAAACCACAGACAAGGGAACGCCATATTCTCTTCAAATGTCAAGGAAGCATGGATTTTATAAAATAAGAGATTACAAAATTAGAGGGGGCATGGATCTGGCTAAGGTGTGACAAGGCAACTGACAGAGAAGAAATTCATCGAAGAAAGTAAACACAAATACCTAAGTAAATGAAAATGTGCATTTAAGGCAATGACAACACAGAATGGACAACGTGTAGAGAAGCACACTGTTGCTGAGGAGAAGTTACAGATAATTTATAGAAGAACAACAACAAGTAAAAACGATCAAATTGATCAAACTGATAATCCTATATCTAACAAATCCACTAGTCCCAAGAAATCAGAAAGGAAAACAAAACAAAGCAAAACACCTATGTAATACTGCATCTCTACAATGCTAGAACAGTTTCCCCTCTCCCATCTAGACCTTTTAATAGTTGTAAAAGCAGGAGGCTATCTTCTTGTTGATGTACGTATATATACACACACATATATAAACACCCATGGACATATGTATATATACAACTATAACTAAATCAATGATGTATAGTACAATTAGTGGGATCTTAAAATAGAAAAAAAAAAGTTCAGTAAACACTTTCTTGAACTAAGAAAAACCAACCAATAGGAAAGGATTTATCTGTGTTCCAGAAAAGAATATTAAGTGTAAAGAGACACTTAAAACTCCAGTAAAAAATGAAGTCAAACTTTTTTCTGAAGGAAATAGTTGGTTTCTCAAGAATTCTGTACACAGCCAGATGGCTTTCAGATTTTAAGGCAACAGTTAAGTCTTGCTTAGATATGCAAGGTCTCCGAAAATATATCATCCATGTACTAGTTCTAAAAATTTATGCAAATCTATTCCAGTTAGAAGTGAGATGAATCAAAGGCAAAACTTGAAGCCTGGGAATGTCAAGGTGTGAAAGGACTGTGGTAAGTAATCAGAGAAGCTAAACCCATAGGATTACATTCAAATCACAGCTGTAAATAAAGTCGCAAAACCAAACACGAATGTTAAAAATAATTTCTGAAAGAAAATCTCTCTGTGACAATTAACAATTGAGTGATAAAAGTTATGAAGCAGTAATAACCAGGGTCTGGACTTCTCTCCCACACAAGGATTAGCCAGGAGGTTAATTTCTCATCATACAGGAAGGAGGAATGAAAATAATGATTCTTCACTTGCATCATTAGAGTGAATAAAGTTTTCTACCTTCCAGAAATGTACCTTCCTCATCACTGGAAAGAATAAAAGCAAAAAAGACAAAATTAGGCAAACAGGCACGTAAACATGAAATGTATAAAATGACAGAATTTGGTCCACACATTTTGGCCAAGACAGAAAATCAATGTGTGAACAAGGTTTAAAATCCCCTTTAAAAATGAAGACTCAAAGAATTGGTTTCAAAAATCCAACTATAAATTTGTCGTAAAGGGAAGCAAGAGGACAGATAAATGTTAAAGGAAAAAATATATAAAAGCTAGTATTTACCAGGCAGCCACACATAAAAAGAGAGCAGAGGTGGTAATAATAATTGAAAATAAATATGAACTAAAGACAAGAAACATTAAATGAGAAAGAGTATCATTTTCATTATTAAAAGTTAAAATCCTTCAAGAAATTATCCAACATGTAGGTGACAATTCTGGTAGCATGTCAATAAATCAAAAATTTAGGAATAAAGAAATGGACAAAACCAAAATTCTGTGAGAATTCAACTCACTCAGTCTTTGACAGATGAAGAATTTTTAAAAAAAGGCAAGGAGATAAAAGATCGGAATATTGTAAAATGGGTAAATTGAATAAATACATATTTAATTTTATATGGCAGCTATCAGGGAATTGTTACAAAACCCTGGATCCAATCATAGGCTATGAAAAGATTTTTTTAATCCCCCAAAAAAGAAGGAACTATGAATGCTGTAGATTCTGACCAACCACAATGCAATAAGACTGGAATTTCATAATGAAAATTTACAAACTACTAGAAAAATTTTAAAACCTTTACTAACTAATATGGACTAAAAATGTTAAAATACAACATGTGAAAGTTTACAAGTGGGTAGATTTATTAAGCAATGAATAAAAATAAATTAAGCATATTTATGAGAGTAAGAAAAAGATGAGAAAACAGGAAGATGTAAAAGATAATAGCAGAAGTTCTAGAAAGAGAAAACACAAATAAATTCAGAAATTAATTAGTGAACTAATTATTTGGGGGGGGGAGGTAGAAAAATGAAATGAAATCAAGACCATGCAAAGGCAACACAAGTAAAAATGAACAAGGGGGACGACATTAAACTTAAAAGTTTCTGCCCAGCAAAGAAAACCTTCAACAAAATGAAAAGGTAACCGACCAAATGGGAGAAAATGTTTGCAAACCACATACCCAGTAAGGGTTTAATATCCAAAATAGACAAGGAACACTACAACTCAATAGCAAAAGAGCAAAACACAATTAAAAATTGGGCAAAGGATCTAAATTGACATTAAAAAAAAAAAACAACACACAAATGGCCAACAGGTATATGAAAAGGGGTGCTCAACATCACTCATCATCAGGGAGATGCAAATCAAACCCACTATGAGATATCATCTCACACCTGTCAGAATGTCTATTATGAAAAGGACAAGACATGACAAGTATCAACAAGGTTGTGCAGAAAAGGGAATCCTTGTGCATTGCTGGTGGGAATGTAAATTGGTGTAGCCACTATGGGAAACAGTATGGAGGCTACTCAAGATAGTTACAAAAATACATATATTTAAACTAGAACTACCAGGTATCTGGCAATCCCACTTCTGGGTATATATTCAAAGAAAACGAATCATTTTCTTAAGGAGATATCTGCATGCCTGTGTTCATAGCAGCTTTATTCACAATAACCAAGGTATTGAAAGAAGCCTAAGTGTCCATGGACAGATGAATGGATAAAGAAGATGTGCAAAATATTATATATATATAATGGGATATTATCTGCCTTCAAAAAGAAGGAAATCCTGCCATTCGCAACAACACTGATGAATCTGGGGGGCATTATGCTAAGTGAAATAAGCCAGAGAAAGACAAATACTGCATGGTATCACTTATATGTAGACTCTAAGACAAAAGTGGAATGCATAGGAACAGAAAAGAGGAAAGTGGTTGCCAGAGGCTGGTGGGTGGGTGAAGCAGGGAGATTGGTAAAAGGTAACAAAATTTCAGCTACCCGGGGCGCCTGGGTTGCTCAGTGGTTTAAGTGTCTGGCACTTGATTGCGGCCCAAGTCATGATCTCGGGGTTGTGAGATCGAGCCCCACCTTGGGCTCTGTGCTGGATGTGAAGCCTGCTTAAGATTCTCTCTTCCCCTCTGCCCCTCCCCTTCTCATTCCTTTCCTAAAAAAAAAGAAAAAACAAAAAGGAACAACAAAATTTCGGCTACAAGATGAGTAAGGTCTGAGGTTCTAATGTATAATATGGTGACTGTAGCTGATAACACCATACTGTATAACTGAAATTTGTTAAGAGTAGAATTTAAATGTTCTCACCAAAGAAAAAAAAAAAAAAGGCAACGATGTGAGGTGATATATGGGATAATTAACTAGATGGGGGATCCCTTCACAGTGTATACATATATCAAATCATCACCTTATACATTTTCCCTTACAATTTTATTTGTCAATTACACCTCAGTAAGTTTGGGGAAAAAAAAAGAAAAGAAAACTGAAACCAAAAAGTAGTAGGAAAAATGACCTTCTTAATAGGCTCCCATTATCAGGTTTACTGGTGAGTTTTTTCATTTTCTTTAAACCCTTCACACTTTAAAAGAAACAACAACAACAACAACAAACTTTTGGGCACCAATCAGTCCCTACTACATGATTTGTTTCTGAGCATAAGGAAAAACATCAGAAGTACTGTGTTTATAATCAGTTATTGTGCAAGAATCCTCTCTTCGTCCTGGACAGGCACACAACTCTCTTAGGACCCAAGGATATGCTGCTCTGCCCACAGTCCTTCCCTGGTTCTCGCCCTTTAGAGAGCAGGTGTTATTCAGATCCGTGTTTGGGGGTCAGAGAGAGTCAATTTCCTTGTCTTCCAAGACAATCGTGTCCTCGCCCCCTCATGGAACACAGAGACTTATTTCCACTTCTGTTGGCTTTGGCCTGGTTGCAGCTCCTTTGAAGAGGGGTAACGTCAGAGGACATACAATATTACAGGTCTCCCTAGCCTGCCCTTCATGCTTCAGAGACTGGGCCCTCCTCTACAATCCACAGGCCCCACAGATTTTTGCAGCAGAGAATACAGCCAGTGTCTCTATAACCCAAATCTCATTTGAAGAACACTTCAGGTTAGTCACAGTTCCCTAAAAGGCTTTGGATAAGGAGATGAGCTTTTCGGGATCCTTCTTTATCAGACCGTACTAAGAAATGAGGCCTGAGAACTTCTAGAGTAGGTTTATTGTCCTATTGTCTTGTCTTATTGTCTCTCTGCTCTGAATATTCAGGCCTAACAGGTGAGTGCACTTGGTTTTCCAGATACTTGTTAAGTTAAAAGATGGCAGAAACTACAATATATGCCCATTAACAGTAGGCATGGAAGAAAGGCTGAGTCTTCCAAAACCCAAATCCCAGGCTTATCCTCCCTGGTAAAGCCCAACCCCTGAGAGCCCCCACAGAACGTGTAGGAACCAATCCTTCCTCAGTGAGTAAGGAACGGCTTTTCCTTGTGCTGCCCCCTGACTCACACTATGTTCTCTTATTTAGCTATTCACAGACTTAAGATTTACGGCCCTTGAAGATAGGAACCTTATATCACCCTTCCTGACTCCCATTAGATTGAGCACATTTTCTTCTACTTAGCGGGCTGAATAAATATTTGCTGAATGGATTTAAAAATGAAAATTGAGCTGCTTGAGTTCACCCCGTGTCAGATTTCTCAGGAGGTTAGATGTCAGGTTTTCTAATTAGGAAGATGGTCAGTCTGTGATGCCATTACTGTTGGACTAGACAAGAGAGTCCGCAAAATGTGTATGTGTGGCGAGGCGGTGGGTGGGTGGGGGCAGTGCAGCTCTCTGAAAACACCAGAATTCCTGGACTGGGTGAAGAGGAGGCTTAGGAACAGGATTTCAAGTTATGAAGAAGAGTTACAGAGAGGCAGCATTTATTTCTGTGTAGAAGGCCAAATGGACATAAGCTAATGGGATTACGTTCGATTGGGAAGAATTTAGGTCAGGCAGAATGAGAGATTCCTGAACTGAGCGTCAAAGGATTTAGATGGTTGCCCTGTAGACTCTTTTCCTAGAAAGCCTTTTAAATAGAACTGCCATCTATCCATTCAGAAAGGTTTCAATGCAGGCCTTCCTGGGAAAGTACTGTTAAGTTCAACACCATATTTTATTTATAATTCTGAGAATCTAGGATATAAACGACGTCAAGAATGAGTTTTACAACAACTTGGCTCTAAACAACTTAATTTTCTTTTTCTTTTAGTTTATTTTTTTTAAGATTTTATTTATTTATGCGAGAGAGAGAGAGAGCGCGTGTGTGCACGCATGAGTGGGGAGGAGGGGCAGAGGGAGAAGCAGACTACCCGCGGAGCAGGGAGCCCGATGCGGGACTCGATCCCAGGACCCTGGGATCATGACCTGAGCCGAAGGCAGATGTTTAACGACTGAGCCACCCAGGCGCCCTAATTTTCTTTGGAAACACATAGCCAAAGTGACGTTTCTAGTTCGGGCTTAACTAAGTTGCATTTAAAACTATTAGCCAGACATGGAGCACTGGGTGTTATGCACAAACAATGAATCATGGAACACTACATCTAAAACTAATGATGTAGGGTGCCTGGGTGGCTCAGTTGGTTGAGCGACTGCCTTCGGCTCAGGTCATGATCCTGGAGTCCTGGGATCGAGTCCCACATCGGGCTCCCTGCTCGGTGGGGAGTCTGCTTCTCCCTCTAACCCTACCCCCTCTCATGTGCTCTCTCTCTCCTTTCATCCTCTCTCTCAAATAAATAAATAAAATCTTTAAAAAAAATAAAAAATAAATAAAACTAATGATGTAATGTATGGGGATTAACATAACAATAAAAAATAAAAAATAAATAAAAAAACTATTAGCCAGAGTGTGGCATTGCTTCGTCTATACATTTGAGCTGTGCTGAGGGGCAGGTGTCCGGAGAGAGACAGGAGGAGCCGCTGTTGTTTTCCATCCTTGCTGCGGGCATGGTGGTGGATTCTCCAGGCCTCTTCTTTAAAAGTTAGCTGCGTTAGAAGAGTGACAGTGTTTACTTTCCATCGTGAGGAAGTACAGTGTTGTGCGGACTTGGAGTTAACCGTCATCATTTGATTACCTAAAGGATAACTACCTGTGGGTACAATCATCCCAGTTATTTCCCTGGAAACGAAGAGACAAGGAATTAATGGCCCCACGTGCATCCCTACAAAACCAAAAAAGGATGTGTCCTGGGAGTTAGGCCTGTGAAAAGTACACGATCAAAACTTCATTTGTTTCCGCAGACAATGCATTCCAGGGCAGTGGGAGGGGCTCGAGTGGCAAACTGGCCAGAGCTCTTCATTTTCCTTGACCCTGACCTTCACCCAGAGCATGACAGAGACAAGGAGGTGCTGGGATAAGGCCGTAACAGGTACAGCTGCTCTCATCTGTGCATATGAGGGAAAGAAAGCCATGTTTTCTATCACAAACAATTACGTGGTCTCAATTCTAATTAGAAACAAACACTCTCCGCTACAAGAAGATATGTATTGTTCCTCAGAAAACCTTCCACTCACCCACGATAGGGAGAGTCTGGTCAGCATACGCCACAGCTGGAGAGAGCTCGGGCCAAAGCTGAGGGCATGAGTGCAACTGTGGGAGGTGCTCGTCTCAGCCTGCCCATCTGGTCATTTGTATACAAGATCTTTAGGCAGCATCCTTCCCACAGAGGGGACAGAAGCCCGAACCGCAGGCTTGCGAAGGTGAACGGACAGTGGTGTAGCACAGACGTACAGGCCGGGCTCGAGGCTGTGTTCAAGGGAACTGGTTCACGCACACAGGAGGAGTTTGCTCAGTGTCTTCCTCCCTTCGAGAGGGTAACTCATGGTGCTCAGAGACTCACAGAATGGTCCGTGGTTTATATCCCAAACCCTCCATGTAGCAGAGGACAGGGCGGCTCTCGGGCCCATGCTGATGGACAATGACATTGTGATCAATATTCTTCCCTCTAATTTAGGGATAAAAGATCCCAATATAGTCACATTGTGTGTTTGTGTGTGTGTGTGTATGTGTGTGTGTGTGTCTGTGGAGGGGGACCTTCTGGGCTCCTCATACTGGACGGTGTGGGGGTAGTAGTTCTGTGCACAGCTGCGAAATCGCTACTGGCAGGCCACCCATCTTCAGTTTGGATTGCTGGGCTTCTTGTGAGGGCAGGGAGGCCCAGTGACCCATTGCTGCTCTTTCCACTCTTGGCCATCCCCCTTGGTCTATGAATTTTCCACCTTGGAAGGGCACAGCTTCATTGGTGTGCTCTGGTTTAGGCTGCTAGAAAATCAGGTCCTTTCTGGTTGAATGACTAAAAGAGACACAGGCTGTCAACTGAGGAAGCTAGAGGCTGTGCCCGGCCTGTTGAACTCATGGGCATAAAGTAGAATGGATGGTTGGATGGATGGACGGATGGCTGGATGGATGGATGGATGGACCCAACTATGGATTGGAGTGAACTGGCTCCCTCCTATCCAACCCTTCCACTCCACTCATTATCTCCCAGCCTTTCCCAAATTCCAGGTAGCTGAGAGATTCTCCCATCTATTCAAAAATTTTTTAGTCATACTGCCTTGAAGGCTGGGATGAAGGAAAGTTGAATCACTGCCTGCCTACATCACTGAAGCCCTTTTGGCCTATTCATTGTCTACACCAGTTGCTCACCAACATGGAGCCATACCTGAGAGTTTTTAGACGTAAGAGGATTAGGACTCTTCAGAAACAATGTAAAGCTGCTCACAGAAAAGAGTGTAAATAAATTTTCCAACTGCCATTCAGCCGAGGGAATGCAAGTTTAAGAATTTCAAGGGAGGATCGATCTTCACACAAGCAAACATGTGCATGGTACCAACACTGACTGAACACTGCTATGCTTTAAGAAAAGCAGCTCTGAATCTATCTCTGAAATTTCACCTTCACACAAAGGAATGTATGATGATGATTCTTTCCTGGCAGCAAGTTTTAGTAGGAGGAAGGAAGCATAGGAAATCCTGGGAGAATCATTCCTTTAAGGGGAGGAACGTTCCATGGAGCAGGGAAACCCGGCACATGGAGGGAGGGCTGAGGCAGTGAAGAGCCATGTCCATATTTTACGAGTTTATCTTGCAGCCATCAGAAAATCGAAGTGGTCAAACTGCATTAAAACTGATTGGCTTGGGGCACCTGGGTGGCTCAGTCAGTTAAGTGTCTGCCTTTGGCTCAGGTCATGATCTCAGGGTCCTGGGATCGAGCCCCGCATCAGGCTCCCTGCTTAGTGGGAAGCCTGCTTCTTCCTTCTCCCTCTGCCTGCCTCTCTCTCTGCTTGTGCTCTCTCTCTCTCTCTCTGTTAAATAAATAAATGAAATCTTTAAAAACTGGTTGGCTTTATAAAATGCAGCCCTTTTTGCCACATCTCCTTTTAGTGAGTCCCCACTCTGTGAGAGAAGAGTCAGAGAGGGGACATATTGTGTATCTACTTTCTTGTCAGTGGTGGGCCTCTCTGGGCCAAGCTGGGGACTCTGTCTCTGAGCACATTTAACTGTAGGGTTAAATGAAATCTCAGCAGACCGGCCCATTGTGACAGCTTCCTCCAAAGCATCATCCTGCTTCTCAAACCACTTGGCATTTCTTCTACCATATTACAGAAGAAGGCATTTCTCCGGTTGGTATTCAAATGGAAACTGACATTTGGTTCACTTCTAAGACACTCTGATGTATGTGAGGCTTTTTTTTTTTTTATAGGGCCCTTTCCTCCAACCCAGAGATTAAAATGAGCCTCGACATAAACCATAGGGAAGAGGCATAAAAATGATTCTAAACCTCACCTATGCTCAGCTGACAGCTGTAAAGCACAATTGTGTTTTAATGATAAACCTCTGGAATGGCTCAGGTGAATACAGTGCCATATGCAAAGCTCTCAGGTCTCACAAATGCCATCAGTGCTTATGATCCCTGTGGGTAGGTTTTCTCTTGCTGTGTTCAAGTCTGAATGGAATATAAATGCACCATTAAATGTGCCCTCGAAGTACAGAGAGTGGCCGTTGCATAGTTAAGTGAAAAAGGCAGCATTTTATGTCTGATAGAGCAGTCATCTTGTAAAGAACAAATTGGTAGAGAGACGGGGGAAAACGATGTATGGAGAATGGCCTCAACAGGACAGGCAGATGGAAGTCTAAGTTCTTTTATAAATTCCTTTTAAATAACACATTTTATTGAGCTGTTGGAAGAAAAATGCAGATTCTTTCTGAAGCTTAGAAAGAAGGTGCCTATCCCCAGCCTCCCACTCCAACACACACCCATCAAAGCGACTATGATCGCCAGCGCCATTGTTAGTAAGAAGGGGGAAAGAAGAGAAACAAGAGTAAAAGTCATCTTTCACTACAGCAAACAAAGCAAGTTTCGCTTGTCACAGTGAATGATGAATGGCTACCTATCACTTTCCCAAAGAGAGAGAAACCAAAGATTGTGTATCAATTTTTATAATTTTAAAGCTCAGAGATAATAACTCTGCAGAAATGGAGCAGACCACATAAAAATCCCCTCTGAAAATGTGATTACACATAAAAATCCATAAAAACGTACAAAGTGATAGATGAACCAAAACTACACAAATGCAGTTTTTTATCCTTTTGGAACGGAGCAGAAATGGCATATGTAGAGAGAATGATTTTATTTTGTATTTTTAAAAGAAATATTTGGAGCTTAATTGAATTATACTTCTGGTGGGAATTGAAATATTTAGCTGGAATATTGGGTTTTATTTTAAACTGAATTCCTTATTGAAGAGATGAAGAAAGGAACCACCGTGAAGTATTAGCAGTAAGGCTGACCCATTTCAAAACACTAAAAAAGCCACACATAATAGAAGGTATTACATTTTCTTCCCACACTCTCTTAACCTCCAAAGGGTCTGTATTCAGTATTCTTGATAATTCTGGTAAGGAAATCATCTTTGAGCTATTCTAATTAAATCCAGGTTACATCTGATATTTATTTCTTGAGATTCTTTTTTTTTTTTAAGATTTTATTTATTTGACAGAGAGAGACACAGCAAGACAGGGAACACAAGCAGGGGGAGCGGCAGAGGGAGAGGGAGAAGCAGGCTTCCTGCTGAGCAGGGAGCCTGATGTGGGACTCAATCCCAGGACCCTGGGATCATGACCTGAGCCAAAGGCAGACGCTTAACAACTGAGCCACCCAGGCACCCTTTCTTGAGATTCTTAAAATTTACTTTTTTTGTGTGTGGTTACCCTGCTAAATCTGTTTACCATCCCCCTGCTTTCAATTTCTTATCAATGAATCCGGAACATGTCTCGAGATGCAAGTCTCCTTTGGCTTATTCCATAGAAGTTATCGAGTTAATCCCCAATTTTTTCCCCACACCTTACAAATATATATTATTTTTTATTCATTTTAAGGTATTTTGTTTGCGTTGGGCCTTCAAGGGCTTCATGATGTCCCCATAGGTAAATTTAACCAACAGTATTGTGCAATAAAATGTGCTTAAGTTTTTTTTTGCATTTAGAAATCACACCAATAATTTGTATTTCTTTAACGATTATGGTTGATGGAAAAAAATGCCCTTTTCTCTTGAAAACCTCAAAAAGCTTGTGTCAGAAGTCCTTAGAGGTCTGCTTAATATTGTTGAACAATATATGTTATTCAACTATACCGTTGTATAACACAGGTGAGGTGTTTCCTTTATGTTGCAATCCAGGTAAAGTATATCGTAAATAGAGCGGTATGGTTTTTGGTATGTAATTTCAATGTATTATTTATATCAACTAGGTTTAGGGAATATACAGAGCCTAGCTTAACATCATGACAATCAACTCTGTATTTTATTTTTTTTTTAAAGATTTTTATTTATTTGAGAGAGAGACAGGTATTGACAGAGATAGTGAGAGAGAGCACAAGCGGGGAGGAGAGGGAGAAGCAGGCCCCTGCTGAGCAGGGAGCCCGACTTGGGGCTCGATCCCAGGATCCTGGGACCATGACCTGAGCCAAAGGCAGCCGCTTAACCGACTGAGCCACCCAGGTGCCCCTCAAGCCTGTATTTTAAATGGCCATAAGGAAAAAAAAAAAAAAGAACACATCCCATAGGTTAACTTTGCTTCTAGCAAATCCTTTCCTCCACACCCTTAGAACGGCAGCTGGATCAGGAGTGAGGTTCTGAAAATCAACCATAAGGACTCAGGAGAAGGAGAAGTGGATGAGACTACAGGGTGGAAAGATGAATTCCAGAGGGAGCTGAAGGTGGAGATTAAGAAGCTGATGGCTTGGGCGCCTGGGTGGCTCAGTTGGTTAAGCGACTGCCTTCGGCTCAGGTCATGATCCTGGAGTCCCTGGATGGAGTCCCGCATCGGGCTCTCTGCTCAGCAGGGAGTCTGCTTCTCCCTCTCCCACTCCCCGTTTGTGTTCCCTCTCTCGCTGTGTCTTTCTCTGTCAAATAAATAAATAAAATCTTTAAAAAAAAAAAAGATTTAAGAAGCTGATGGCTTACTGCTAATTTCTTTATACCTTGGTGAAAAACCCAACACGTGTTGTATAAACTTCCAGGCCTCAGCTGTCCCGATTCTTATTAGAAGAGACCTAGCGAGACAAACAATATGCTAGGAGCATGGGGGTACCTGTTATAAAGAGTCTGAACTGCAATTCATCTTACTAAACATCTTGGACACCAGCCAGCTCAAGAATCATAAAACACCTCAGAATACGAGATGCTGTCACTGAAGAAACCCTGTTTGCTTATCAAAGAAAAGGCAACCAATTAATAGTTTTATTACTAATACCATTACCCCAAGGGCTAAAATTAGGTTTATTTATTTATTTTAAGTTCAACCCACTAAATGCCACGCTAACACCCAACAAGGTACAGCTCGTATTACAAATGAATAACTTAATTAAAAAACATTGATTTTGCTCATTGACTGCTGCAAATTTTATTAAATATTAATGATAACATTTTGTATTTTTTATACTAGTCATGAAAGTTTTATGTGCTCTCTCCCCTACAGCAGCCTTATATTTTATGACAAAATCTTAGGCAGCTCAAAGTACAAACATAAATATTGCATTGGCCAGCTTGGTACAATATATGTGTGTACATAAGCCAATAAGAGGATGTTTGTACATTTACCCAAATATGCACCGAGTTAGGAGCGCTGACTCAACGAAGTGAGGGAGAAACTTGAACGGTTTAAGTTTGTGTTTTATTTTAACTGCCAACAAGGGTCACCCAGAAACTACTGGAAAAAGCACCCTAAGAAGTGGGACCTCAGAACCCTATAACCAAAGGTGTTCTCTCCCCAAATCCTGTGTGTCATACAAAGCACAAACATGACTCCAGAAATAATGTAATTTTACATTCCAAGCCCTCTATGGCAAGAGGTTTCACCAAAAGGACAACATTCTCCTCTTTCCTTACCTGGTGGGGCCCCAAACACTAAAAGCTCATCAGCCTACAGAAGAGACTTCACAATTTTTTGTTGTTGTTTCCGTGGGCTTACTTTACATGTTTATAGTAGAGCTGGTACGGCTTGGACTTTTATCAGAAGGAACCCTAACCTTGTTCCTCCCAGCTCTCAAATGAAAACCATCAATGTTCGGAGCCAGCTGACAGCTATGTGAAGTGAATCAGATGACACATTATTTGGGATGTTTCTTCCATTCTTTGGAAACTTTTTACTTAAAATTTTGTAAAATGTTAGCAGAATGCCGCTACTTTGAACTTCTGCAGCGAGTTTCTTCTCTCTGCGTCTCAAAGTCATTTAAACAATTGAGAGAATTTAAGTCACTTCCTCAAATCACCTCAGAGGTCAGAAGGACAGGTCAGGCCTCTGAGTTACACAAGGCTTTCCAAAACTTAACAAACTTCCTTAGGAATACAATCATAGCAACCCAGACTTGAAAACAAAGTTTGAGCATTATTAAGTACTTGTTAAAAAAAAAAAAAAATCCAGCCGTACTCTGCATAGTTTGCCAGTGCCCTCCCAGCAGAAGGTGAGGGAGGGAGATAGGATAGGAGGACTGCTTTCCAAAGGGAAAGACTTCACATGAAAAAACACTGAAGCATTTTCTAGAAATGAGGAACTAAAAGGCAGACTGGAAGATCTTTCAAATAGATGCTTTTTTGAAATGCAAAATATGTTTTTGTAAAACATTGATGGAAGGTAACATGCAGAAAGCAATGTATTCAATTTTTGTAGTTATGGGTGACCTAAGTACGCTTGGCTGCTTCGCTCTGTATCCATTATTCGTTGTGTAGCCCCCTCTGATCTGCCACTACCCCCAATCTCAACTGTCCCTCTGGGCTCTGGGAGGCTGAGCCCTAAGAATGCCTCTCCCAGCCCTTGACAGCAGGCTCCTGTCGGGTTGGGCCAAGGAGCGCAGCTGGAGATAAAAGGGCAGAAGAAGAGAGAGAGAGAGAGAGATGGGGGTATTTCTGCCCTGCTGCTCCTTACGTTTGCCTCTTTGGAAAAACTACGCCCTCTCCTTGCTCCTGGATCCTGCTTCTGCCTGCGGTCTCTGGGTTCCGCCACGTTCCCTGTACACGCAGGCTGTACACCCAGCAGTGTTCATTACAAGATTTCGGAACCCTGTGAATGAGAATTTCTTTCTTTCTTTCTTTTCCTGCTAAGACTGTGACTGACAAGAGCAAAGGAGCTGTAGCTCCTACTAGGTGTCCTTTCCAGGTTGTGCTACCTAAAACAACAACTTCAGACATCAGGTCACGGGGGGCTTTTAAGAAAGGAGCCTTCTAAAGAAAGTCATGAGACGACAAAAGATGAAACGATCACCAATCGACATGCCAGTCGCTGCCTGCGTTTTTCTGTGAACTTACAGACACACAGAATGCCACGCAGTTACATCAGTATCATATCCCTTTCTGTGGCGGAGTCAAGTCTCTCCCTGATGGTGAGCACTCGGGGAAAAACGAAAACAAAAACCCCCAACCATTCCTGGCTATGGTGTTCGGTGCTGGACCCGAGGGCACGCGCTCTGTAGGTCTGACACATTTTGAAAGGAACTAGTGTCCCCAACTCAGCTTGACTGTGAACCAGGTCTATAGAGCCACCTTTAGTCCTCCCAGGGAATAAATTAAATCTGCATCTTGACTGTGTTGCCTGGAAGAGATTGTTAAATTATTTATGGTGCAATTGCAGGGAGTTGCTCTTCTCCGCAAGTTGAGGGTGGGGAGGAGTGTATTCTGCCTGCTGTCTACTCTGGGCCACTGTGTTCCTAAGTCCAGTAATGTCTAGAGAAAAATAACAAGGCTGGAGGCAACCAAGATATATTAACAAAAAAGAGGCAGTAAATCACTTTTCACTGTTCGGAGATGGCTTTCCGCCTGCAAGGACTGCCGTTTTGCTCTGGTTCTGCCTGGGACCTGATGGATGTCTGCTGATGCCTGGCTGGAGAACGTGGGGCAGGGGATGGGCTAAGGACCACATGGATTGAAGGGCGAGGTTTTAAAAATGGGAATAAGAAGAAAGCCAAGGATTTGTGGAAGGGATTTTTGCTAATCTGGAAACTCCTTCCAAGTTTTGCTCTTAGTTCGTATATATACTCAGTGTCAAAACAGCTTTACACCGAGCATCAGAAGACCTGACTGTTTACATAGGGCTGGTTCAAGGATGGATTTCTTAAAGCTTCTGGGTGATCTACTGGTATTCTGAAAATCACTGAAGGATGGAGTGACATGGAGAGCCTCAGGGATGTTCCCACTAGGGGGGACCGTTCCTGTGGACGTTTATCCCTTGTGCCCTGATGCCCAAATGGCTTTCACATGAAAAGAAAACCAAAACTACTGTATAACGATAGAGAAGATTTAAATGCACATACTTGGTGCTAACACATTGACGCATCCAGGTAAAATGATCTCAATGACTAATCACTGATTTTTTCAGAGATCCATTATGGAATGAGGCAGAGTGAAAGCATATACTGTGAAGGAGGCACACAGAAAAAGTGGACACAGCACAGGAGGAAAGACAGACGATGAAAAGACTTCCTAGTTCATATTTCTTCCTAAATCCAGAGCTTAGGAAATGTTTTGTCCTACTTGCTTGGACAGAGAGAAATTCTATCCTAAAATGTATATGCAGGACCATCTTTATTTCAACTTGGAAGGGATATTATTTTATCTAACTTCGTTGGAACTATAACAAATTAAATCCGTTATATTTACATGAACATACTCTCTTCATAGACCTGAAAACCTTCTCCATACCTTATCGAATCCCTCCACATCCGAGTTAAGAGGCCAGTTTATTATCTCATTTTCCAATTAAAGAAAGTAAGGCATGGAAAAAATGAAATTTTTTGCTTTCCTAGATAAATAGATGTGTAGATGGACAGATGGGTGACAGAAGTATAGAAATAGTAGTAGTTTTATTTATCCTGATATTAGCATGTGTTATTATAACATTCTGACTTTTATACTTGTGCTAAACACTAATTAGTTCTCTAGTCTAGGAAGAGAGATGCTAAGTCTGAGGTAATACCTAGCACTGAAGTTAGTACCAAAAATGCATATTATGAAAATCCACATGTTTGTTTAATTCTTCCCCTTTCCTACTATGTTTAAACTGTTTAAAAAATATTTATTTATTTTAGAGAGAGTGTGCAAGACCAGGGGTGGGGGTAGAGAGAAATCCAAGCAGACTCCAAGCTGAGCATGGAGCCCGATGAGGGGCTTGATCTCCACGATCCTGCAATCACCGGGCCGAAACCAAGAATTAGAGGCTTAACCAATTGTGCCACCTAGGTGCCCCTAAACTTTTTACTGAAGTATAATACACAGAGAAAAGTATACATAAGTAATAAAGTCATTGACCTCTCTCTCTCTATATATATATATATATATTTTTTAGCGACACAGAGGTAAGAGCTTGCTTATGGGCTAAGTCAGGAGCGGAGCCAGTAGGAAGAAAGCAGATGAAAACTAGATTTTCAGTACTGGCAGACTGTAAGTCCCAAAGGTGGCTGTAATAATACCTCCCATCCCATATGTCCTTCTGCAGAGTGACCTTGCTACTCCTTCATCAAGCGGTAGTTGATTTCTCCACTCATATCTTTCTCCACTCATCTTTCTCCACTCGTGTCTAGGCAGGCTCTGTGACTGCTTTGACTAATAGAATACAAGTAGACACGACACTGTGTCATTTCTGGGCACAACCTTTAAGCTACTTCAGTAGTCTGCCATTTGGAATATTTGCTCTTGGCGTGCTCTCTCTCAGAACCCAGCATTGGGCTGTAAGTAGCCAAACCACATGGAGGGGCCATGTGTAGGTGCTTCGCTCACACTCCAGCTGAACTCCCAGCCAACAGCCTGCATCAACTGCCAACCACCCGAGTGTGCCATCTTGGGTAGCCTGCTCAGTCAAGAACTCAGATGACTATGGCTCCAGCCAACGTCTGACTTCAATTGCATGAGAGAGCCCAGGGAAAAATGCCCAGCTGAGCCCAATCAACCCACAGACCCATGAGAGATAACAATAAATGGTTTTAAATCCACTCATTTAGGTGGTAGTACGTCAACCAGACACAGATCACTGGAACAAGTACCAAAACACTGATACAGAAATTTCACTTCCAGAGGAGGAAAGCAGAAAAGGGACAAGAATGAGCAAGATGGCACATATACTTGCAGACTGAATGGGTGAGAAATGAGAGGCAAAAATTTGGAAGCAATGGCATTTGGTGAGAAAGAGAAAAAGGGTATCAGGCTTAAGAAAGGGATAGATATTTGGAATATCATGTATGTGCAACTGGAGACAGTCCAGCAAAAGTTTAGGGACACGTTTGAAGACCAGGCTGATGTTGTAAATCATCATTCTGAAGAACAACATCTGCCTGGGGCTAGGATTTCCTCCATCTGAGTTTGGCTGTGCAGGGTAGGAGAAGAGAAATCATATGACTGGACTGATCTCAGATTACAATTTTAAAGAGCAGGTGAGGAAGGAAGGAAGAACAATACCGCCGTGGGTTCTGGTAGGTATTAGCTAAAGCAATGGACCATGGCTTTTAACCTGTGTAGGGAAAGGAAATGAAACTGGGAGAGACCTGATTTTAGAAGTGAAAGAAAAGAATCTGCAGAAAGTGGACACATAAAAGATTAGCTATGTGAGAGCAAGGAATGAGAAAGCTGGAGAGAGAAGTTTTGATCCAAAAATAAATGTTATGAATTCTTTGACGTATTTGTATTTTTTATGACCTCGTTATACTTAAGATTGTTTCACCTATAAAATATTTAAAGGCTAATAGATTAAAAAATCCAAACCCGTTACTATTTCTACCTGTCATTAAACATGCCTGGATAGGAAGATGATTCACAATGAAGGGTTAGACTGTGGCTTTGTTTGCCAATATCCAGTGCTAAGAGCTGACTGGGTGCAGCTTTCTAGATTTGTGCTCAGTGACATCATGGTGTTAGCTTGAAGTTGGCCGTGATGGAACATATACATTACAGAAATTTGCAGACACAACAATTCAGGGCTTCTGTCTGCCAGAGGGTGGGTTGTTAAACATTTATCAGCACACCACTACTCACTCCCTCCATATACCCTGTTTACCACAAGAAAGAGATTTTAACTTTCTATATTTCTCACAAATGTGTATCTACTAACTCATGCCTTATTCTTCAAAGGACATGCGTGGAGGATCATTTCAACACAAATGTTGAGTTCAACATAAGTAATTTATTACATGTGAAGACACACTTCTCCCTCTTTCCTATGCCAGAACATTCCAAGACAGAAGGAAAAAGTCAACAGAACAAGCTGAAGTAAGCAAAGTTCAGCCATGTGAAGATGTAGGTCCTATAACAGCTATGGAATTGAAAAAAGGATTAACTCTGAGAAGATTATTTTAAGGGATTGAAAACTGGCGTACTTTGTTCTCTCTTCTCAGTGAGCTTGTGGCAAAGAGGAATTGAAGTCAGGATAAGTGTTCTCCTGGGTCTGTGCAAATACACCCACCAATGCTACTTGCAAGTCACGGGACTAGAAATCCACCCCAAAATGCCTGTGTTCCTTCCACGTTTAGTTTGTGAACACTATAATATTGGCACTGTAAAGAATGCTAGTAAACCAATCACTCAAACAAATTTTTAACCTCTCCAATTTGCCCCACAGTGTAATTGACATATTATAATCTACAGCAGAACAGGCTCATTCTCTCACTTCATCTTTTTGGAGAGGTGTTTTTTGTTTTGTTTTTTCAGTTCAGTTTTTCAAATACTGTCTGCATTTTCCTTTCTCCCTCATTTTGCTTTAGGATAGTAACAAAAATTAATGAATTAGCACAATAAAAAGGAAAGGTTACTGGGAATATGAATGAAAACATAATCCTCAGAGGATCTCAGCCTGATAAATTTGAAGGAAGACACAAAAATGTTATCTGCTAGGCAAAGCAAACCTGGGAATTTTGAGCTGTCCCTTAGTATACTAAACTATATTAATATTTTTTTTTACATTCATGCAATAAAAACTTATTGAGAATGACTTAGATGTGAATATAAGGGTAATAAAGCGCTTTGTGACTCACTCTCAGAATTGCAATACAGACTTGAAAGGTTTCATTAAAATTAGAAGCATTTTAGCTTGTTCTGTTTCTATTAAATGGGAACACATTAATGTATTTTATTTGGGGGGAGGATTAGAAGAGATGAATATATAATAACTGGTGTTGAAATGCTGGGTGATATCTTTGAGACAGGAGAAAAGCACTAACAAAACCTCCACACTACTTGAATGCTGTTTTGTGACATTCTTTATCCAGGTGGCTTCAACAATAATCCCATTAGGCATTTGCAGGTGTTACGTTAGTCACTGGAAGGCTTCCTTCCATATTTTCCCTTGAATACAGTAGGAAACATGGGAACAGACCATGTTTCCTACTGAGAACAGATGAAGAGTGAGGCACAGGGTGAATTCTGTGTAATGGTTACTCTGTTTCATGAATGAAAATTATCTAACAGGGAAAAATAATTTTCCTCATTTTTCCTTCCAAGGGCACTTATTAAAATGGATTTTTTAAATGAATATGCAATGATACAGCAAATTAAACCTGCTATATCAAAACAACAACACACTATGAGATTTTGAAAATACCCAAGGTTCTTTTATTATGTAAGGAGAAACTACTATATTGTGGATATATATTTTTCATTACTGCACTTCAAGATGATAGAATTTGGAGACAAGCAGGGACTTTAACATTTCAACAATCTTTTCCTGAGGGAAAAGATTGGGGACATAGATATAAAAGCTAGTTTGTGGTGGACTGAATGTTTGTGTCCTCCCAAAATACTTATGTTGAAGTTCTAACCCCAGCATGATGGTATCTGGAGGTGGGGCCTTGGGGAGGTGATCAGGGTTAGATGAGGTCATGAGGATGGGGTCCTCATGATGGGATTAGTGCCCTTATGGGAAGGAACAGTAGAGAGCTTGCTCACTCCCCTTCTGTGGACACAGGCAGTTTGCAAGCCCGGAAGACTCACCAGTATCTGACACCTTTATCCAGGACTTCCCAGCCTTCAGGATGGTGAGAAAACAGGTACCTGTAGTTTAAGCCATCCAGTCTATATTTTGTTATGGCAGCCTGAGCTAATTAATAAATAGTCTCTGCTTCAAAGAGCCCAATCTAGAGGGGGAAGGTATACACATGGTTTCAGTAAGAACTGTGGCAGAAGTATGCATGAGGTGCTAATGCAAGGCACTACTGAGGATTTACCTACTTTTCTGAGATCTAATACATGATGAGGTGAAGAAACTGTGCCTATCTGTTAAAATGATTTGGGTCAAAAATGGTTGGTGGCAGAGCTGAATACTATCCGAGATATTGCAGGTGTGTGTGTGTGTGTTTATATAGATAAATCCATTTTTTACCCATTCACTCAATTGTTATTAAGCCCTCACTATGTGCTATTATCATAAACATTGATATGCATATCTAATTGTATCCTCACAACCACCCCAGCTCCATTTGACAGATGAGATAACCGAGGTTTAGAGAGATTGACTAACTTGCCTCAAGTCACATAGCTAGTACCACTGGAGCTGGGCTTTGAACCCAGATACCTGAACATCAATGTTTTAGGAAGGTAAGAAATGTAAAATGACTTGGAGGAAATTAAGTTGTAAACAAATGCTGATCAGTAGATCCCTAGCATCTGCTAACACGCTGTTAACACATACAAAAATACATAAGCTGTATAATTTTCTCATCAGTAAAACTGGGGTAATACCTTCCTCAGAGGGCTAATGTGAAGATGAATGCTACTCTAGTGAGAACGTTTCTGTCTCTTAGCCCATGTGGCTCAGCTGGGAGGAGGGATGAGAGGGCTCCCCATTCATCCATATTCTTTCTAGACCATTGCAAAACCTCTGCTACTTTGAGGCTCACAGCATTTGGCTGCACCAGCCTCTCACCATAACTGGTGCCATCCTTCCTAAGCACCCTTAATTTAAGTTGCCATCATTTTAAGGAACTCTAAAATCTATGCAGATGACACATCCAACACTCTGGCTCTCAGATCTTGTCTGATCACTTCCTTTGCTGCCCCACCCCCATCCCAGCAGCACACCCTTGACTTTGCCATCACATCTGCAATCACAGGTTCATGCAGTGCATTTCCCAACACAGCCTCCTCTCCTTCCAGCTCACTTGCTTAAAGGGCCCCACTGACATGGCCCATCAAGTGGATAGAGAACTACTTCCCAACACACAGATGCTTTTGCTTTCAGCCTCTTTAATTCTGGGTTAACTCAGTTCAGATTCCATGGTCCCTCCACCAGTGCCATTCTCTTTGTCCTCTCCTCTCATCCACATGGCCTGAAGAGAACATTCCCTACTTACCAAAGTCCTTGCCTAAAGGTATTAAAACGGAATATTGTGTTCCATCACAACTCGTTCTAAAGGCTGAAGCTGATAACAAATTCTGAGTGACCCAGGACACCAGACTTTACTGGTCCTCTACACCCAACGTGGGGCTCAAACTAACAACCCCAAGATTGAGTCACATGCTCTTCTGACTGAGCCAGCCAGGCTCCCATAGAGAGGGATTTCTTTTTAGTTTTCTGTCCATTTTTACATCCATATAGAAAATGAGGTTATATTAGTCAACCCTTTGTTGAGAATATACAAAACTTCCCTTTATGTACATGTTTTCACCAATCAGAAGAAGAGTAAAACAATTCTTCTCTCAATAGTTTTCTCAGAACTTACCTGAAAAGTTTTTAATACAGTACTATTTACTTGAACAGTAACTCTATCAATGGCTTAGCAACCTGCAGCTTTTAACGAATTAACTTTAAAATAAAAGAATTCTTTAGAATTCTTAGAGAAAGGTTGCTTCCTTTATACAGACTACAACACTTTTAACAGTCAAAATAAGAATTCTAAACATAAACTTTTTCCATGTGACCATGAATATTTTAGATTATAATAAAGATACAATGAATTTTACTGACATTACATTGTCTCCACAGGAAATAATGAAATATTAAAGCAGGCACTCCAAACTTTGCATGGAGTGTCGATTTTGAAGCATGTCTGCAAACTACTGAACATCCCTCCCATTGAAAGGTAGGGCCCATGTGCCCTCCTCTTCAGTCTGGGCTGACCCTGATGACTTTCTTGCAACCAAAAGAATACAATGGAAATGATTCCAAGTGGGTTCTGAAGCTGGATCAGAAAAGGCTGAGAAGTTTCTGCCTAGTCCTCTTAAGATGTTTGTTCTGGGGTAAGCCAGCCAGGTGCTACATAAGAAGTTTGAAATTGTCACACTAGAAACTGTCACACTATAAAGTCCACATATAGGCATTCTGATTGACGGTCCAATTAACAACCTACATCAAAAGCCAGGCAGATGAGTGAGCCAAATTGGATGCATATGCCCCAACTGAACCTTCAGATCATGTTGCAGCCCTGCCAACATGAGAGACCCTAAGTGAAAACTGCACAGCCACATCCTTCTTGAATTCACCTACAAAACTGTGAGCAAAATAAAATGATTGTTTTAAGCTAAGCTCAGTGATAATTTATTCACAGCTAATAACCAGAAGACATGGATATTAGAACCATTACATGCTTAAATGTCCTCTATTCATGTGGTCTAACTTACAGCCTTGCAAACTATATATTAATATTTCCAAAGACATATCCCTCCATAGATAGAAATCATATGTTAATATAAAGAGCTAGCTTTATTTTAATTAAAATGTCCCAAAAACCTTGACTGTAAGCATTTTGGAGAGCTGGGCATAATGAGAATTTTAAAAAATAGGTTCACTCTGCCAATTCCTTTTAAAAATTAGACCTGTTGTGTTTTAAAGATTATTTCTAATTATATAATGATTAGGGAGTCAAGGGCCTTTGTCTACTTTTGAGTATATTAATTATCTTCTGTCTTAGTTTCACAAATTAAGGATATAATTTTTATCTACCTTGATCCTGTCTTCTAGGAGAATTGGAATTTTTAAAATAAACTTTGAACACTTTTCACTTTAAAAGAAAACATTTTTTATAATTTCTAAAGTAGGGATTTCAAATTCTTACAAGATATTAGGGATTTACAAGTAAGGAGGGGGACTGGGAAAGCAGAGAGTGGCCGATTGGTTGGTGAAGTGGCTGGAGGCTAACTCTTTCGATGAACTTACCTACCACACCCTTCAAAGCTGAGAAACATCCTAGGGATCCTCAAGTTTTACAAGACCATGCAAATATATTTTTATTTTATAAAAATGTACCAAAATTTATCAACTGAATTAAAATTGAGTTTTGCCATAGTATCAAAAGGAAAAAGGGGCACCTGGGTGGCTCAGTTAAGCATCCAAATCTTGATTTTGGCTCAGGTGATGATCTCAGGGCCGTTGGACTGAACCCTGCATCAGGCTCCTTGTTGGGCATGGAGCCTGCTTAGGATTCTTGCTTTCTCTCTCTATCCCTCCCCCAGCTCATGAGCTCTCTCTTGCTTTCTCTCTCTAAATAAATAAATAAAGTCTTTAAAAAAAATCAAAAGGAATAAAATTTACTTTTTTTCTCTTATACTTTTGATAACTCGTCATTCCTTTTTTATAAGTCATACAACTGCCATCAGGACACTCTAGTCAGAGAGAGAAGTTCTTTGAACTGATTAGGACAGACATTCTCAAAGTGTGGCCTGGGGACACCTGTGGGTCCCAAAAACTATTTTTAGGAGGTCTGTGAAGTCAAATTATTTTCCAAAAAATGTTAAGACTCTTTTTGCTGTTTTTTTTTTTTTTTAAGATTTTATTTATTTATTTGACAGAGAGAGACACAGCGAAAGAGGGAACACAAGCAGGGGGAGTGGGACAGGGAGAAGCAGGCTCCATGCAGAGCAGGGAGCCCGACTTGGGGCTCGATCCCAGGACCCTGGGATCATGACCTGAGCCGAAGGCAGACACCCAACAACTGAGCCACCCAGGCGCCCTCTTTTTGCTGTTTTTGATCTCATTCTTTCTGAGTGCCCTGTGGCATTTTTCTAGAGCCTGCACGGGGTGTGGTATTTCAACAGACCGAATGCAGAACTATACATGAGAACCCAGTTGTCTTATAATGTAAGATACTAAAAAGGTTTGCAAAAATGTAAAATAATACCACTTTTATCACCGATTAATTTTGGTAAAATACAACTGTTTTATAAAATTATTAACAAATTATGAATACATTTTCTTAAAAAACTATTAACATGTAATGGATTTACTATTAAATGAATTAATATTTTTAAATTTTCTGTTTTAATTTCTAAGTTTAAATATTGATAGATGTAACACATATAAAAAATTTTTTGAGAATCCTTAAAATTTTTTTAAAATGTAAAGAATGATGGAGACCAAAACATTTGAGAACTCCTAGGTTAGGAATTCATCTGAGGAAATAAACATTATTTTACTAATAACTAATAACATCTATGTTTCTAGGTAAATCAAAACCTTAAACTTTTAAATCCGTGTTATGTTGCAATACCCCAAAATTCTAGTAAGAATGAGAAACATCATTGTGTCATATATGGGCTAACTGATAGACCTAGGTAGGCCAGTTATTTGGAGTTCTCTGAACCACAGATCCCAGCTAGGGTAAAAAGGTATGTGTGTGCATGTGTGATTATTTGATAGAATGGCAGAAAACCAAGAAAAAATGTCCTGTGTGAAATACCATTAATTGAAGGATTAGGTTATCTTCTTTCTAAATCTCTCTCCTCTTCTCTTTTCAGACTAGATAACAGAGGCAGGCTGTTGTTATTGTTCATCATTTCCTTGTTTGCTTAGCAAAGTAGGTAATATGAAAAATATGAAAAATGGTCAGATCCTCCTGTTCCAAAGTGTTAATACTCACTCCATTTAGCCTTTTGCCTCTGAACCAGTACAATGAAAATACCAAATCACTTTTAAGAAGTCCTGAAATCAGATTCTAATTAGAGTAATAAAAATTAACCACCCTGACCAACCTGAGCCTTCGACCAAGCCTTGATCTGATTATTAAGTTCTAAGGAAATGTGCAATTCGTTGTTGATGTTGCTGTTTTTTTGATGAATTGCTTTCAGGTCTTTAGAATCACATTTTTATTGAAAACCAAGTGAAAGGTGACTAAGTGTGGTTAAAAAAAAAAAAGTGTGGGGGGGGAAACCCCACATAATCTTCATAAGACTTCTTGAAAAAGTCCAGTTCTTACAGTGCCTAGACATGATAGTCTGAAAGTCAGTTTTTCAAAGAAAAATAAATATTTACTTATTATCTGTTAGTTACTGAGTACCTTGTGGGAATATAAAAATTATACAAGGGGCACCTGGGTGGCTCAGTCAGTTAAGTGTCAGCCTTCGGCTCAGGTCATGATCCCAGGATCCTGGGATCGAGCCCCGCATCAGGCTCCCTGCTCTACGAGAAGCCTGCTTCTCCCTCTCACACTTCCCCTGCTTGTGTTCCCTCTCTCGCTGTATCTCTCTCTGTCGAATAAATAAATAAATCTTGAAAAAGAAAAGATAAAGAGACCACATTGTCTTAATATTAAATTATACCTGTATGGGGCGCCTGGGTGGCTCAGTCGGTTAAGCGACTGCCTTCGGCTCAGGTCATGATCCTGGAGTCCCGGGATCGAGTCCCGCATCAGGCTCCCTGCTCGGCGGGGAGCCTGCTTCTCGCTCTGACCCTCCCCTCTCTCATGCTCTCTCTATCTCATTCTCTCTCTCAATAAATAAATAAAATCTTAAAAAAAAAAAATATACCTGTATGCATAGAGCTTTATCAAGAGCTGTGAGATAAAACTACATTCCTTCTTGGTTTATAAACTCTTTTAGCTTTCTGACTCTTTTAACTGAGTTAAAAGAATTATATACAATATAATCCTATTATATATGTATATGTATATATATATGTGTATGTATGTGTGTGTATATATATATGTACATATATACATACATATATATATATGTATATGTATATATCTGAGAGCAGTAGAGAGTGAGAGGGAGGGGGACAGAGGGAGACAGAATCTCTCTCTTAAGCAGGCTCCACACCCAGCACAGAGCCCACCATAGGGCTCCATCTCAGTCCCTGAGATCATGACCTGAGCCAAAATCAAGAGTCAGATGCTTAACTGACTGAGCCACGAGGTGCCCCAAGACAGTATTATTTAAATGTACTACTGAAAAATAAAGACTGTACACCCTATGTGCTTTTCAGAAAATATATCTATTTCTGCATTTTTAAAATTCATTCAACAACTATTTATTGACCAAGTACTATGTGCCTTTGCTGGAAATAAGGCACTGGAAAAGAACGAATGTCATGGAGTTGATATTCTAGTGGGGTAGATAAATTAATATTTAGTATAATTTTGATTACTTATAAATGCTAGGAAGAAAAATAAAACAAGAATATAGAGTGTGATAGGATGTGAAATGGGATATATTTAGATAGGATAGTCAGAAAGACTTCTCTGATGGAGTAACCAAGTAGGTTACAAATGGCCACACATTGTTTTTATCTCAATGTACCCATCTTTTTGAAATGTGGCTTTGCTGTTTCTCTCACCAAAAGATATAGTTTATTTCTCCAGCCTTTGAATCTGGCCCAGATCATGTGATTTGCTGTGCCAACTAGACATAAGAAAATGGGACATAAGCAGAGTCCTGAAAAGTAGTCATCTAATGGGATCTTCTCTCTCTTGCTACTCCTTCTACTGTATAAACAAATCAGCACCAGACTACTGAATGATGGCATCCCTGCTTTGTATCTGTGAAGTTCTTGAATTTTGGTGTCTGTGGTTTTCATCATGTTTTTAAATATTTCAGTCATTATTTCACCAACTATTTATTCTGCTCTGCTCCCTTCTGTGACTCCAAATTACATTTAAAGTCACTTAAAATTGGTTCATGGCCCCCTGCTTGTGTTCCCTCTCTCTCTCTGTGTCTCTCTGTCAAATAAATAAATAAAAATCTTTTTTTAAAAAAAAAACAGGGTGCCTGGGTGGCTCAGTCGTTAAGCATCTGCCTTCAGCTCGCGTCATGATCCCAGGGTCCTGGGATGGAGCCCCGCATTGGGCTCCCTGCTCAGCGGGGAGTCTGCTTTTCCCTCTCCCTCTCCCCTAGCTTGCGTTCCCTCTCTTGCTATGTCTCTCTGTCAAATAAATAAATAAAAATCTTTTAAAAAATAAATAAATGAAATTGGTTCATGGCTCAATGGAGCTCTGTCCATTTTTTTCCAGCATTTATTCTGATTTCTTTCTGACTTTGGATAATTTCTATGCTATGTCCTTAAGTTCAGTGACATTTTCTTCTATATTTTCTAATACGCTCTTTTGCCCATTTAGTGACTTTTAAAATTTTTAGAAACTGTATTTTCTAATTCTAGAAATTATTTTTGCTGTGTTTTATATACTCAATTTCTTTACTCATTACATCCATGTTTTCCTTTAAATCCTTCAGCATATTTATAATAAGCTGCTTTAAAATCCTTTCCTGCTAATTTTATCATCACAGTCATTCTTGGGTATTTTTCTATTGACTTATTTTTCTTTTGGTTATGCATTACATTTTCCTGCCTCTTTGTACATCTAATACTTTTTGATGGGATGTTGGACATTTTAAATATTACACTACTGTCTTCCTTTAAACTATGTTTTGGTAGGCAAATAAGTTAGTTGTGGGTAGCTTGATCCTCCTGAGACTTATTTTTTAGTCTTATTAGAGTGAGTCTACAGTATTCTTTACTCAAGGGCTAATTTAGTCCTACTACTAAGAAGTAATATTTTTGGGGTCTTTTCTGAATAATTTGGGTGTTCAACAATGTCTCTCCACTCTATCTGATTAGAATTCAAACATCTCCTAGTCCTCTGAACACTTGGTAAAGTTTGTAATTTATAGGATCCTTGGTACTTCTTTACTCAACCTTGTGGATATTCACCCAATCCACGAGAAACTTAGAATCCAGTCAAAGACTTAAGGTGATCTTGTGGATTTTTAAAGCATTTTATCTGCAAAGCTTCTTTTCTGGTTCTCATCCCTGAAAACTCCATCTGGTTAAGCCTCTCTGAACTCAAGTCTTTGTCTGCTCAATTCATTGAGACTGCTGTTCCCCCCTTGGGTTCACCCTTCCGGTACTGCACTCCTGAAAATGGCTCCAGGCAGAAATCTGGGGTGATCATGGCACTTAACCCATTTGTTTCCCTTCTCTAAGGGATTAGAATCCTGTGGTGCCAGCTGTCCACGACCCAAACAAATTTGACTTGTATATTTTACTCAATTTTCTAATTGTTTACGATGAGAGGGCAAGCCCAATACTAATTTCCCCATCAAGTATGGAAATGGAAGTTCAGAAGACTATTCTTTACTTGTTTGAAGAAGAAAGATACAGCAATGTTATAGGCCAGTGGGAATGATCCAATCAGAAGAGAAATCTGGTGAGGTTTGAGAGAAGTATTTCAGAAGCAATTTCTTCAAGAAAGTGAGAATGGATGTAAACCAATGCGTGACTAGAAGGATTGACTTTAATAAGCAAATGGGAATTTTATTTATTAGCCCGGAGTTAAAGTAATATGCTAACAAAGTCAAAATAATAAAGTAAAACTTAGTATGTAATAGGAATACTATATCCATTATGTATTTTTTGATCAAATGATTTGAGTGAGTAGAACAACAAATACAATAAAGCATTTGTTCTTTATCTTTGGCCAAAATGGAGTTATTTTTTTCATCCCAAATTACAAACCTTTAAATATTTAGTCCCTCTGTTTCACTATGCATCTATTTTCTTTTGAGAATCTCTATATCTAGAAGGATCAAATAAAAGATATAAAAAATACTATGTGTGTATGAATTATTGTAGATAAATTCTGGGTTTTGGTGCTTGTCAATTGATTGGTTTAAAAAAATTAGCACTCTATTATTTTCTAGTTAGGAAAACCAATGTAAGTTTGCATTGAGATTAATAACCACATAATAGGGTTAGTGTTAGGATTAAAACAAAATATAATCAATGTGCCAACCATAGTTGTCACTGAATATCAATTTCCATCTTTTCTCCTCCTTAGGTAGTGGAAGTTCTGGTTCACATAGTTCTGTCTTCCATTTAGAAATTTTAAGTGTTCTGGAAACATTAACTTGGAAGATAATATTAGATCCCATTCACCAAAGAAGCCTAATGAATTTAGTTCTTTTTCTGTCCAAATTCCCTTATGAGACTTATTCTTAGACCCAGTTTCTCCAAACTGAGATCTCCTTACTACCTTTCCTGATTTTTGTATCTTTTGTTCATTGATGGATCTTCAGGTCCTAGAATCATGCCTAGCACACAGTAGGAAGTCAGTAAATATTAAGTTGGAATTAATGCTGAATATTAGTACCTGTTAATACCTCCAAGGACCTTACTATTCCATGGAACAAATTCTGGAAACTATTGCCATGGAGCATAATTCAGTTAACCACCAAGATTTTTTTTTCTCTGCGCTGAGACCTTCAGTAGCACAATGAATGGGAAGTTTTCTTCTTTGTGTATGTCAGAAAGAGGCTATATCCTAAGTCTGGTAGCTAAACCTTTTAAAGTCACAATCTGTGTAGGATTTATGGGCCAGGGATATTGAAAGGATTAAATCTTTCTATGCTCTGCTAGTCTTTGGTGATAGGGCACTATATTTCCTGTTATCAGAGCCCTTGTCCTTGGCTCTCACCCTGGTGCCAATGGATTTAGATGAGCAGGCTGTGCATTGCTGTTGTGTGTACATGTGTCAGCTGCAGGAAGTCCATCCTAGGTGACAGCAGTGTCGCTTTGGTATCACATCCTCTTTTACACCTGATCACACTTGCAGGTGGGAATGCCAAAAGCACCTTTGAGTTATAAGGCTGGAGGAAGTGACTGGGAGAAGAGATGCCAAATGGACATCTTGACATGCAGAGGGGGCCTGAAGACCCCCAGTGTGAGTGCTGTGAAAAGATATAAAGCTTGCACATCATGCACAGATTCTCACTGCGACTGGAATGCAGGGCACAATGTGGTAACAATTCAGGAACCAGAGAGAGGTAGGTAGACCTACATTTATGACCCAAAGATGAAGTTTCCTAAGCAGGCAAAGGTGGACTTTGATGGACTTCTGTCTGCTTGGCATAGTCGTATCTATTCTCATGGTGTTGATGATGTGAACTTACTCATCCATACTTGACAGGAGAGCTCTGTCCCTGATTTTCCTCACCTGGAATCCACTTCTGCCCACTAACATGTAACTAAATCATTGTGTAACAGAACCCAACATTATCATGGGTGAGAAGGGTCTTTACTCTTCTTGTCCCCCAAGACCTCTATGCCCTTAAGCAGATCAAGGCAATCAGCTAGGAGATTGGGGTGGGGAGAGGAGAGCAGTGAGGATATCTGACTTGCACTCAGATGTTTTAATATTATATGTGAAGGGGGAAATATCAGCTGACAGAAAGATGAGTCGTAAGAACGGGTCTGGATTGAGAGCTGAAGGCTGGGGGAAGAAAGAGTCCTCAGGTTTGTGGTGTACTGAGGT